>NC_056481.1:26729364-27103958 GCF_008729295.1 Plectropomus leopardus | reverse complement strand
TAAAAAAAAAACAACTTTCTACGTCATTGTTGTCTTTATGTCATTCTCGTTATGTATGATTTTTTATCATACTACTCTGCGTGTCCTACAAATTGCCCCGCTGGCACGAATAAAGTGTTTTGAATTGAATTGAAAACCAATTTTCAATAGTGGGGGGTTCAGTCTTATTATTTTCTTGATTGTGATTACATTATATTGATAATTACGCACACAATAATCGATATTATTGATGACATTATATCTTGGTCAAATATTTATCATTATACTTGACACAGTCATTTATATCTCCGTGGTACATAAGTATTGGTACCTAGGTATTGCATATCCCAGAGTTTCTGTAATTGTTACATTCACACCTTTACTCCTTTTTTCTGCCATGATGCTGAAATCCTGTGCTGTTGCTGTCAGGGAATAGACAAATATGTGGTCGAGGATGTGGAGGAGTGTCAGGCTCAAGTTGACCTCTACCCTCGACCCCTTCACATCATCGAAGGCCCCCTGATGAACGGCATGAAGGTGGTGGGAGATCTTTTTGGAGCTGGGAAGATGTTCCTTCCACAGGTAGGCTGGCATCTCACTTTGGATCCATTCTCTTTAACTATGCACACACTACAGCTTTAAGTTCTCAATTCAGATTTTTTTCTAGATCTGATTTTTTAATGTAACTGTTCACATTATTGTTTAAAATGTGACTATTATCAGATTCCAATGTGAACTGGTGATGACCCTGATGTGACTCGCATGCCCAGAAGAACACCAAAACGTCACAAAATGGGGACGGGCAGTAGCTGAATGACACATAGGGTTTCGTCAGATTCTGTCTGTGGGAATTGTGCAGTTTCAGATTGAATTTTAACGATCTGAAAGAGTGAACAAACTTTTTGCTTTATTTCTGTCATTCAAGCTGCAATTCCAACTTCAACAACAATGTGGGTTGCAGTGGCGCTGTCAGTCTTTTTACTCATTGATTCCACAGGCAGAATCATGAACAAGCAAATCTACGTTATTTATTAAGTTTGTTTTTTTAAAGATTATTTTTTGGGGGATTTTTTCCCTTTATTGCTTGGGCAGCTGTAGAATGACTGGAAATGTGGGAGAGAGGGGGAATGACACGCAGCGAAGGACCACAGGCTGGAATCGATCCCAGGCTCCTGCAGAAGCCTCGGCATATGAGGCGCACACGCTAGCAGAGGTCAATCTAGGGGCCGCCTCAATTTATTAAGTATTTTTATACAAATCTGGCCCAGGCAGTGGATGAATGAGACAAAGGCCTTCGTAAGTCTATGGCAATTCTTAATGGCCATGCGCAATTTCAGATTGATTGGGCAACAAATTGAGGAGAAGAATGGATGCAGACAGAGTTTTTTCCATTTTACAGACAGTTTTCAATCTAGAGTGATGTAAAAGTTGCATTGAATCCTGGTATAGGTAGCATGGCTGTTCAGATTGACTTGCATTTGAAAAAATCCAATCTGTGGTCTGATTTTGAACCACATATAAAAGTGGCCCAAATTTGATTTGAAAAGATCAGATTTCATGTGATTTAAGCTGTTCATGCTGTCATCAAACAATCAGACCCTGGGGGGGATCAGATTCAGGCCACTTGGGCCCACAGTGTGTTGACCTGTGGTGCTCAGCATGTGTTGTTATGGTGTTTTCATTTTATCAGTCAGTGTAGATTGGGGTATTGTTGTTCATGCTGAAGCTTGCTCGCAGTGCCAGGAAAGTCCTACCAGACATTAAGCTTAAATCCTATACAATCTGTCAATCAGCAAAGTGCACATTTAGATGCCATCAATTTTAAGACAAATACAATATATATTTATGTAGTCTGTTTATATTGTATGACACTGTTTTTCACCAGTTTGAACCAGTTTAAAACTTTAAGTCCTTGTGTGTTTGCAGGTGATCAAGTCGGCTCGTGTTATGAAGAAGGCGGTAGGCTATCTGATTCCTTTCATGGAGAAGGAGAGGGAGGAGATGATGGCATTGTCTGGCTCAACCGATGACGTGGTCAGTCTCAACTAATTAGGGATGCATTTTTATGCAAGTCTCATTTTGACCACAGTATTCCTGCAAAGATCTAAATTCATTTCACAGGAGTCCTATATGTTTTTACAATATTAGTTCAATGTAACATATCTCTGTTATAACATGCAATTACTATGAGAAATCCTGTGATCCAACATCAAATGTTCAAAGTGAAAGCCCCAGTTTGGAAGAGCAGCCACCGGTATGAAATCCAAATAATGTACGATTGTGGAGGGGATCAGCAACTAAAAGCCTCCTAAAAATTCCAACCCAAATCTGTATCGGCCAAATTTAGAATATTATCACTGCTTTACCTTAACATCAGAAAGCAATTTACAGCTGGGAAATTAAGCCGTTTTATTGCTCTCCGATTTAACATCACTGAACACAGGATCAGTCATTTAGTTTGTGATATTGTGTGACTTTTGTATTTAAAATGGTTAGTTTTGGATTCACCGAAGTCACACAATAACACAAAAACACCTAACTGACTGAGGCAGCTTCCGCATTTAGCAAGCCAAAATTACTGTTATTGTTAAAGGAATCAGGTGGCCTTAAACAAGAGCAGAGACGGAACTGAAGTCGTTGAGAGATAACACTGTTAACACTTTCTAGGAAGACTACATCTATAATGCATTTTAAGGGCGTTCATAGTGAATTATAATGCATTCATAATGTTTTATGACTACACACTAAACATGCATAATGATGCACTATGTCAGCAATCATAAAACATAGATGTGACTTACAATGAAACCAATGAATATCCCTTCTCACAGCTAAATATGCCCATCCCACATTATCATATGAAATGCATGTTCTGCAGGATCCCTATCAGGGCACCATAGTTCTGGCAACGGTGAAGGGAGACGTCCATGATATTGGCAAGAATATCGTAGGTGTGGTGCTGGGTTGCAACAACTTCAGGTAAAACTGGTTTAATGCTGACAATATACTGTTAAATCTTCAATTCTGTACTGGGCATCATGCTCTTTTCCTTCCACTCCTTCCCAGAATATTCACAGTGTGTCAGTGACAATGTGTTGTAAATAGCTGATAATTTGTTACTAACATTTGAAACAAGCAGTCAGAAAGTAGACTTTGTAAGACTTTGATTTTTGACAGTGTACAATTAAATATGTAGAGGCAAAAGCAGAAGTTTAGATTTTAGTATTTGTGAAAGTAATCTCATGAAGATATGATATTGCTTGAACTGAATGCTTAATGCATTTTAAAGAAATGAAAAGAGCAAAACTTGTGTGAGTGCTTTTTCACTTAATTTCGGATGTTTCCTGTCTTTCAGAGTGATTGACATGGGTGTGATGGTTCCCTGTGATCAGATCCTTAGAGAGGCCGTGAAACAGAAAGCAGGTACCATGTACAATGCAAATACACCCAAGTCCATCAATTCCCCTTCCCTTTTCAAAATCCTATTTTGTCTAACCTCAAAGAAGCTTTAGGGTGGTCAAAATGTTATGATACATATCTGAGTTGACTCTAGATATTACTGTGCCGCCAAGCACTGAAGCTTTACAGTACAAGCTGGAGCGAGTGATTAACTTGCCTTTTTTATTGGAGTTGTATGTTGTTTATGAGAAGAACACTTTTGGAAAAACTCCCCTGCATGTTGGGTCAAAAATCTTGGAGCTGTTTTTTATCAACAGATCCTTTTCCTAAAAAAATTCTAGAACTGATCATCAATTAAAAACACAGAAGGCAGAGCCCTTTAACAGATTTTTGACAAAACAGAATAACAAACAAAATATATAAAGCATTATTTATTTGAGGTTAAAGCAGCTCTATACCATATAAATAGCATTCATATAGCAACAAGCCACAATTTGCTATATAAAGATATAGAGCAGTAATGGAGTCTTAAACAGAGAGTGAAGGCACGCTCCCTCTGTGTGTGTTGTAAACTGAGCTTCTCTGTATCTGAGCTTCTCTGTTTTTTGTTGTGTTAGATGGCCTTGCTGCATGGAGTGAATTTGGAGCGGGATAGAGCGAGAGATAAGGTGATGCTCCAGCTTTTTATAAAAGGCGCTCCGTGGTCCAGCCAAAATCCTCCAGCTCGCACACCCTGCTCATTCCCGCTCCTGCTCCACTCACATGCTCTGTTTGGAACCAAAAGTAACACATATGCACAGATACCATCTGTTTAGCGTTTTCACTGCAGACAGTACTGTTACACGTGGTTGGGGTTGTTGTCACTCACTGCTCTGTCCAGCAGCACTCACTGTATTTCCTTGTTAGCCAGTGATACAGAGTGAAGTCTGCACCCCATTTATTGTCTACAGAACAGGTCTGCATGGCCACATTTTCAGAACAAAAAAGAGCAGGCTGTAATGAGAGTCTCCATGGGATGTATATGGCTAGCGTGTTTGTGCCTGTCAGGCAAGAGCAGGAGTTTGGTGCTGCCGTAGTGCTCTGGAACAACACTCTGACTGATCCACTCATTACTAAAAGTGTATGTCATCCAAGAGAGACAAGATGGGATAAAAACAGATGGAAATGTGAAAGTTGTCAGATTGAAAATTAAATTGTAATGACGAATTCATGTCATCAGCTCGTGCATTGAGTAACATTACATGTAAACCTTAAAGTTGCGGGCAGTTGGCCCAGTGAATGAAATTATTTTTTTCTCAGTCTCCAGCTGCTGTTAGAGGCTGCAAACATCCTTTCATTTTATAGTTAGAGTTTACTTATGTATGAAAAACTTGTGACAATATGAATGGTGGTTAAAGCAGCCACAGCTCAGCTCTAAGTACACAGTATTGATTCTCTACCGACCAATCAACATACTGCAGTGTTTCTAGCTCCACCTTTTATAACCAGATCAGTGTGCTTGGTATCCCAAGCAGCGAGGGGACCAGAAATGGGGACGGTTCCAAACCATCCGCAACTTTTCAGAATGGCAATGCAATAACAAGAAGAACAGAACTAAACCGAACTGACCTGCTGGTGAAAAAGCACCATTAGTGCATGTGAGTCACTACCCAGTCATCACTGATCGTGACGTCCTGACCCACAGTTGTAGGATGGCACGATCACGGAAGTGTAGAGCCTACCCTCTGGTTCCCTCCCACATGAATACCATTATCTCTGTCAGCACTGTTGAACTTGTTAGCACTGTTCATGCTATTAGCTTTGTTAGCTGCAAGCTCTGTTAGCAGCTAGCTGCATTCAAGCTGTTACCACCATTAGCTGCTAGCTGCTGGCCCAACCACCTGCATGTTAAAAGCAGGTGTAGACAATCCTTACTCAGACCTCAAATCATAGATATGTTCTGAATGTCAAATACAACTCTTTTAATTGTTCATTGATGACATTGGCATTGGAATTGGCAGTTTTAATTTTTTACAAAACTTTATTGTATAAAAAAGTATTTACCAAAATTAGCATCCTATCAAGGAACCTGAAGTTGATTTTCGGGTTTGTGCTTTGTAATGTAGCACTTTATATGACATTTTTTGATATTCTTACATGGAAAGCATGATCAGAAATTTAATCATAATGTGCAGAATGATTTTCTAGATTAATGTAGAAAATAACATTTATATTACTTATACACCTAACCCATGGCCATTCGCCCAAATTCTGGTCATTTTTAAAAATTATTGTGGCTGTATTAGTTGGTATTCTTTCATAATAGTATAGTTGTTATTTTTTCATAATGCATTTGCTTTTACAGATATCATTGGTTTGTCTGGTCTCATCACCCCCTCTCTGGATGAGATGATCTATGTCGCCAAAGAGATGGAGAGACTGGGAATGACAACACCTCTGCTGATTGGAGGAGCCACCACATCAAAGTAACACACACACACACACACACACACACACACAATCACACACACACACAAACCTGAGACAAGTCAGAAATAGACCTCAGTAATCTAAAACCATTTGTATATGATAGCTAACAGGTGTACTCAGCTTATTAACCTCATTAGTCAAACCAGTGTCATTGTAGTGTTGGACTTAAATGCTGCAGCATATTGTTGTTACATTTGATTTTGTGTTTGGACAAGAAAACTATGGAGACCAATAAATGGAATATACTGTATATGATACAACAAAAGCACTGTGAGAAAAATGACTTGACCAAATCACCCCTGGTTAAACTGTAAGTCCAATGATTCTGAGAAGGCTGTCTAAGTTCCGAACAGGATGCCTAGTGGTGCTTTAATGCAGGGTTCCCATGGTCATGGAAAATCTGGAAAAGTCATGGAAAACACATTTTCCAGGCAAGGAAAAGTCATGGAATCAGTAAAATCATTGAAAGTTTTGGAAAAGTCATGGAATTTTGTTTTGTGTAGTGAAATTGTTACAATAATCTTCCTTGAATCTTTCACATCATGCCTTGTAACGACAAATTCATTTTGATTATTTATTGTACTTATAATGGTAAATATTGCAAACAGTACTCCGGTTCATTCTCCCATTCTCAGAAGTTCTGGGCATGTGTATGTGTAAAAATTTTCATCTATTTTTGGCAAAAATAAGTTACTACATCGATTTCTAGTCATTGCATCATATCATATCATAACACAAAGAGCCCATATAGTTCTTGTATCATATCGCCAACCATGTATCGTAAGATGCATGTTAAATCATATCGAAGTCATGGAAAAGTTTTGAAATTTTGTCCCTAAAAATGCGTGGGAACCCTGTTTCGTTTATTTTCAAAAACATGACACAAAGTCATTTCCTCTATACATACAGTGTAGTGGATACATTTCTTGAAAAGTAATCAGTTATTGTAAGTATGATAACTACTGCTCCCCATAAAATGTCAATATTTTCAGTAATTTGTGTCTTTTGTGTTTGATAGGACACACACAGCAGTGAAGATCGCCCCTCGCTACAGCTGTCCTGTTGTCCACGTTCTGGACGCATCCAGGAGTGTGGTGGTGGTAAGACACTGGAACTGTTTTTTGGCCTACACTATAACTGGCATTTTTCAGTCCTACCCTCTGGCCTATAGGGAGCCCCTTAACATTACTTCGATAGAAATAGGTATTGGTTTTGCAACAGGTCACACAAATATACGACTGAGACAAAGTAAAAGAATGTTTGCTTGTGTTTTTGAACAAATGGATTTAAATGGAGGTAGATTAGAAAGCAGACGTTGCTGAAGTGTGTAGAGAAATAGATCTGGTACATATATGATGATTCTCATTTAGAAATCACTTAAAATAGCAGCCTTGAAGATTTCAGTCCTGGTTGATTTTGTGACACCTGTAATAACTGGTGGTAAGGGCAGATGTGGTCTAACAGGTTAGGTCTCAGAGCTTTGAGGGCAGCAAAACAAACCAGTGTTGTTTAAGTAAAGAGGTCAGACAGTAATATAAGCTGAGGTGGTTACCCCACTACTTTGCAGGTTTACAGTCTGAAGTGAGAAACAAATAGCATATCCTGTGATCCCTTCAATATAAAGGTCAAGTCATGCGTCAGCTGTCAAATGCTTCTAATATGAAGCCGTAGCAGCAGGGAATGTTGGGTTTGCAGTAGCGGTAACTTACTACAGCATTTTTCCACAAATGTGGCTCTAGACTCCATATTCATAATACTGTTAATATATAAATATTGCAGTACTTTGATCAGTGGACCAAAGGCTCACTTATCATTGTGTTACCTCATTTAGGGATAGTAAAAAAAAAGGTACTTTTCTGATTTTTAACCATCTTTGAATCAAAACAATGTGGTTAGTATGTGGAGATGAACTGTGGTAAACGTTCCTCCATCAAACCAGTGCCTGGATATCCCTCCTTCCCCACCAGCAAAATGCCAAATGACTTACGTCTTCCTGGCCCTTGGGGCTGTTGCTTGAACATCAGGCTGTACTTCCAAGTTTTCATATCACCTGCCACCCATGCTGCTGCTGTGGACGCAAAGTGTGTGCAGCCGATAAAGAGACACACACGCCCCGCTCTCTCTGTCTCTCAAACCCGCAATATGATCAAACAGTAAACCTGGACAGTGCTCTCCTAAAATGTTTTCAGAAACAGATTTTAACGCCCTGTTTAGCTGTAATAGTGAGAGTTTGCGAACAGAAAGTTGGTGCGATCCTGCCTCCTGCACAGTTAAAAAGGCAGACTGACACAATTCAGATCAAGAGGTAAAATTAAGCAGTGCTGATCAAATATTAACCAAGGTTCTGTAACTGAGTTACATATTTCTCACCTCAAATATTTTCAGAAACATGTTTTAGCTTAGCGTTTAACTGTAAAACGCTATCGGCAGCTGCCATTGTTTCAAACATACCAGTCTTGAGTGATGTTAACCACCAGCAGGAGCGTTTAGTAGACTGTTTTGGCGTCCTGCATTCTGGTAGTTGTAGGTGTTCTACCTCTTGAGCACAAGCACCCTTTGTCTTTGTGTTCTCTGGTTATGTTGCACCAATATCTAAAAAAATGTCCTCTTTCTACTGCAGAGACAGGCTAGTTTTACATGAGGACTCTCTTTATGTTTGTGAAATACTTCATTAACAGACATTTATTTCGAGTAAAATTTCCACACTCTCCTACTAAACTTTTCATCTGCACCTGGATGTAGATATACAAATAGGTAGACAACCATGGGGCAGTGCCGGATTTTCTTCTTTGAGTAAGTCCAGCAGGTCATTAGAAAATAGTAGGATATGTCTAAAATGCTTTGGAACAGTCTAACATTAAACCTCAATTCAATAAAATCTGTTTTTCAGGAATTCAGCTAACAATCTAGCAGCAATCTCTCATTACATGTGATGCGAGTTGATATCAGTTGCTGTGGCCACATATGTGAAAGATGTTTGAGTTCCTCCAGTTGGATAAGTGTGTTTTCTTTTGCTTCTTTTTCCCATCTGTCAGTGCTCGCAGCTCCTGGATGAGACAGCGAAGGAGGAGTACTTTGAGGATCTGAAAGAGGAGTATGAGGAGATCAGGCAGGAGCACTATGACTCCCTGAAGGTAAGAATAGATGACAGTGACACCCAATAAGGTACAGGATGTTTTACACTTCTAGGTCCCAACTCTTATGACCCACATAGACAACTGTCTTTGAGACCAGGGTTGCATGTCCTCTGCAAACTGGCCGTCAGAGTTGGCAGCCTCCAAACAATGAAAGTGCACCTGAGCCCCTGCACACAGCTGCAGGAGGGAAAGAAATCATCTGTTAACTTCTAATCTCTCTCCTGCAGTTTCAGTCAAGCTCATTTTTGGTAGTTTGTTAACAAAGTGAACTATTTCTCAAATTTAATGTCATTTTGCACACAACTTGAAAATGAAGTGTGATGCATACTGCATGAAAAAGAAACAACTTGATAAGGTCATAGAATCTTTTGAAGATACCCGTCAACCTACTTAAAGTCTTGTGTTCTTAGTATCAGCAAATCCTATGAAAGGCCAAAATATGTTTCACTGCACAGACGGAAGAGTGCATCTACAGCTAGCTCACCTAGCACAACTGAGCTAGCAAATGTTACAGCTTAGCCGAGGAGGGCGCCGTTAATGTATAGAGTAGAGTAATGAAGCAAGAACCTCCTTCCCACTGCACAAAAAACCTGCTAACCCGTTTTTTTTAATGCAATGAGAATGCGTATGATTGACATTCACACGCGGGGCCAAATGAGCAACGAAAGAATTACCCAAAAATTGATAATAATAATAATAAACTTTATTTCACCTTTCATACAAGAAATACAGCTCAACATGCTTTACAAGAAATAAATTAAATGAACCAAGCGCTTGACATCAAAACACATAAAAGACAAAAAGACATAATAACTACTCAGAAATTAGTAAAAAGTATAAGAAAATGACCTGAAAATTAGGAGACAAAAAAGGAGAAAGTAAAACTCAAAACAAACAATGATATGATCTGGAAAAGGCGCTTAAAAATTCCAATAGTTCTGTAACGTGATTTTAAATATGTAATTAGGATAATTATACTTTTTTCCCCCATAGCTTTTTTCTTTTTCTCTAGAAGTTTTTCCCCTAGTTTAAAAAAAAAAAAAAATCTCTAAATCTTCTTATTTCTCGAAATTTGTGCAACAATTCTTACCAAGTTGCTGAAATTAGTTTTGTAACACAGAAGAACATTAACCAACATCTTATCCCAGAAAAAGAGCTTCAGAAATAACTCAAGTTTTCAAACTGCAATGACAAACTGTAAATCTTCCAGTCAGATGAATGTAAACTTCTGACCACAGCTGCTTTTCCTGTCATTCTCGTTTGAATCAAATATAACTGTTTGTTTTTCTTTCCTCTGATATTCTTCTTATCTGGGTGGAGGTGTGTTTGCACATGCATTTTAATTTTCTTCAACTCAATAACTCAAAATCAGCCCCAGTGTGAATGCCCTCCATCCCCTGTCGGATAATCCGCCAGAAATCTGGAAGTTATGTTCCATTCTGACCTAACCTTCCAACCGCATATCTATGGAGTTGTCCAGTCCTGCCTCCTGCACACCTAGAACCAAAATCTAATCAGTAATCTTTCACTCAGACCTGGAAAAAGCAATGCATTAATGCTCTAACTGTCTCCAGACTCATCTACTGTCACTCCCTCCCCTCACTAAATAAAGGGATATGTTCTAATGGTACAAACATATGTGTATAGACTCACAAATGGATGAGAAATTATCAGAGTTGAAAAAGAGATAACAAGAAATTGTACAGCATCAAACCCACCGACCCCGCCCACCCACACCCCCACCCCTACCCTGTATGGCTCTTCATTTGATGACATTAATGTTGTTATGCAGTTTGTACACACATCCATGCATACATGTATGTGCACAGCACATAGTGCATACACGGAAACATGAAAAATCAATTAAGACAAGACAAGATAGACTACTAAACTAACACAAAAGTTTATTTTTAATTTTTTTTTAGTTATGAATATTTTTTTTTACATTATAGGAACAATGAGCAGGAAACCAAAACAGATAAAAAAACAAAACAAACATAAGTATGAGGTCATGGGATGTTTAAAGAGTCAAAGCAATTTTTTAAATCATTATTTTATTGTTAATCATATGGAGTTTACTTAAAATAATATCCTTCCTCTTCATCTTCTGTCTTCTTGTTGTCTCAGGATCGTCGGTATCTGTCTCTTTCTCAGGCCAGAGAGAAAGCTTTGCGTATAGACTGGCTCTCCCAGCCAGCGCCAGGTAAGTTAGCATCACTTCCAAAGTCCTTGAAGGAAATCTCTACCCTGTCAAGAGTACTCATGTCATATAGCTTCACTTAGGTGTTGGAATACGTACGTTCGAGGACATTCTGTGTTAAAAACCAAGCATGCTCTTTCTTTGTGTTTCAGTGTGTCCTCAGTTCCTGGGCACCCGTGTGTTTGACAGGTACGACCTCAACAGTCTGCTGGACTTCATCGACTGGAAACCTTTCTTCGATGTGTGGCAGCTGAGAGGAAAATACCCCAACAGAGGTTATCCCAAGATCTTCAACGACAAGACTGTTGGTACGAGTTCAGCCTCTGTCAGGGGTCATTATAAATCTTCCCACAAACACATGTCTAGCTCACTTTTGTTAATTTAAATAAGCAAGAAGAAAAGTTTTACTTACTTTGGAAGATTATTCAGTACTGTAGTTTAAGATTTTTCTTTCTCATTTGTTGTAACAAAAATAATCAAGTTGTTAAGGTTAATTCCTTAAAAACCTGAGCAAAGTTGCGTGTTTTCTTCTTTCAACACATGGGAAAAAAAGCAATGAACAACTTGACAAGAAAAATATAGAATAAAATGTCCTAAAAATACACAGAAAAAGTTTTTGTAAAAATGAGAGAGACAAAAAAATGACCCTGAGAAAGAGAGAAAAGAAAGTTTCTGTATGAATTATAAATATAGTTTTTCTTTTCTTTTCTTTTCTTTCTTTTGGATTATATCTGATAATCTCCCCACAGCTATTTTTCCAGTCATTTTCTTGTCACTTTTATTGATTTATTTTTTGCACACCACTTCCAAACAGGTGACAAGCAGTGCAGAACTTCTTCCGAAAAACTTCTGCACACTGTCTAACTTGCAAATAATTTTTATTTTAATTTTAATGTGACATTTCATTGCGAGACCTTCATCAGGCAACCAGCAGTGAATCAGTGAAATGACATCCTGCCACGTAATCAGGGGAAACCATGTCTGACCCAACAGTAACATTTACCTCCTGCAGGTCCGGAGGCTCGGCGAGTCTTTGATGATGCCCAGTTACTGCTCCACCAGATGATTGACAGCGGGAGTCTGGAGGGGCGGGGCCTGGTGGGGTTCTGGCGTGCTCAGAGTAATGGTGATGACATCATTGTGTACAAAAATGACGTCACTGTACACAAAGATACCACGCCTATCGCCACGTTCCATGGCTTGAGACAACAGGTAAGCTTCATAAACAGCAGCAGTATATTTCATTTTATTGCTTTAACCTTTTGAAACCTAAACTTGATTTATTTTAAAAACATGGGAAGAAGGCAATAAGCAACATAAGAAGGAATGACGTAAAAATCTGCAAGAAATTAGTAAAAAGTACAAGAAAATAACCTCACCAGCAACAAAAAGAAAAAGTGCTTTAGGATTAATAATAATTCTTACTTTTAACCCTATGGGGCTATTGCCAGCATGTCTTTATTGACATCAGCTTTTTATTCTTCATTTTTTTTATCATTTTTGCTGTGTTCGTGCATCTGGCATAAAAAGACTGTTGTTTAGTCTTACTTGTAGAATTTCCAGCTCAGCTCCAACAATAAGTCTAAAATACACTGTGGAAACTAAATAGTTACATTCAGACTGTAAGTAACAAAAAATGCTCCATTGAAACCCATTCAACCTGACATTTTTGGTCCCACAGCCATCAAAGCATAAAAACATACATTGTATTATTTCTGGGTGTCATTCTGGGCTTTTACGTATGAATATGTCATTTGCACTGTTTTCTACCTGATGATGTCATTTTTACCATATTTAGCATATGGAGAAAATAAATGCTATTTCCACTAGGTGCACTGTCACAATTAATGTTGCTGCTAATCATTGACATATCCCAGACTGTCATCATCAAAAAGTATATTGAAAATTATTACATTTTTGTGTTTTTTTGTATGTTTTTTTTTCATCAAAAAACATAATAAAAAATGGCATTTAAAGGGATGAAATTCTAAAAACAAAAATTAGTTATTGAAATATCAAAATTAATATTTGATATTTATGATTAGGACTGATGTTGGTTAAAAAATCAGCTCATCATTTTTATAGCCTGATTTTGAAATGTGTCTGTGAAGAGTTTTCTGAGCAGTAATTGACACTGCACACAAAAAAATGAGGCTGTGATAATCTTTTTGTACACAGAGCGATATAAGTGGGTGTACTGTTAAAGCGGGCCCTAAAGGTTAAATATATGTTTTTCATGTGGAAGGTCATATAAAAGGTTATTTCATAAATCATTTTGATTTAATTTGTTTCAAAGGTAGTGTTAATGATTTTCAAAGTTGAGGTTACTTTATAATGAAGATTTCTTTGTTTCCCTGGCAAAAAAATGGGATAATAACAACAAAAACAAAATAAACAACAACCACCAAAACATTGGCATCAGCCCAAAATTCACAATGGATGCATCTCTGTCTTTTGTTGTGGTTATATTTATTTATTTTTTTAAATTATTATTTGGGCTTTTATGCCTTTAATTGATAGGAGAGCTTAATATGAGATGGGGAGAGAAAGCAAGAGAGGGCAACATGCAGCAAAGGGCAAGGACACAGCCTCTGTACATGGGGCACCTGCTCTAACCACTGATCCACCGGGTGCCTCTGTTGTGGTCGTGTTTTTTGACAGTCATCACAGACACAAGGGGTATTTCTGAAAAGATAATAAACAGAGACAAACGAATGCAGTTTTAACTCAAATATGACATTCCTGTGTAACTACCCTTGGCATTTTGAGAACCCTTTTTGTTGTTTAACAGTCTATAAAATTGAGAAGTTCTGCTTTACTCTGAGGAGGCAACAGCCAGATGATGTTTGGTGCCTAGATTTTTGCCAGATGTAGTCCTTTAGATTTTAATAATATGCTATTATTCAGATTCTGAATGTGACTTAAGAGTTAGAGTCAGAAATGGATTGTAGTGCATTTTCAATTCCTGTGTGTGTGTGTGTGTGTGTGTGTGTGTGTGTGTGTGTGTGTGTGTGTGTGTGTGTGTGTGTGTGTCTGTCTGTCTGTCTGTCTGTCTGTCTGCATGCAGGTGGAGAAGGACAGCTCCAGTTCAGAGCCCTACCTGTGTCTGTCAGACTTTGTGGCGCCGGTGGACAGCGGTGTTGCAGACTACATCGGTGTGTTTGCTGTGGGGGTGTTTGGAGCTGAGGAGCTGAGTCAGCAGTTCCAGTCAAAGGGAGACGACTACAACAGCATCATGGTCAAAGCCCTGGCTGACCGACTGGCTGAGGTACAGTATGGACAGCTTGCTAACACACCACTGCTCTATCACTACTGGTTTTGCATCACTGGTGCAGGATGACACGCTGACTGCTGGTGCTGCGGTGTTTCTCCCGTCTGTCCTTCAGGCCTTTGCTGAGGAGCTCCATTCTCGAGTGCGCAAGGAACTGTGGGGCTACAGCAGTGACGAGACTCTGCAGGCCTCAGATCTCCACAGAATTCGATACAAGGGCATCAGACCTGCAGCTGGCTACCCCAGCCAGCCTGACCACACGGAGAAGACCATCATGTGGAGCCAGGCTGGGATCCAGGAGAAGATTGGTGAGAGCACCAACAGTTTCACTTCGTGTTACCTCATTTGATAGATGGAGACCTAACAGATGTCCTATAGGACTTCTCTAGGATTTTAGGATGTTTATGGGATTTTAGGACATTCGTTAGATTTAAGGACATTTTTGGGATTTTAGAACATTTCCAGGATTTTAGGACATTTCTAGGATTTAAGGATGCTTTTAGCATTTTAGGAAGTTTCTAAGATTTTACTTTTTTTAATCAGCAAGCTCTATCTTGATGCAGTTTTATGCACTCTGGCACCTTATCTATACTAAAAATACAAAAATAATTCCCAATGTGAATAACTTTATTTTTTACATGAATTAGAAAGTGGTTGGGGGGGTCACCCAGTACCCTGTTTGGGGCCAGATTTGGCTTGCGGGCCTTAAGTTGAGTGTCATTGGTTAAACAGCTTGAAAAGGGGTTTGTGTAAGGCTGGCATTAGTTTCAGTTTTAGTCGCACTATAGATGGAATTCTTTTGTTTACAGAATGGCACTGCTAGGTGTAATAATGTTATATTTTATCCTGCTTCCCCTGCTTGGAAGTCGTCTGTGCCCTTTTCAGTCCTGACCAGGGTTTGCAGGTGCTCCCTCAGGTTACTTATTGCCCCGACAATCTTCACCAATAAAATAGGGCAGCCTATATACAGCTTGTGAGGCAAAGCCCATAGTGAAAAAAGTTTCCCTTTCGGCTGCTGCTCTGTCATTTGAACTTTAACACGCGTGATGAAACATGTTTTTGGCCATAACTCAAGAATTAAAATGCAAATTATGATAGAATTTACACAAATGTCTAATAGGATTAAATACTGAAGTGATAATGTTTGAAATCCAAAAGTTGATGTCACCATTAGGGTGACATCATAACGCTTTTCTGGCCGTTATTCAATGTCATAACTCAGGAACAGAAGGGGAGACATTTGGGCAGATACTGAATTGGTGACACTAAACCTGAAACTGATCTGACTGTAGAAATCCTCTGTGCTGCTGGGGGAGGATGTGTTTGAAGCATCTGTGTTTTCACAGACATGGGTGTAAAATGTAAGTGCAACTTGACGGGTACCCAGAGGCACGTATAGAAACATGGGCATGAGATACAGTCAGACTCGCCACATTGATATGTGTGACCACAGAGACGATGTTGACCTTGCAGCATGTGTATATATATATATATATATATATGAGTGCTTGAAAATCTGTACTTTCAGATGTAAAAATGTCAATTTGTCTGCTTGGCTGAGCGAGCAGAGAGACGTTTTTGGCTGACAGATAGCGGCCTCCATCTGAAGGCAGAGTGTACAGTAGACTGTATATCAGCTCGCCGTTGTATCTCTATCAGTCAGTCTGTGTGTTCAGCTTTCCTCAGATCATTGCATCTTGTCAGGCTCAGCCGAGCTGCTGCCAGACTCATCAGACTGTCTTAAACGATCATCACAACACTGACAGTCTAATTTGATATACATACATGGTGAAGGAAGGTGGGGGGCTCAGGATGTGTTATTGGACCACATCCCAATGTAGTCCAGATGGAAAGTGAAAGGTTGCTTCTCCATGTAGGTGTGTTGATTTTCAGCCACAATATAAATAATAATGATCTCATTTTGACTTTTAATGCCTTTCCGCCGGTGACAGCCCAGGCCGGAGGCATTATGTTTGTTGATTGTCTGGCCGGCCAGGCATTCTTGTGAACAAGATATCTCAAGAATGCTTTGAGGTTAGGGCTGGGCAATTCATCGAAACTCAGTTGAAATCGACATTAAGAACCTCTTACCTTTGTAATCCTGCCCATGTTGGTTATGTCGGTTATTGAAAAATTCTGTTAATCCTCTCCCCACCTGGGTTGCCAACTCTCATGCATCTGGCCTGAGTCTCACGCTCTGTTGGGCTCTGTCTGACGCTCTCAGGACACCGAGGAAAATGTAATGCCAAAACACTGCGGCCACAGAAGTGTTAAACAATCATGTAATGCAGAGAACGACTTTGGCTCTAGAATACAGCTGAGTGTTTGACAACCGAGTCGTATGTGCTTCCACAGCGTTTCATTATCACTGATCAAACAGCTGATGGTCCGACAGCAGCACAGTGATACACACAGACAGCTGCTGAACGCAAATCTTCGCTGATACTGTTGGACTTTTATTGTTTAATTTCACCAACATACAGGCATTTACTTTTAGACATTTTCAATTTTCAACTACACACACAGACACACAGACACAGACACACACACACACACACACACACAGTGTTGTAAGGTAGCTTCGACGGACCCCAGTGCACAATACTATGACGGGCCCTACTGACAGATTTTGCGCCCAAACTAGCTACTGTGTCATCACATGGTCAAGACCTGGACGATATTAACATACATACTACTCAATAATCATTATTGTATATACATATGATAAGAATACCAAAGATTTCTTTTTAAATATTTTTAATTTTGTTATCGATTCCTACAGACAATTGTACAAAACAAGAAAAAGAAAAATAAGAAAATGAAACCATTGTGCAGGTGGGGTTTGCTCTTTTTGATGACATAAAGTAAATGGCAACATTTTTACCTAAACTTAAGCTCTTCTTTGAACATAGATATATTTTTGAGGTGGCTATTTGAATATCTAATTGAGTTTTTTTTAAGCGACAGTGGAGAGATGCAATATTGGAGAGAAAAAGAGATGCAACAAAGATTCTGAGCCAGTTTTGAAGCAGTGACACTTTGGCATCCAAACCCCTTTTCCATGGGAGGATCAAAATCAGTCTCACAGGGTCCAGATATTATATGTGGAATTAAATTAGGTCATGTCATTTTTGACAGTAACCAGATTATGCTACGTTAATGGACACTTAATTATTTTTTTTGGAAATTCAGCACCAAAAGAGGCAATCTATTTAAAATTGCTTTAATCAAATCAGACTACAAAAGGCCAAGTCTAATACAGAATGAAAGAAATTTAGGCTTTCAGCCTTTTCTGTGGAGGGTGATAAAATATTCAGATTTTAAATGACAGTGACACACCTGCTTTGATCTCATTGTGCAATATGTGTGTACTTTGACATTTTGTGTGCCTGTTACCAATAGATGATTTGTCTTCTTGGCTGTATGCGTATGTCATAATAAGTACACACGTGTTTTGTCTGTGTGTGCAGGTGTTTGCCTGACAGAGTCCTTGGCCATGACGCCCGCTGCCTCTGTGTCTGGACTTTACTTCTCCAACCCTCAGGCCACATACTTCGCTGTGGGGAAGATCACCAAGGAGCAGGTTCAGATTAACATCCTCATCTTTATCTTCTATGGATAGCCACAGAAAATGTTGTTCATGTTAAAAAGATACCTGAAGCCCCAGAACTCCTAAATACTATCACATCACATAAATGTTGGTGTTTTGTGAATTCTTGGCTAACACTGAGTAAGTTTGATGAACACAGGTTTGCAGCCTGTGTCACAAATGGATATGGACAGATATGGATAGATCTCTCCCTCTTTGTTTGGAGAACTCTGGGAAAGAATCACAGACTGATTTTAAATATGCCACAAAAGCCAGGAGGACAACATCATAGTATTAATGTAACATTAAGGAAATACCTCATCCACTAAATGAACAGTTGTGTATTGATAATCGCCATGCTTTTAATTGAATTCATGAAGGAAACTTTGTTTTTCACACATGCTTCTACAGTGAATGGAAAATCCAAAAATGGCAAATATTCATCATAGATTGAAGTTATCAGGGAACCTGTTAAACAACAACATTACTATATCAAAACATCAGTTTACAAACTCGTAGTGCTGGTGCAGTGTAATTCTTGTCTCATTTATCTGGTGGTATGCTCAGTGCTTCCCAAACACATGCATCTCCACTCAAACTCTTATTTTGAAAACATTTCAACCGCAGACAATTTGACATGTTTTAAATCGTTTTCCTGACAAATTCAACATATTCCTTTAATATTGTATCAATATCTGATATACAATGGGCCAAAGCAACATTCTCTTAAATTTCTCTTATATTTTCTCTTAGTTTTCTGGTAAGAGAAAATATAGCGATACAAGCAATATTTTCAAAATGTTGATAAAACACAATTATGTCACTATGATGTTACTGAGTGATGTTCTGCGACTTCTCCTCTGGTGATAACATTCCAAGAAGAATGGCGATGGATGTTCAAAACATTAGCAGCTTTATTTCTATTGCAGCCACCACACTAGCGGTCATTATTTCCAATCCAAGGACAGGTAGGCGTGTTATGGAGCAGGTTCACAGAGGAACTGTGGATTCAAAACTTGTAGATGATCCGCTCAACTTTTGAAGAGTTATGCGATGCAATAACACCTCTTGTATGCTGCATCATGAGGGAGAACAGTTCCTACTGACAAGCACATAGCGATACCATCATGTGACCTAGAAAAGACACAAAAGTGTTCCATTGCACTTTTGCCAAATATGGCTTTTTCGAATAGCCTGAAATACCACCTCATGTAAGCATTAAAACCTTTTTTGCAATAAATATAAATACTTTTTTTTTTTTTAATCAAATTGACGTGTTTCCATCTGGCATATTTTATATTTGCAATTTAAATTTGAGGGTTAATAGAAACCCAGCAAAGGATTTTGCTTGTAGTTCGAAACAAATCTTTTGATGGAGGATTTATTACAGAGAGGACTCGGGACACAAAATGAAGCTTAACTTGCATTTTCTCTGCTCTTGTCCTCAGGTGGAGGACTACGCGAGGAGGAAAGACATGTGTGTGGAGGAGGTGGAGAGATGGCTGGCTCCCATCCTGGGCTACGACAGTGAGGCGTAGAGTGTGATCACTCCAGCAGTACAGTGGAGTGCAGAGAGATCCGAGCACGGCACAGACAACACACATTCCACTGTGTCTGCTTACACAGGGAGGGATTCACTGACCTCCCATAGTGCACCTGTGAAAAACACACCAGGTCTTATCATTTTACTCAACATTTGTACTTTACATTTCAGGAAACTAGAACTTTTGACAGTCCTCTATGCCAGCAGGTAATGACAGACTTAATACTGTGGAACACTACACACTCATACACACACACACACACACACACACACACACACACACACACACACACACACACACACACACACACACACACACACTCATTGAATGTCATGATACAATCATTCCTTTATTTCCTTTATTTTTCCATCAGGTCACAAACGAAGTGAAATAATGTGTTGGTGTTACATCACAGTCAAATGTATTTGTAGTGCTGTTAAAATGATAATCACTATTATTTTTACTCAGCTTTAACATCATTATTATTTTAGCACTGTTTCCTGGGTTGGGGTAAAGCCACTTAATACTAGGGATGGGCTTTTTAATTATTTCCATTAGCACACAAAAAAAAAAAGAAAAATGGTTAATAGAGTGGGAAATGGTTTGAAAAAAATGCTAAAAATGTAAATTTATCACTTTAAATATATAATTATAAATGAATAATTATTATGTCTCATTTTTCTCTCTAGTGCACTCTTTCGCTCTCTCTTTTTACAAATTTTGCAGGACATCTCTTGCTAAGTTGCTCATTGCCTTGTCAGCCACATTTTTCAAAGAAATCAAACTGATTTGCTCCGGTTTCAAACACTTGTGAAAGGAATGTTAAGGTTTCAAAGGGTTAAACCATAAATTCAGAGGTAGCATGCAGTAAGAAAAATCAGCAAACTTTTTGTTGCTGCCATTCCACAGGTAAGACGCTGTGCTGGAGGACAGGTGTCCTGAACTGCTCTCCTGACCGTCTGTGTGACGTCTGCCTGCTTAACATGAGCTATCACAGCAGCAGCATTAAACCTGATGCACAAAACAATTATTTTTATTCATAAATATAAACTAAGTAGAAATAAAGCAAAATATTCCATGTATAGAAATTATGAGATGGTATTTTATTTATTTCTGTAAATATTAAATCTCAATGAAGTAAAGTATTATTAATGATAATAATAATTGGTGTTATTTTGGGTTTTTTTTTTTTCTTGGACATGAAACCTTCGGGAAGTTCAGACTTTAAGCATTTAGACCTTTTTGCCGCAAAGTAAAATCAACAAAAAAAGTTATCTCTTTTGTGTATAGGTGTACATTTCAGAGGGGATGCAATATTTACAACATGTGCATTTGTCCCCCTCCTTAAAAAAACATAAAAATAGCAAAGGATTTTTATTTTAACAAAATGAAAGACTCAAACATGTGCATTAAAAATTCACCAGAATACAGGAATTTAACCCTTTTAAACATGGAGTTACATCCCTTTTCTTGGGCTGCATTCAGAGGCATTTCACAGATACTTATATCTTTGAACCCGAGGCACAAAGGTGCGATTTGTTTAACAAAAAATGGAAAAAAAAGGCAAAGAGCAACTTTGTAAACCTGATGCACAAAAAAGAACTTGAGTACTCGTGCCCATTCCTAGTTAATACGTTGCCAACAAGATGTACCACTGTTAGTAATACTTCAAATTGCTTAATATTAAAACATTTTTTTCCATTGACTAAACAGGGGCAGTACATCAGTATTTATGTCTTAATGGAATAGTTATACATTTTTGAAAATGTGTAGATTTTTTTTTTCTCTGTTGAAGTGAAAAGAGAAGGTTTTTTTCCCTCATTTTCTGCAAATGTGGTTTATAAAGCTTTTTAAATTTTAGGTTTGTATGTGGAAGTCAAAGTTTAGTTGTTTGCATACAGGTGTTATTTATTTCATTGTTTTTTTAATTTCTTTTTAATTATTACTTTATTGTTCTTGTTGAAAGGTTTTAACATCATCAACATTTGCATGGAGGCTGGAGTTTACTTACTTTAACTGCTGCATATTTTAAGGTTTAAGTTTGCTTATATTAATAATTTAAAAAGGCACATTTCAAAGTGAGTTTTTTGAAAGCAATAAAAAGTGAAACCAGTGCCGTTAACCTGCATTCTGTCTAATTGGCAGCAGAGGGCCACCCTCCTGCATGTGGAAAAGAAGACACACCGAGCACTACAACTAACAGTAACCATAAGAACACCGATGTGAGCATTCACACTGCTGAATGATAAAGTTTTGTAAACAGCGGCGCAGAGCACACGCTACGCACTCCACAGAAATGGATGTTGATGAGCTGCTGCTGTGGCACGCTGCAAGAAGAAACAAACATAAAAACTAGAAGGATATGAGTTCACCAAATTCTTCAAAGACGACAAACACTTCATTACGAGAGCTGTCGTCTTTTGAAGTTAAGTTTCATTCATCCTTTGGTCTTAGTTAACATCAGTCTGCTGACATTGTGACGATGATAAAAAAGATAAAAAATCAGTAAAGACAAAACCAACTTCAGAGACCCATCAGTGCCAGAGAGTGTTTGGCTGCACGTCTCAGGGAAAAATGACTTTTTAGTGTGATCTGCAGCCCAATAATAAATAGGTTACATAGCCATCAATAGCTGTGATTGAGTGATTATACCATGTTAAAGGTTGTTCCTAAATCCTAAATGAAATAGAGAAGCTGCAGTTAAGAAGCTGACATCGTAAGCACTCCGGAAACTTTTTTTTTTTAAGAAAAATGTCACTGAAATGTTCTGATGACATCCAAACTGAACATAAATTCAGAGGATTTGGATCTAAATCCAAAATTGGTTAGACAGCCTATAAATCATCTTATTAAAGGTGATATTTTTTCTTTCGTCTTCTTCTTCTTCTGATAGTCAACAGCTCCATCTACTGGCCACAATCTGCTACAGTCAAGGAGACAAATCAGTCATTGATTACTAAATTCACAGTAATAAAAACAAAAAGAAATCCAAACTGCAAAGTAGTCAACAGCTTCATTCATCTTTTTCCACATTAAAACAGAAAATGTTGTGATCCAGATTAGATGTACAGATCTATTCTTCTATTAGATTCTGATTGGCTATTTCTATCATTTCTCTTTCTATCATTATTTACAAATGATATCGTTTGACACTTTCGTTGTCGTTACAGTTGCCGTGTGGACTCCATCATCTGCTTGAGTTGGAATGATTTTTAAAACTGTAGTTATAGATATAGTTCTCTATCAACATCCAATTTTTTGACATTTTACCAGGTATTATTGGTATTGAAAAGAAAATCCTGAAAGATCTCCACATGGGACAAAATGTCTTAAAAATTTAAATCAGGTTTCCATAAGGTGCTGGCTGAATGTATTTCAGGTGTGTCTTAAAGCTCTGATGTGTTGCAAGTGGCTGATCTCACTTTGTAATTAGTTTTATTTTCTTACATTGCAAATTGTGGATTAATTATGGTGGTGTAGAAAATACTATCAAACAGGAGCACGGGAAGCGTTGATTGTTTTGTTGTTGAAAATAAATAACTTCAGTGTAATTTCCGTTTGTCTTTTTCTGAGTTTAAATCTGCATCCCACCCTAAAGAAAAAAATTCTGATGCTAAATTATGTTACAAACTTATAATAATTTCTTTTGTATTCCATCTTTTTTGAAACCTGAAAAAAACTGATTTCTTTCAAAAACAGAAAAAAACAATGAGCAAGAAATATCCTGCTAAAAAAAAAAAGTGAAATGTTGCAAGGAAAAGATCTGAAAATTCGCTAGGACTGATTATTTGACATTATCAAAGGATATCAGAGGATATTGCCCAGAAAATATAATTTTCTTAATTAAAAGCTATATGTAAAATTATGCCCCCCCCCAAAAAAAAAAGCACTGTCTTGAGGTAATTCTTTTTACATTACCTTTTCAATTTCAATTTGTTGTGCTAATTTTCAGGTAATTTTTTGTACTTCTGACCAATTTCTTGCTAATTTTTGGGTCATTTCTTCTTTCATTACTATTTGCCTTCTGTCTATGTTTTTGAAAGACATCAAGTCAATTTTTTCAGGTTTAAAAGGGTTAAATGTCTTAAGTTCAAAATGTTATGGTTGAGGAACCCCGCAGCTCTTTCATGTGTGCTGAAACGGAACCTCCGCCCCTGCTTTTGGCTAGCTTGGTCTGAAAGTCTAATTTACGTGGAAACCTTTATGGCGGGAATGAGCCTCCATACCGAGCGGCCGAGAGGGGGCGGGGATGGGGGCAAACTGCTCGCGCGCACACACACTCGCTTACACCTGTGCTGCTCCTCCCTCGGTGAGCGCAGGCCGTCCAATGAGAGACGACTTCCACAGTGCGTTGGCTTTCTCCGTCTCAAACACGCATACACACCGACACACGCGCACACCCAGCCTGTAGTCCGCACGCAGATACAGCACGAGCGTCTCCGCGTGAAAGCTAACCATGGCTGAAGGAGGAGAAGGCGAGGATGAAATCCAATTCCTGCGGACCGTAAGACCCTTTTTCTGTCGCTTTGAAGCCGAGTGCCGCCGCTGTGCTGCCTGTTACTGCGTCTTTCTGCTCGCCTGTGTGTGTGCGTGTGTGTGTGCGTGTGCGCGCGCGCGTGTGTGGGCAGGGAGTTTACCGCATTAAGGGTGACAGCTCCTCGAAATTCTAGTCATTGGTCAGCGGCTCCGCATCCTGCTGTCAGAGGAGCTGAAGGCTGGCAGAGGAGTGAAAACATGACAGGGAGGAGGAAAGACGGCAGGAGAGGAGCGATGGAGAAGGCTGTTTGTTGTAGTTGCTGTCATTGTCTCGTGCAGAGGAGTTGGGCAGCGTGTGCAGAGTGTGTGTGCTGCTGCTGGTGTGTGTTGGATGGAAGCGGGGCGCAGTGCGGTGCAGACTGCCAGCATCAAGTCTGCTGCATCTGCTTCACTTCTACCAGCTCAAACACACTCCCTGTGTGTGTGTGTGTGTGTGTGTGTGTGTGTGTGTGTGTGTGTCAGCTCATGTGTGTCACATCATGCAGGAGAATCTTGTGTTGGAAATGTGTGAATAATCACGTGAATTCACTGCACCTGAGTATTTTTTTTTCTTTCTTTGGTCAATGAAGGGGGGGCTGGCGCATCAGTCTACACAGAAAACTCTTAATATTCATATCAACATGTAAGATGACATGTGATATTAGCAATGAAAGGCTGTTTGTATCTTTTTTGTGCAGAGCTGAGCTGCTTCCATTGTTGCCAGTGCAGTTTCCAGCATCAATATCATGACAGCAGAGGGAAGCTTACTGCAATGCAATTAAGATGCCATGACTGGACGCTATTAAATCCTTTTGGATCAAGATGAAACTGTTCCACTGGAGGGGAAATTTTGGAATTAGGTGGTGCTATGGATGCTTTTTGAAAAACCTGCATCTACAGCACTTTTTTAATTAGATGCTTGTCAGAAGTATTTAAACCTTAAATCATGAGCAAATAGGTTCAGTTCTTTCAAAACATGGGGAAACAGGCAATGAGCAACATGTTCAGCAAATTGGAAGACATTAGTAGATTTAGAAAATGATGTGAAATAAGCTCGGGAAGATGAAAAACAAAACCCTGCATGATAGAAAGAGAGAGATGACTGGTTGCTTTATAGCGAATGATCAACCATAGATCATAAACTTGTCGGGTGCTCATATGAGAACTAACAGGATTAACAGGAAGGAAATTCAGGCACCCCAAAAATGTGAAAAGCGTATAAAAAAAACAAAAAACAACAACATATATTATAGTGGCAAAAACAATTAAAAAAAAAAAAAAAAAAAGCCAATATCTTTCGACCATGTTTTTTAAAAACGTGTTTTTAAAGCTGTGAGGAAGGCCCTTAGTGGACGAAACATATTGGCTTTTTAAATGTTTAAGTCACTATAATAAAGGTTTTTTAATGTAATTCCTCCTCGTTATTCACATTTTACCATTTTTGATAAAGTTTAACCCTTCGAAACCTGTGCAAATTGGCTTGATTTCTTTCCAAAACATGGTAAGAAGACAATGAGCATTAAAAGGAAATGGCAAAAAAAAATAGCAAGACATTAATGAAAAGTAACAAGAAAATTACCTTAAAATAAGCAACAAAAAAGAAAAGTAAAAAACAACAAAAAAAAGAAAGACATTAAAAGAGTGCATAAAATAAGGGGAAGAATCATCATTTGAAAAAATCAGTTTTCGTTCTCTAAGATCATTTTAAATATATAACCATAAGACTATAAAAAATATAACTATATATTTTTTTTAATCTTCTCTAATCTTCTGGAATTTTTTCCTTGTTTGTTTATAATATCTACTAACCCCCTAATTTTAGGGCATTTTCTTGTCACCATTATGGTTTTTTTAATTATTTTTTTGTTTGTTCATTTGCAATTTGTGGGACTTTTCTTCCCAAGGTCAAGGACAATTTATTGAAAACTAACAAATTCTGTCAGGTTCAGAGGTTTACATGCTTGTGAAAGGCATCTGAACGCAGCACAAGAAAACTGATGTCAGTCCAGGTGTTAAAGGGTTAAACTAGGCTATCTTCATAAAGATATGCTGAAAATAATGTTACAGAATTATTATTATTATGTTAAGCACTTTTTTCAACCTTTTCAACTTTTTTAACTGTAATTTTTCTTGTCTTTTTCTCTCATTTTCGGTGCACATTTTTAGGTAATTTTCTTGTAGTTTTTACTAATTACTTGCTGTTTTTGGGGTAATTTTTTCTGAACTTACTCATTGCCACTTTCTCATAGTTTTGACACGAATTAAGCCAATTTGCTCAGGTTTTGAAGGGTTAAAGTATTAAGGCAGAGTACATTTTAAGCTGCAAATTTTAAGCTCCAGTAGTATTGGGTCTAAGGTGTAATGTGAGAGGAATTGGGTGACAAACCCACAGAGATTTATCACCGACTGCAGTTCGTGTTCACTCACAGAGCCTTTTAGTATCTTTCAGCTTGATTGTTTTGGTTTGATGCCTGAAACAGTTTTGGTTCAGTCTCACTGCTCTCATCAACCTTGGGCTGTATTCACAAAGCATAGTACAAAGAACAAAGACAAAGAGTTGCTCTTTGTGATGAAATTCATAAAATTCAATAAAACGTTATTTAAGAATTTCCCTGTGCACTTAACACTAGGTCCTGTTAAAGATAAAAGTTATTCATAAAGCATCTTCGCCATTAAGAAATGTCCAAAGGTGAAAAACTGTTAGGAGTAGAGAGGAGGACATTTAAGAGCCTTAAAAGTTTCTTAATCAGAGGAGAAATGGTGGACAGACAAATAGATAAGAGAAATGTCCTCCGAGCGCTGGATGACAGTGAGTTGCTGTAATGCCACAGATTAGATGGTGCAGGGAGAATGTTTGTGGTCCGTTTCATTAGAGATGCGCTCACATCTTCCACCCAATGCAGTAACGATGATATAACGCCAGAAAAATAGTGATCACAACACTGTGATATCTGACAACTGGAAGAATGCAGCAGTTCAGCCGTGTGATCACACAAACAGAGCTTAGGGATGCACCATATTGGATTTTTTGCCGATATCCAATATACCAATTTATAACTACTCGGACAGCCAATAACCAATACTAATAGCAATAAATCTGCTTTTTTTCCCACCTAATTTTAGTGGTCATCAAGTCCATTCTTACGTGGAATTAAGGTCATATGCTGCATACTCTTATGCATACAATTTGACTTACATGTCAATTAAATGAAAAAAAAAATAGTGTTGATATTTTGGCAGAAATCAGCATGTTGGCCATCTCCGATATTTGATTGTAAATCCAATATCTGCTGATACTGATGATGTGCCGATATTATTGTGCATCCTTAATTGGGATTTTGTGCCGATATGCTATATATATAACAACTAATTTAGCCCATAGCTGATACAGATATATGAACTTTTCCCCCCACCTATTTTTAAGGATTTTTGCATCTCTTATGTAGTGGAATTAACATCAAGTTCTGCATACTCTTATCATGATAGCCCACCAGCAGATGCAGACATAAAATACAATGCTTTTCAGTTTATGTAATATTCATTTATTTTGTAAAATTAAACTTTTGGGGTTGATGTTTTGTACACGTCCACTTTTTTAATTGAAAAAAAAAATCTATTCGCAGAAATCAGCATGTTAAAGCCAATACCTGCAGATACTGATGGTCTGCTGATAGTATCATGCATCAGTAGTCAAAAATTGCAGTTTGACTTTTTTGCACAACAATCCAAAAAATGCAATTTTTAACCATTTCCTTACATCAGACAAACAGCTAATTAGTTAATTGAGAAAATAACCAACATATAAACTGATAAACAATAAGTTATCTGCATAAGTGCTTTCTGCCAGATCACTTTTTAAGGCATTTTTAAAGCTCGACTCATCAGTTCTTTGTTATTTATTTTAACTGAACAGTTCCAGCTACTCAGAAGGAAACACTCCAAAAAGGCAGTCATGTTAAAATATAATCTCAATAGGACTCTCATGTTTGACGGCAGTGTGGACCTTGGTCTTGATTGTTGTGGTGCAGCTGAGCCTAGAACCACAGCCCTGAAATTACGTTGGAGTCTCTGTGTGCCTCAGCTGTGACTGATGAGATCTCTGATACAAGCAGCCTTCACAGACTGCCTGTGCTCAGACTTTCAGAAGCATCTCAGGGTAGAACTTCCTCTGTTTTTGCATTTGTTGATGTAGTTTTCATCAGGATGTCTCTCACACGCCTCTCACACGGGTATGTCCAACTGGGAGGGGTTCACTCTGAATATACTGCAGGGTTCGGGGCTTTGGTATTCCCCCACGAAGAGCCGTTGATGTGGCTGTTGAATGGAACGTTTATCCCGCTGCCTTCAGGAACTAGATAAATGGCAAAAAATGGATAGAAGATATTTAGAAACCTGTGTTTTCAAAATGGATCCTTGGTTAATATCCATATTTTTCGACATGACTTTGAGGTGAGGACAGAGTTACTGCAGTGGAGGTTTGTGGTTACTATACAGAGAGGCTCCCAACAGGCTACCAGTCACCGTCTCAGCAGGTTGTAGCCTTGGAGCCATGGCCTGCAGTGTGATGTGCTGCTCTCTTGGCAAAGAATGTTATCTAGCCTAATTCCTGTACATACTGACTGAAGGATCCAGTTAATTATTATATTTATTTTTTTCAGTTTAATTTATATTTTGATGAATAGTGACATTGTGTCTGAGTTTTGGGACCTTAATGTTTGTTGACATTAGACTTCTGTATATGGCAAAAAGGGCATTCCTATTGTTAAGATACATTAACTTGTGCTTTTCGTAGGATTTCATGAGTTAATGTGCCTGACGGTATTTCTGGTTTGTAATTAGGAAGCAATTGTAGTCATTTTATCATTTTTTGTGAACAGTATTTACAATAATTTCAGCAGGAGAGTCAAGTCAATTGTATTTATAAAGTCCATTATCACAAATGACTTGTCTCAGAGGGATTTTCAGCATATGACATCCCTTTTGCCCTTAGACCCTCACAGAGGATCAGGGAAAAATCCACCCCCAAAAAGCCCTTTAATGGAAGAAAAATGGTAGAAACCTCAGGAAGAGTGACTGAAGAAGGACAGATCCATCTTCCAGGACGGACAGACTGTAAAATTAGTAAAATTACAGTTATCAATATGACAAAATGATAGAGAGAGATACATAGAAATCACATTATGACAATAATGACCATAATGCATAAACCATAAACCATTCAAGTGTCAGAACTTTATGCTTTTTAAGGTAATTTATGCTTGTATTCAACTTATTATCTACATTTGTTGCACTTTGAAGCATAAAGTACTTCTTTCTGCCTTTTTAATTAATTAATTAAGGTCTACCTTTTGACAGTATAGCATAGCCTCCATCGTTTCTAGCAAGGTCTTTCGGCTCTTATCATCTTAAGGTAACGTTCCATCTCTGCCAGTTTTACCATTCAGTTTCCAGGTTTTTCTGCAGTGCGATACATTTACGCTTCAAGATTCCTATATTTTCAGCAATGCTTTGCTATTTAGCCATCAGCATTCACATGCATTTTCAGCAGGAAACGCATTTTCTTGTGCTAACTACACCTACACCTGCAGCAACAATAATGAGAAATACCATGTAATAGAAATATTAATATTAATAAATGCAGTTCATGAGTATATATGTTACATGCATATAGAATATGTATGTGACAATAGTTATCATATGTGTATAATAATAATGGAAGTACAACTAAAAATAACGGCAGTAGAGGGCATCAGGCAGGACCACAGCATCAGCACAACCATCATCCAGGCGTAGCCGCGATCTGAGAAATCTACGAGACAAAGGAGCACAAAAACAGCAGAAAAGAAGCCAAGTTAGAGACATGCAGTAATAGGACATGAATGATTGCAGATGAAGAGAGGGAGAGAAGGAGAGGGAGCTCAATGTGGCATAGAAAGTTCCTTGGTAGACTAAGGTGGTTTTCACATTTGTTAGAGCGGTCCCTTGGTGTGCACCAGATGGGAAAGTTATACATTGTTTCACTTTTTAGCTAATGTGGCTTTCACACAAAAACTTTGTTTTTACTGTGGTCCAAAGGCCACACCTCTGGCGGAGCGTCATGTTTCCATATGTCCACAATGGAGCCACAACAACTATGCGCGTTGTCGTGTTCGTTATCGTATCTATGTACCACTCTCGACAAACATTATAGTTTCAAGTGAAGCGCAATGTTTGCCTGATGTTAAAAGGCATCCTAAAATAATGAAAAAAATACAATATGAGTTTTATCAAAGATATAACATAAGCTTTATCAAAGAGGAAAGTCTGAAGTCTGCACTTAAATGTGGAGACGGTGTCTGAAATTGGAAGATGGTTCCACAAAGGGGGAGCCTGATAGCTGAAGGCTCTGGCTCCTATGCTACTTTTGGAGACTCTAGGAACCATAAGTAACAGGATGAACGTTCAAAGAAAAGCAAATATGATAAATACATAAATATTAGGCCGATTTTGTTGATTGTCAGGAGATGATTTGGCAAGGGTTTTGATAAGTAATTGTCATTTTTCTAAGCACGAATGCACTGCAGCTTTATTAGACACAGGAAGGTATTCTTTAGAAAAACAGTGACTGGCATTTTTCACACTATTTTCTGACATTTTATAGACCATATGACCAAACAAGACAACAATAAATAATTAATAGTTGCACTGTGGAAAAACACAAGCAAATGCATTTTGATGAAATTTGAAAGTATAATATCAAAAATCTTTAAACCAACAATTGCTGAGACTGAAACATTTTTTGTGTACTGACCAGTCGAGCAGTGGTAGTAGAGACACAAATGCCAAATAGTCTGGGCTCCAACAGCCCATTAACACCTATTATCTTCACTGACATGTCAGGGTCACATTAAGAAAGCAACAAAACATCATTAGACCAAGCAGTCAGTGTGTGTTTCAGCCCAAAGCAAAACATTGTACAAAAACATCCAATAATGCATAAAATTGAACTTAATAAGTATATCTTCATAACACAATTTAACATTATTACTTCAACAAGGCAGCATTATGATAACTGAAATTGAAATCTAGTTTTTCCCTCGCTTTCTTTTTCTTAGACATTTTTCTCTAGCTTTTAAAAAATAATTTTGTAAATGTACTAATTTCTTGTAATTTATGTAACATCTAACCAATTTGATCATTGCCTTTATCCCATGTTTTTGACCAAATCATACCAATTTTGGCAAAAGGCGTTTGAAGGCAGCACAAGAAAAGACAAAAAAAAAATCTGTAACCAAATTTGTATATATAAATCACACCAATGTGCTTGGGTTCAAAAGTTTAGATGTTTGTGAAAGGCATCTGAAAGCAACACAAAAAAGTGATGTCACTCCAGGTTTCAAAGAGTTAATACTGCATGTTAGTGATAGGATTGTGACGGTATGTTTTTGTTTTTTTTTGTCACTACTAAGGGATAGAGCAACGTATTACTCATTATTTGGTAGCTGACTGCACCCCGGCTGCGCCGGTCTCCCTTGGTGGTTAGAGATTGAAACTGTTTGTTATTTCTGAGGGGAGAAGAGGTGCTGAAAATGGGTAAGGCACTTACCCCACTAAAACATTAGGCACTGAGTTTGGACTTGTGTTTTTAATTTTGGCTTCGGTGAGGAACATACAACATGAATAGGTTGTATTTTATATTTATTTTAAGTCGAAAAGTCACACCCCAGCCACCCCCCTCCTCTGAAAAATAAAGAGTGGTCCCACAGCTAAGTGATGTCCTGCTGTGGATGGGCCTGCAGAAAAATGTATTTTAGCCTCCTAAACAAATTAATATCAGTTTAAGTTTACACTGTATTTAAATATTTCCACAGCTGATTGATGCAGCAATAGAACAGCAGCTACTCCACCGTTCTGTGTTTTTCTCAAGCGAGTCTGGTGATTTTAATACTGCCTATAAGCTGAAGAGAATCTCTGCACACCTGAATATGTGACAGGTGCGTCCGCAGAGGGTGTATATCATTTTTTTGTCTGATTATATCTCTTATGTGGTATCTATAAACAAAGAGAGAAAGTCCCGCATGCTGTCATGCTTACTGCTGACAGTAACAGATCATCATTAGGTGTATCAGATACCTGATGAAGGTCTGTTGGACCGAAACATTGTTTTATTCATTCAATAAATATGTCAGCTGTAAGCGAGACTCTCTTTGTTCATAGATACCACATAACAGAAATAATCCGACACACAAGACAGAAATCCCCCGTCAGCCTGATGGACCGTCTCTGCTCTTTGCACACAGGAAACTGAAGGAGAAAAAACAGTGGAAAAGTTTGTTTCTTCAGATGTCACTGAACGTATGGAAGAAAGTAAACAATGATAATAATTACACGATTACTATGTTTATATTTCATATCAAACACCATATACATTCCTGTAACTTTCACCAGCAAAAAAAAAGAAAAGAAAATGCGGTGATGAGTTCAATCCTGCATTAGGCATCACATAACCTTGGTATTGTGCTAATGCAGTTATTGTCATAGCTCTAGGTAGTGGCTTAGACACAAAAACATGAGAAAATAGAGTCCAGGTTAACAAACATGGCAGTTTTCATTTCAGTAGCCTAATCCAGATTAGAACTTTCTCACTTGAGGAGTCTAACTATTGCCACACCAACAGCATCTTGTTTTGTTTATCCTCATAAAGTGAGATTGTAGTGCTGTATTACATGTAATTCATCCAGGGCAGCATTGGTCCGATTGTGTTTGCTGTGGGGGACTTACTGTGCCTGGTTACAGTATTAGCTATGCTTAGTTTCCACAGAATAAGTGTCTGCTTTCACTATATCCCGTCTAGTCAGTATATAATGAGCCACTGCAGTGTGAGAGCTGTAGATACAGTGTGATTTTGAGAGAGTGGAACTGAGTGTAAGTTGTGATGGATCTATCCACCTCTGAACATGTTAATGCTACTCTGAGGACAGGGAGGAAGTGAGGGCCTCTTCACAGCACTGTACCCAGGGAAGACACCGGAGCACTCTGTTTCATTTAATACTTCATTAGGCGCAAGTGACTAACGTTTAGATGTGCACTGCATCTTCATCAGAGTCAAATGGTATTGGCAGAGACAAGAGCAAAAGGCAGCAGCATAGCAACACTCATTCAACAATACAGTGACACAGCACAAGCAGGAAGGGTGTTACCTGTAAGGCAAACTGCAGTCCAACAAGGGTGACAAAAACAGAATCATACCTCATTCTTCAGCCATGTCGCATGGTGATGGCATGGAATGCTGCAGGGAAACAGACAGGGCAGGTGTTACCACGACACGACTTTTAAAATGCACTTTTATTACTTTCATTTTTTTCCTGTCAGTTAGTGTGTAAGGGAGGATGGAGTTTAAAGAGTCCAGTTCCATTCTGTTTGTATCCCGCTGACCTGAGTGCACTGGTAGCTTTGTGTTATTGAGTTGTTTTGATGCTGGCGACCTGTCACCAGCTCTGCCATTGATATATACTGTAGCTGTACAACTATAGCTTCAATGCTGTCCTGAAAATGCCTCCTGATAGCTCTGTCAATATCAGTCTGACTGCACATTAACTCCTCCAAAGTCCCAATTTCTGGGCTTGTAGTACATCACTCACTTGCTGTTGATCATATCATACATGTCCTCTCATACAGTATATTAAAAAAAATCCAGAATTTAATGTTAAGCCAAAAAAAAAACATAGCCAATCAATCATACACAAACACACACACACACACACACACACACACACACACACACACACACACAAAATACCATTATTATGATTAATGCATCTTATCTCTCAATTATTACTGTAGAAAGAGTTTAAAAAAAAAAAGTAGTAGCCAACATAGCCAATACAAACAAATAATTACGTCACTGACCACTCTGCTGCTCTCATATCTTTCTTTTTTTCTTCTTCTTCTTGTTCTTCTGCTCCTTTTTCTTCTTCTTGGTGTAGTGGAGTGCAGAGCTGTAAGGATTATGCCATTATCAGTGAAGCAGTCAATTATTTTCTTGATTTAAAGGGATGCTTCGCTGATTTTTGCTTTATGTCAAATTGATAAACTTTTCTCCTGGTATGCGGCTCCCACACTCGGAGCTACAGGCTACAACACAGCTAAAAACATGGCTTTCCATCAGAATGAGGGTGAGTAGATGATGACTACATTTTCAGTTTGGGTTGAACTATACCTCTAGCTGTAATATAAAATCTGGCCAGCCAGTAGGTTTTCCTTTTTCTCTGTTTTCTCTGGTCATGTAGCACCAATTTCAAAAGTATTTGCATCTTTCTACTGCAGAGATAGACTAGTTTTATGTGAGGGCCTTCTTAATATTGGTAAAAATAGGGATGAGAACAATTAATCGACGATCGGTCGCTAGGAGCTTTGACCTAGGATAAAAAGCATTTGATATTGTTTGAAATAAGCAATGTTATTTAGAGAACAATACATCAATTAATTGATTAAATAATTAATTAATTAATTTTACTGATTAATAGTTGGAAAGTAAGTGAGTGCTTACAATTTGCAACCCAAGTAAAAATACTTCTGCAACTGCCCAATTTAAAGAAAAGGAGTATGTATAAATTTTTGATATATGACTTGTGTTTTCCTTGGGATTAGACTATACACTTCAAACTCCATCTGTTTGGTCCAGGTGGATCTAAATGGAAACGGACTCTTTAGTGATCACAATCAATACCATGTTAAACTGTGATAACGCTTCTTGATTATCAGCAGTTAATATGGTACATGAGCAAACCAATGCAGCTCATTATTTTTAATGAGCTGGGCCTTCTCACTGCATCACCACTGGCTTTCCGATAACTGTCTGTCAACAACTGTTTGCTCCTGCCGATAATGTTTAGCTCCACTGCTTCCATCTCCCTTTAGAGACAAATGTGCACTTTATATTCAAAAGTGCTGATTTCTTAATAACATAAATACATTTACATCATCAAGGCTTTGTGTCTCACCCTTTCTCTGTCGAGTTCTGCCTCTCCTCTCCTCTCCTCTCCTCTCCTCTCCTCTCCCTCTCTCTCTCTCCTCTCCTCTCCTCTCCTCTCCTCTCCTCTCCTCCTGTTCCATCCCTACCTTTCATCCCCTCCCCCCCTCCTCCCTCTAATCCTGCAGCACTCCCTGCTAAGTGCACTTTGAATGCAGATCAATACATGGTTACTGGTGACTGCTGATGTCTCAGCACAAAGCAAACAGCATGGCAGCGACCGTGTTTTTGTGTTCATTTAATCTCTGTTACAGAGAAATGTCTGTGTTTGCAGACTGTCCAAATGGACCAAGCTCAGAATTCCAATGGAGAGCCTCGCAGGTCAATTAAAGGGACACCCCACCTATTATCTGTCCTATCAAACACTCAGCCCCCCTAGACCTTAATACAAAGGATCTGAAATAAACTGATCATTTAAAAACTCATTTAATCCTTTGAAACCTGAGCTAATTGGCTTGAGCTCTTTCACAGAAGAAGAAATCACCCTCAAATTAGCAAGAAGTTAGTAAAAAACACAAGAAATGTCCATGAAAATTAGTTTAAAAGAGTAAATATATAAAAACAAACAACAAAAATTGGAAAAGGTGCTTAAAATTATAATAAATTAATTTCATATATGTAATTATGATAATTATTGATAGTTTTTCCCAACCTTCTTTCCTTTTTCCCTAGATATTTTCTCTAGCTTTTTTAAAAAATAATTTCCTAAATCTACTAATTTATTGCCATTTGTGGAACTTTTCTACCAAGTTGCTCATTGCACCCCCCCCCCTTTTTTTTGGAAAGAAATCGCACCAATGTGAGTTCAAAGGTTTAACCACTTGTGAAAGGCGACTGACAGTAACACAAGAAAAGTGATGTCACTCCAGTTTTTAAAGTGTTAATAACAATAATAACATAATAACAGTAGGGTTTCATATTGGATCATTACCTGATTTAGTGTTTAGTATCACATTTTTGTACATATGGCTATGTAATTTTGAATTTCTAATTGTTACATCTGTCAGTAGGAATCACACCTCTGGCGCATAATGTAACACATTGTTTGACAATTTTCCATCAAGTCTTCCACATTGACCAAAAAAATATGCTTTTGTTCCATGGTCTCTGTGCCACGTAAAAAGCCTGACCTTACAATGCTTTTGAGTGGAGTTGAAGCATTTGGACTGAAGGTGCAGTAAAAGATTTGTTCAGTTGTGGGCTGACACCAGTTTTCTTATGCTTGTATCTTTGAGAGTGTGTTGCCGTGCTCATGTTTGAATTTCACTAAAGGCCCAAGGTTAACCCATGAAGGCCGATTTATGTATGAGATCATATTTTCAGTTCGTGATTCATGATCAATACAGTTTTGTTAAATTTCGGATGGATTTTTAATTGCATTGCATAAAGTCGAAGATAACAGCCAAAGCCCTCCAAACTAAATGACACAATGTGTTACTTGTGATTGCCTTTACAAAGAGAACTGTGTCGTGGAACCTGGTTTTTTGTTTTTTTCAGCGCCTATGTTAACAGTTAGAGCAGTCTGGCTGAGTGAGGCGGTCTGGCTGGTCAGGTGTGTCTCAGCAACTACAACATCTAGAGAAACAGTGGCTTACCAATTTTTTTCTGCATGCTGCATGCCATTGTCAGCAGAAATATAAAGTGAAAATTGTGTTTTGATAATTATATTGAACCTATTATACCTCCTTCTAAAACAATTTCGATGTCTATCTGTCACAGAGATGTGGAAAAACAAATCTCTCTATTTTACTCAATCCTTCCTGCTTTTGTTTCAAAATAAATGCCCTATGACAATGTTTCTGTTGACAGAATCCCATCAGTTGTAGACACAAGGCATTTCATTGTGAAATATTTGCAGGACTGTGCTTTTGACAATGCAGGAGGTTGCACAATTTATAAATGAGTGAAATATGTGATTATAAATGTGGAAATACAGAACTCACAGCAGCAGACAGCCCTGCAGCATCGTCACAGAACAACTCTGACAGCATGAACACTGCAACAGTGTGCAAAGTGTGCAACATGCTGCAGTTTGGTGAGGTTGCTGTCACACGCTGCTCACGCATGTGGTATGTTTCAGACACAAGGCAGTTAAACTTACAGATGCTTTTTTTTTAGGAGGGGACAGTCTCATAATTAGGTGTTTTCTTCCTGCTGCACAGGGATATTTTCTCCTTGGTCTTTGTCATAAGCATTCACTTTATCCAGGTTTATTAATATTCTGAAAGCTGCTGAAAGAAACCAGGTTTGTTGTTGACATAACTTTGAGGAATGAGGTTGCTGCTGGAAGCTGTGAACGGTTTCACTCGTGGCTTTAACCACCGTCAGTTCAATATTTGCTGGCATTAGAGTAGGCCAGAGCAGTGCGTGAGAGAGAGGAATGGCTCGGAGGGTTCAGGCTGTGGTTAGGAACAGCAATGCAGAGCTTGTTTGTGTTAGTATAAAACTTACTGTACCCATTCTGCCACTTCAGCACTGTCCTAAATTCATCAAGGGAGCTTGGTTCCCCATGTAAGGACATGCTGACCGGCCTGTAGAGCAAAACAAGTTTTTATTAACACACACTGCTGACCAAGTATGAAAACAACTGTTGTTTAAAGTATTAATAAAAGCAGAACATATTGAGGAGAGGAGAATGTAAAACATGAAAAGACAGCAGATATTCTGGCTCAGTATAAATCCATTACACACAGTTTTCCATCAGTATTCTGTCCTGATATCCGTAAGGTACACCGCCTCACTGGAGCACTCCATGAGACAGTGTGTGTGTGTCGATGGTGGAGTGTGATTAAAAACCGTGGTTTGCCAATGATAGCATGGTCTGCAGACTCTCTTCAGACAATCTCCACACAAAGCAATGTCGGTTTTGTAAGGTGTTGCCTGTTCTCTGACGATGTATATGATACTCAGCAGGTTCACATCAAAAACACCCCTACCTTAGAAATCTTTACAACTTCAGAAATTTAACCCTTAGAGACTGTTAGGCACATTTTACACACTTTTCATTCTTCATTTTTTCATAATTTTGGCTAGATTTTGTATTTTTGTTTCATCTGTGAATTTACAGCTCAGCTGCTACAATAATTTTAAAACACACTGTGTAAACTAAATTGTTACATTCATACTGTTGCAGTGTAAGTGCAAAATGCTCCACTGAAACCCATTCAAACTGCAGTTTTTGATCCCACAGCCATCAAAGCATGAAAACATGAATTGTATTGTTTCTGGGTGTCATTCTGGGCTTTTGCCTTGGAATCCACCTGATGATGTCATTTTTACATATTTGGCTTGTGGAGAAAATAAAATTATATTTCCACTAGGTGCGCTGTCACAATCAATGTTGCTGCTAATCATTGGCATATCCACGGCGGGATAAAAAAAAAAAGTACTTTGAGGGCTTTTCTTTGTCATATTTAAACATGCCAAGCCGGAAGTCACCTGATTGGGCACAGTCGGCCGCCACAAGTCTCCTGTGTAAATGCCTCATGGACCCCAGGAAGTGAAAAATCCGGGTACTTTAATACTGCAGAAATAGAGCATTTTTTGCTTAATGCAGTACTGAGCAGCTCTCAGAGGACTGAACTGTGGCCCTGCCGCCAATCGTAATACATCCATGGTCTAGAGGCCACCAAGGCAAACAATTAAGCAGACTAGAGAGCGACTCATGTAAAGTCTTGTAAAGGCATAGTGTCAGAGGGAAAATATGCCGCTGTTGGGAATATTAAAATTTCCAACATATTACAATATTAGGAAGAACTAACAACTAAAATTCCAATATATTAACTGACCATGCGTTGAAAAATTAGAGTTCATGGCCTGCACTGTTTATAAACTCGTGAAGTTGGAGTTTCCACAAAGTTTCCACTCATGAGGTTGTGAGGGGGCGTTCAGAAGGACTCTTCTGGTGGTCACCATAAACATGGCACCATGTGAATGCAGCAATATTCCCTCCCACTGGGGATTAATAGAAATGGCACATCTTTTCCTCTGAAGTGTCACACAGGATGACTGTAGTTTCTGATGACAGCAGCAGCTGATCACAGCTGGATCAGCTGTCAGTCGGCTTTAAACAGCTGGAGAGATTTTTGGTGGAGTTTGTGTCTGCACACTGTGTTGATACTAATGAAGACACAGAGTTAAGAGTGGCAGAGCAGCAGTGTTTTCTCTCTAGTCTGTTATCTGTTTTACAAACACCTGCACATGAACAGCCTGCATTCTGTATTTATAGTCCTGCTTAGAGGCAGAACGCATTTATATAATTTATTCATTTTCAGTATTTCTTGATATTCTAATTGGGAATTCATAATTTAATAACCCAAAATATATTATTATGTTGTCTTTTTGAAAAATTGAAATTCTTACGAGGCTAAATGTGTGAGGGAAAATTTAAATTATGTAACACATATAAAAGCTGATACTCACGAATGATCAGCCTCACGTCTGACTGAATGGAAATGATTTAAAGTGATTTTTTTTTTAGTGTTTCTTATTCTCTGACTTTAATTGTATCTATGATAAAAGGAAATGGGGGAAATAACATCAAGAAAAGAAAAAACAATCTTTCTTCTAATAAAATAAGAAAGCTGTTTGTCGGATCTGTCCAATCAGCTGCAGTATCCAATCAATAACTGATACTCAGTGTTGGTTGGTAAAAGACTTCCTGTTGGTTGCTCTTGTGCATCCTTGCTCATAGCTCTCTAAAATAGCAGTGTTTGGCCCGGGGGCGGAGCCTTATGTCCTGCGTCACACAGAGTGCTGTGTGCCTGATGCGTATTCTCAACAGCTCACAGAGTACTCTTGTTAAACTGGCAAAGCCGGGACCTAAAAAGTTGTTTATTAACCTGATATTTTCCTTAGCCCCAACATAAAACTTCCAGGTGACCTCATGTCTTACTGTAATGTGAAACGGAGATGTTTTTTTTTTTATTATTATTTTTTAAGATAATAGTTAGATAGATAGTTTACAAAGAAACAGTTTTCCTCCTTGTACTGCTGGTAGATGGAGGGGTCTGTGTATTCTGTCAGTTTCCGTGTATACAGATGTGAGCACAAATGTGCAAATTATAAGAAAACAGGACTTATTTTTTCTATACGCCTTCATACTTAACAAACATCAAATAAACTGGTGTGGTGTAAACTGGCTCATATTGTACAGTATGAGTGTATTATTTAGTCTAGTTTGCCAAATTTTCAAAGCTTTAAAAATAAATCAGGATTTATGCTTAGTACAGATTTGAGATAATGAATTGAGCATTTGTATTTTCTGCTATTTGTTACTCCAGTACATTTCAGAGGAATATATTGTGATTCTTACTACACTACGTTTATCTGACAACTTTAGTTAGCCTGCAAGTTACTTTGCAGATCACATTAACAATACAAAATTAATTCACAATAAATGACATCAATGAAGCTTTATAGGTCCCCATAAGGAAAACTTTTTAATGCAGGACTTTTATTTGTTATTTATTTATTATTGAGAATAGGGGAAGTCCTTCCAATATTTTCATGGCACAAGACATGAAGCACCTGTTAGCACATTCTAATGCCAGCATGACTGGATATTAAAAGTTTTGACCTGCATTACTTGCACTAAAGTAACATAACTTACCCTCCATAATAACTCACGAGCATGCAAAAGCTGAGCAGAGCTGAGACGGTCACAGAGCTCGCTGATGCATGCACTGCTACGTTCTGCACTTAGAGAATCCTCTCTGAGAGGACCTTTAAGATGGCACACCAGAAGAACTTCTGGTTCAAGTGAAGATCAAAAGCAAGGAAATGTTAAATGAGAGACTTGGGATGCACTGCATGTATTTTTAGTTCTTTTTTTTCCCAAAATTGCAGGTACAGACCTGCTGTCAGCGCAGTTTGTTTCACAATATCTTGAACAGCTGAGTGTATCTTTACAATCTCCAGGGTCACAGGACCCAAACAGAGGAATAATAGTCTCTGTCTGGAGATTTTAGGTGTTAGGAAGCATTTTCTGGAGGCGCACTGGGGAGAAATTGTTCTTGTTGAAATTCTTTATGTAATGCAGTGTGCATGCTTCTGTTTTATAAATCCTGGCACGTATGTGCACAAGCCTGACTACACTACTCACTACAACACTTAGTCCCATATGGACAGACAAACCTTTAATCATCTTTTGCATATCCGTACATGTGGCTCCTCCACCAGTGTTTAAAAATAAGAAATGAAGTGGTCCTTTACTTTTTATACACAGCTGTGGCTCTATATAGCTCCTGTATCATTAATTCATCACATGTACAGTACCTGTGCACCGCCACAGGCAGTGATGACATCATCGTAAAAGATAATCAATGATTTAGTTTGCAGCACTCATATGAAAACAGACTTCACAAGGTGCTTCAAAAAGCCAAGACTGAAAAGGACACGGAGAGGGAAATCAAATTATGTGTATAAATGTGCCATAGATTAACAGATTATAGAACACTTTGAAAAAAAAGAAAGAGAAAGTTGGTTTAAAACAAATCAATGTTTTATTCTTAGATTTTAGATTTTGCCCTATTTGCTCCACAATTTAACTTTACCATAGCACACTGGGAAATAAGGATGCCTAATCTGAAATATAGTGATCACATTCAGTTTTAATAAATACAGGTTTGTATGGGATGTATTGTTTATACATCAGTGTAGTAGTGTTAGTGTCTGCTTGTTTTTGCACTGCAGTCAAAATCACTTGATCATGGTTACAGTGATCAACCACTTTTTATGGATCAAAAAGCCTGGGACAGAATAATTTTTCATTCAAATGCTGTGTAAATAATTTCTTTATAGTAATTAAGTAGTCTGCTACTGTGTTTATTTTGGGCCTTTTAAAATGTGACAACCACAACAGTGGTTTTATTAAGCTTGTTGGAGAAAGTAATCCTCTGTTTTTGTTAAAATCTTCCTTTAAATCAAAACAGAGCAATAAATCCAGTTGCTTTGTGGCTTTTGCCAACTTGTGGTGCTGCTATTCATTTGGTGGCAAGTCACAGTCAATACGTGTATGTGCACAGTTAAGTCAAGCTACGGTTATATCTTGATTAGGTGGCAATCTGCCCCATTTTACAAGATAACATTAAACTCATTGTGTTGATGTAACCTTTGCCCAATATTCATTTTACTGAGCAGCACTTGAACATATCACAAGGCAACTCAATACAACCTTTGTCCTAAATGAGGGAAACAAACAAAATCTCTCCTCAGACGCAGTTTCCCAGGATATTAATTACCTCAATGCTTTAGTTACAATGAAAGGGTAGCTGTCACCAACCTCTCCAAATTTCTTTAATAGGCTAACGTGTAGATCCATCAGGTGCTTTGCGAAACTGATCGTGTTAGTACCTTTGCTTAGCACCTTTCTGCAGCATCTCTTGCATATGGATTTGGCCATATGTGTCAGCTGTACATGTTCATCTGCCCTAATGCAAAAAAAATGTAGACAGCCCTAAAGCTTTTTCTTTTGTTATCTTGTTGTAGTACTTACCATGTACAAAGTACAACTAACTAATCAAACAATGTTACACAAATTAGAGCGAAAGATGAGAGACAGCAGAGTGATTGAGGACAGGCGGGGCTGTGTGGAAACTTCAGTGTGTGTGTGCATGTCTCATCTTGCTGTTTTTACGATGAGCTGAGGTAGAGCTGTGGCTCTACTTAGAGCAGACATCTTGCAATGGCAATGTCTGGCAATGTCGTACATCTGGGACCTATGGTACTATAGAAAAAACAGGTGCTGTTGTATTTTCAGCGTGTTGGCATCAACTTGGTACCGAAGTATCGGTTCTCGTGACATCCCTAGTTGCTACTGGATCTTCTACTGGTTGACCTATTACGGCACATCTCGCACAAGTTAGCAAGCGGCAAACTGGTTGAATGTTGAACGGTGGCAACATGGATAACTTTTTGGTGCTGTACATTTAGTTCTTACTCTACGCTTTACTTGGTGCCTTTGTCTCAATTTTTCTTTCCTCCTTCTTCTTTTTTTTTCCTGGCTATCTTCTACAAATTTGTGCTGTTTGACTTCGGTGTCAATGCCCTGTGCGTGGACTATAGAGCATGTGCAGAACACCTTGGCCAGTTTCGGTCCCGTTAAGTCGTATATATTCACTGCATAATCCAGGTGTGTTAGTCTGATTTCGAGAAATTTTTACTGAATACAATTCAGTTTTGGTTGCACTAACACAATAATTTGACTTTTTCTAATATCATGTAAATGTACTGAATGATGCAATCGGCTGAGAGTCACCAGTTAACACTGGTTAAACTGAAACACTGGACAACATCATATATGTTCTTGTTTGTATTGCCAACCAAATAATATTTACTTTGTGGTCATTGCCCTAGTAAGAGTAACTAAGGTTATATTTTTACAATAACATTAAAGCTGAACAAGTAAATTTACTGTATGGGACTACTGCAGCCCCTAACTAAGCCGCATAAACTGAGCTTGCGCTACTTGTTTGGCATCAGTTTTTCCAAAGTTGAAGTTTGCCCCTGCTGTAGGAGCAGCTGAAAACTACACAGATTTTTCCTGATGTTGTCAAAAGTAGTGCACATAAGTTCAGAGTTAAAGGAGAAAAGTGTACTCTGTGCGTATTTTACTGAGATACCACTGTAGTGATGGCGACTTGTTTACTTCCCCAGATTGGTGTTTGCAGGGATGTCTGGAGGCCTCAGTGTAGAAGTTGTTCTGGGTGGTGCAGGGTGGGTGAGGGGGCGTTGCATTAGCAGGAGAAATGGCAGTGGAAAAAGCAATAGTCCTACATCAGCTGTCAGTGAGCCACACACACACTCACACACACAAAGAAACTGATGAGCCCTTTACTCAATATGAAAGTTTAATGACTTCCCTCCTAGTTTCATAAATGTTATGTCCTCTCTCTGAGCCACACAATTCCCTTACTATCAATCAACCAAACACTCTGACTGCATTTTAGATCAGCTCAAACCCACCCACACAGAGTGTGTGATCAGGGCTGACAAGGCATACCGCACCTGCCTTTTAGCTTTCAGTCCATCATAGCATATCAGTGAAAGAAGCATCAGTCAAGCAAATGATGGTCCTCTAGTAGCTTCAACCCCTCCAGAAAGACATTACATAGCATTGGCTGTTGAAGTCAAACTGGGGTGACATTTACATTATTTTTTGTTAGCTTTGTTCAGACACGAAAGCACATTTAGTGAACGTAGAGACAGAAATAAGGACAGACTTCCAGACTTTCTGAAACATTTCTTTTATTTGTGGCAACCCTTGACAATCAAAACATATTACAAATTTATTTTATATATTTGGAGCTGGATGGTACTCTGGGCACAGACGGAGCAGCAAAACACCAGGTGCAGTGAAAGTGAAACTCTCTCATATATTGTGTTGGTTCTAACTGCCTGCATCCACTTGCCTCTGCAGCAGTTCCTCCTGTCATCCATTGATCTGATTTGATCTGATCAGCTCTAGCAGATTGACAGATCAGTTATAAACCCCATGACTCAAACATCAAAAATTACTGCAGAGGAAAAATGAACCCATTTTGAGCTCCACCTGTGCTGCCTTCATGGACCTGCAAGAACACATTTGGAGAGGGGACATAGAATAATAAAAAAAGACACACACACAAGATTGAAACAAAAAAGGATTTTGATAATGATATCATGATACAGTGACTCAGCAATACTTGATACATTACATTGTAGGCTGATGCCATTGCATGTCTTTTACCAGTTTTATGGTCAATTTTAGGGCTGCAACTTATGATTTTTTCATCATCAGTCTATCAGCAGAGCAGTGACTTGGTTAATCAACTGATATGTCAGTGATCTTTAACTGAAGGATGAGAAAAAATCCCATTCTCAATTCCACAGAAGCCATGGTGATGTCTCCATCTTACTTGTTTTGTTTAACCAACAGCCCCAAAACAGCCCAGACACTTTCTGAAATGTTTTTCTTTTTCACAATTTAGACATTATGACATTTTCTGGCTGTCTGACATTTCAGTGACTGTGCATTTTGTGTTGTGTGGAGTTAAAAAAGCTGATGTTATATACAGTGTTTCAGTACACACTGTTTGATGTGAGCTGAAAGTGAAGGCTCTTCATAAGGCAGTGAAGGAACACATGCTTTAATTAATTTCTGCCTTTGAAAAGCAGAAAATAACTTCTTTAACTATTTCTGGATACGTTTTCCTCCTCAGGTACACAGATACTGTCAGATGACTATCTTAAAATACATAATGTATCACAGAATCGCTTGTGTGCCTGCACTTGTGTTATAATAGGGAAATCATCTAAATGTGTGTTGAGTCTGCCCATTGGCCATGAAAATTTTGGTATTGTTCATTGTTACAAAGCAGATACATTACATTTATATGTTTCATATGTATCATATCAATGTTTCTAAAGTGACATAATATTTGAGCTTTTTCATCAAGAGGTAGAGGGGATGGTGGATGGGTTGACACATAGTTAAGACACCTGCAGACCGCTGTTAGAGACCAACAATCAACAACAAAACCAGTTGCCTTTTAAATGTGTAATCGATGCATTTACAGCTGCTTTCCAGTCCCTAGTATCCTTTTTAGTGACCCTTTCCTGTTATTCCAGCAGAGATAGTGCCATGAAAAGTGGTTGATTTTTACTGAGACATTGCTGTGTTTCAAGCCGGGATTGTGCCACCAAACTGACTATTTTAAGCCACATGTAACATATTTTTTTTCCCCCAAACATTAGCCATGTGTTTTTTGTGCCTAAACCCAACTACACATTAACAACATTGTTGTTGAAACTTAAAGAGGCGTAAAGTTTTTACGAATGTGCTACATAGTTACATACAAAGGTAACATACAAAAGTAATAAACAAAAGTAGCATAGGCTTATCTGTACTTTACAGAGCATGGGATGTTTATATTATCTTTTTAAGGTTTGAGATCGAATCATCAGATGGAGACCTCTTGCTCGACTGACTGCTCAACTTGAAGCAGTCTCAGGTGCTGTGGATCGAGAGGTGGCACGGTTGGGTGAATGGGCATGTCTTAGCCCCTGTCCCAGTACTGCCTATTTTTTAGAATTTTTTTTTTGCTATTTTTTTTATTCCTGGGATGAGGCACTCAAGCCAAAAGTGGGTTGTTTAGTTACTCTTGAAGAATGAGATGAATAGGGCTGTACCGACTCAGAATTTTACAAGTTGAATCAGATTTGGCTGTTCAATATGAATATTCGCCAATTCAGGATTTTTTTCCCTTATTATGTTTCAAAGTTTGAACGGGCTCAGCAAGACGTTCAGTGTGAAAGTGGGAGTGGAACAAGCTAATGGTGCTAATGAAGGATTGTAAGTGTGCAACAACAATTTTTTCCAAGACTAGATATAAAAAAAAAAGCCAGAGACTGTCATTTATTAAGTTGCTGTGCTTTAAATTCACAATTTTTAAGCAGAGGAGAGAAGATAATGTTGTCATCTGCATCTATCAGCTGCTTATACCAAAGAGTATACTGTAAGTCAGAAGCGTTCACTCCACAGTAAAATCATGGGACCAAAACACCAGAAGTACACTGCACAGCGCACTGAATAGCAAAAAATAAATGAATAAAGACTGTTCGACATGGAAGAAATGTCAGCTGACTGCTGATTCCAATCCCTGACTTTCAAGGGGTAGACCTTGAGATAATACCAAGAGATCAGCATATTGAAGAACAACCTCGACCGGTTTCACAGGTATTTTATTGTTAGCATGCGACTTAGATGAACACGTGCTTAGGTGGCTGTTGCTAGCTACAATGCTGTTCTTGGACATTGTCAGTGAAAACTGTATTTAAAGCATGAGAACAGGAGAGTAGTGAGGATGCTATAATATGTAGTTGATACTGATGGAAATATGCATGACACTGAACAGGTGAACAACAGGTTAAGGAAATGTTTGTACCAACAACAGACGAAAAGCAGATTAGAAAACAGGGAGGCTTCCCACTGGGTCTGTTGCTTTCTTTCTCCCTCCTCCACTCATCCTGCAAACACACACACACACACACACACACATACACACATGGGCCATTACCAGAGTGGTTGACTGCTCTTCTTCAGGTTTGGTCAGGCCCAATTAAACATCGTATGCCACTGCTGAATAATTCAGAAGGAGCGGTGAGGCTGATTGGTGGATTCATAATTAATGTTGGACAACATATTGGTCAATGCACCGCTGTGATTTAGAGCCAGTGTGTGTCTGTAGTTATTACTTTGTGTGCACACTGGCTGGTGAACAGCTGAGTGTGCCTTTTGTGTAGTACAGCAGAGGTCACATTGTGTATCACAGAACTCCCAATGAAAACATAGTTTAGTTCTTTAGCTGTGCAAAATGAATGTGAGATTCCAGGAGTGATGCATGTTTTTTCTTTCTGTTGTGAAATAGAAAATCCATGCTTAAAATTGGAAAAAATAATTTTGGTTGTAGGACGAAAGGGAAAAATTCACCTTCATTACTGACCAATTGCATCTTTTCCTCTACTTGGATATGCATAATGCATAGACTGTATATAAAATGGACAACCTGTTTCACTTACTTCCAGTCGATGAAAATGAAGCCAAAATATCCTGAATTCGGCCGCTGCCATCTTGCTCTGGTACGTTATTAAGAGCCAGAGTCTGCACGGCAGAAGTTCCTTCCCATGCACCTATGCGTCCAGTTGTAAGCAGCACCGATTGTGAGCACACTGATTGGCTCACCCTAATTTCCAAAAAAAGTTTTTTTTTATTAAAGTGAGTGCTTTTTCACATAAATAACTAAATAGGTTTTATATTGATAAAATGAGGCCAATCAACAGTGGACATTTGGGTTAGTAATCTAATGGATGTGTTATCTGGGTATACCTGAACACTGTGTAACAACGACTATTTACCATGCACATACAGTAGTTTATTTCGACTCAATCTGACATACAGCGTTTCCTCCTGTTTGAGTACATTTCTAAACAGTTACGAAGAGAAGTGAGAAGATATCGAGAGACGGATTAACACATTGTTGGCTTCGACCTGTTTATGGCATTTGTTGATGAGAAGAAAAATAAAGAATAACACCTGACTTGTCCCTCAAGTGTTTATGTTCAGTTGTATCTTTGGCTACTGTGCCTGATCTTTTCAGCTGGGTGGTTTGTACTGATAATTCAACTGAGATTCATGTCCATCTGATAGTTAAAGATGTTCCAACTGCAGGATATAATCCAGCCTACATAGCTCACACTTTGGCCAAATTGTTTGTGAATCTTCATGCAAAATGACGCAGAAAGGAGGGGTTCTCAGTCAGACAGGGAGAACAGGATGGTTTAAGGGTCAGAGGGTGAGACAAAACAGTGCTGATCCAGGTACAGAGGACTGTGTTGGTGCGCAGGGGCATGTGCTTTAAAAGTGAAGCATGCTTTGAAGGTGACCTTTAAAAGGTTCAAAGGATGAACTGAGTGAAAGAGGATGAGACATGAGTCAGACTTTCAGCAGGGGACGAAGGTTTCTCATTTTATTCAGCAGTGACATGATTTCTAATAATTTCTAATAATAATAGTAATAAGCTCAACTATTAAAACATACATTAAGAGAGTGGTGTGTAATAAAGCCTGGCTTTCAGGCAAACCAGGCTAATTGTTAAGAAATTTTTTTTTTTTCCCAGTCAGGCTAGTGACTGAACGCCGCCTCAAGATCAGTGTTCCAATCAATCTGCCAGACTGAAACACAGAGTCTCCACATCTTCTCTCCAGAGTTCCTCAGAGCCGATATGCAGTGAACCTATCTATAATTCTAAACGCAGCTCATGTCAAATTTATTACTATTTGACAGACTGTAACCTGCAGTAATTGGCAGTGTAAAGTATGAAGCTCACAGTTATTGTATGTCAGTCTCAAGTGTCTCCACATTGTGCTTCCAAATGGACTGAAATATACACTCAGTTGCAGTTTATATATATATATATATATATATGTACGTATATCAGCGGGGGAAAAGGTGTTCAACACGACAACAATTTCTTTCAGTAAATATGCTTCCAGTGCAGCTATTCTCATTGAATATACACCAGACACTGATATTAACTCAATAAAACTATTCAGATAAAGAAATTGTAACATTTGAATCCTTTAAAAAAGTTATGTTTAATTAAGTGGAGTAACACAAGAAAAAAAATTGGCACGCCAACTCAAATGTAGTTAATATGTGGTGCCTTTTTTGCAATGCCAACTTTTAGGATGCTTCCTGTATTAAAAAAAAATCAGTCTCTCACAGTATTCATATGGGATTTTGGTTTTACTGTTTGCAGAAAAGTTCAGATGGTAATTTTCATCTTGCAGTTTTTACGATGAGCTGAGGTAGAGCTGTGGCTCTAGCCACACTTAGAGTAGACATCTCCGTGTGTCTGTGTCCCTGTTGGTAGGCGTTTGTCTTCGGCACAGACACTTGTGAATCGTATACCGCCCTGGTCAGTTGTGGCCCGCTGATGGCAATATCATACATCAGCAACCTATGGTACTATAGAAAAAACGGAATATTATTTTTAGCATGTTGCCATCAACTTGGTACTGAAGTATTGGTTCTCATCCCTAGTTGCTACTGGATCTTCTACTGGTTGATCTATTACGGCACATATTGCACAAGTTAGCAAGCGGCAAACTGGTTGAATGTTGAACGGTGGCAACATGGATAACTTTTTGGTGCTGTACATTTAGTTCTTACTCTACGCTTTACTTGGTAACTTCGTCTAATGTTTTCTTTCCTCCTTCTTCTTTTTCCTGGCTATCTTCTATGAATTTATGCTGTTTGACTTTCGGGTTAAAGCCCCGTGCGTGGACTATAGAGCATGCACAGAACACCTAGGCATTACCAAGGTGTGTTAGTGCAACTTTGAGAAATATGTACAATTGCAGTCAGACCAACATGTATACATGTTTACATGTATTTTAAAAGTCCAGTTTTAGTCAGACTGACACAATAATTTCTATATCATGATAACGTACTGTCAGCAGGCAGCAGACAATGTGACTTTCTACAACAGTAATGGTGGCACCACAAAATGAGGGAACACAATGCGGTTGCCACATTTCTCTATAGTAATTCTTTAAAAACATGAATAAAGAACATAAGCAAACAGTCTTGAAACCAGTCCCTTTGACCGTTTAATTGTGTCACCATCTCTGACTGATCTTAAACCTAGTTTGGAATTTCTGTACTGCAGTTTTTTCGTTACTGATTGGCTAGAGGTGGATCTTGGGTCCATTACTGGTTTTACTGGTCTAGTCTGGCGTTAAGCTTAAACCAGTTTGATTTACAAAAACCATACAACTAACTGGCATTTTTGTCAATATGTCACATTCTGGCAGTTTTAAAAGTTTCCTACCACAGCGCTTAATCCAAGTGAAGTTGCATTAGTAATAAACAATATGATAGAGTGATTAATATGATAGCATATTTGGAAACTAACTAATGGAGCTAGTAGTGTCATAAAGGTCGCTTTTTAATGTACTGCCTAGCTGAGGTGACTGGTGTCAAACATAAGAGAAATCAAATTTCAGCAGAGGAAGGGTGCCGCTGTTAATTTACTTTTTGGTGATGAGAGGAGACATGGCGATGTGGTGTTATTCTCTTGGAAGACTAAAACTGCGCCAATATGACAACATTTGAATTTGAAACTGATAAAACAGCTGTCATTACTGGCTGCAGGCGCTGTTGTGAGCTTAACTTTCGTCAGATGCTGTGTTTCTGTTTATATCTGATGCTCACTTTGAAACAACACAGTGGACAAGGACCAGATGATTTGCGAAGCTGAAATGAGTAACTATTGATTGATGATTTCACAACAAAAATCTAAACACAGTGTCAGCTGGCTAGAGGGAGATAGCCTGGAAGCTGAAAGTTTCTGCTGAGGTAAATGACCATTGCTAAAAACATGCTAGGCTAACATTACTTGCTGTTTGCTATATTATATGTCATTTACAATAAATATAAAAATATAAAGTGTGTTTCCTTATTTAAAAAAATAACATTACAAACACAAGAAGATAGCAAATAGACTTCTCATCTATCTTTTAAGTGTTTATGTCACGGGTCTGATCCTGAACATACAGCTGATAGCTACTGGCTCAACCCTATAACAGGCTCGCATATACACAAATATTGATGAATCTGTATTAAGCCAAAAATGGCTTATATATTGAATTGGCCAATTTAATGTTTTATGTGGCTTTTGCTCTTGTTCTACCTTGCTGCCATGTTCTTCTGGTGCTTGGACTGGTCCCATAGGCAAGTCATTTAAAAAAAAAAATCTATTATAGTTTGTCTTGCCTGCCATTTATCAAGTGTACAGTCTAAATATTTGGCTTTAAACAAATCTGTTTCAGCAAGTTTCATCCCTGTACACAATCAGCGTCAACTGTCTGTTACCCTTTAAAGTGCCATCTTGTTTTTTTATTCCTCACAAAACTGAACCAATTATTATTCTTATCACTCTTTTTTCTGCCATGTTGACTCTGCAGATCTGCTCTTAATGCTGTGTGCATTCATGTAATGATTCTGTACACCTGGAATTAATTAGACTCAGTGGCTGAACAGCGTTTGCCTGCGGTAACATTGCATTAGCGCTGTTAGGATAGTCTTGTAGATTGAAGCCACTGCTCTTACCAAAGCCTTATTTTTTTAAAAGGACATCTTTGATTTATGGTTGAATTTCATTGATGTTTATCCTTGTTCTTTAAGGGTTTTTTTTTTTTTTTCCGAAATAAACAAAAATATTGTCATACTGGCAGTCATGCCCATTGTCAATCTATACACATATTGAGATGTGTGTTTAAAGTTTCGAGGTTTTTTTTCCTGTCACATACACAACACTTACAGTGAAGCTAGCCTGTTGTTATTCTTGGGTTGTCATATTCCAGCACTATTTTGTGCCCTCTGCATGTGAAGGAGGAAAACAGGACTTTCATCCAGGAGACCACAGTTCATGTCCTGTTTGAAAGCAAAATTAAATGCTATACCTATGTCCCATTGTTGTTCACATATTTTTGTCATGTTGCATTATGTAACATGACAAACTTATTATTTTGACTCAAAACATGATCTTTTTTGAAACCTAATCAAATATTGTTGCCTAAACCTAACTGAAACATTTTCTCAACATGAGCATTTTTAAACACGTTTCAGTTATGCATCACATCGAGATTCTATAGAATGCCCTTGGCATCCATATCGCATTTGCCAGCAAATGCACATTGTGGGATGCCATGCCAAACGGTTATGTTTAGACAACACAAGCACATGGCAATCAATGCCTTGAAGTCATTAACACACATGCTGGCACGGATGTTTAGGATTAACGAAAGGAGGCACAGGTTAAGAAGGTGTAGACAAAAAGACATCACATTCAGATGGGAAGTAAACACTGGACTCCCCCATGAAAGTCTGGGGTTTGTTGGACCTGTCCACCACCCCTCCTGCCCACCCTGTAAGTGCCCTCACGCTCCCTATATCATGTTGTTTCCGGCAGTGTTTCAACTTAACAACGTCCTGCTGTGTCTCATGGGGACGCAACACATGCCGTGTGGCATATATTTATTCAGCTCCATCAACCCTCTAGATATTTTATAGCCTCTCTGTGCTCTGGAGCAGAAGGAAGCTTGTTTTTTTCTTTTTTTAAGCTGCCATATACACTTTCTTACAGCTGAAGAAACCATCTCAGTGTGACCCTTACTGCAGTGTGGACATTAAGTTGCTTATGGGATCGTGTGTGTGTGTGTGTGCGTGCGTGCGTGCGTGCATGCGTGCGTGTGTGTGTGTGTGTGTGTGTGTGTGTGTGTGAAGGGGTGGGGGATAGGAGTAGTAGTGTGAAAGAGGGAAAGTGCGATGGCATGGCACCCCTCACTTCTCTGTAGGCAGTTTCTCTCTTCCTCGCTGCTTCTCACTGCAGTGCTCTTATGTAATCTGATTGATCATAGCGGAATGTTCTAGTGCAGAGTAGATGGGAAGAAAGGAGACGAAAGAAACGAGGCTGTGGAGAAGTGCGGAGAGGAGGGAGAAAAATGCAATGAGATGAAAGCACAGGGCAGATGAGAGGAGGCTCTGTGACTGAGGAACCATGACATGTAATGGTGAAGTCACACTGTTTTTCTATCACTGCAGTTACTAAATGATGCAGTCACTAAACCATAAACACAAAGTGACTCCTCTTGTTGTCTGAACAGCCGCCCAGTCTTCATTCCTGTCTCTGAAGAATCACTTTTATGTGCAACTATTTGCTGTTCTGGGGTATTTCCATATTTAAACAGTTTTCTTTTTAGCATCACCCTCAGATTAAAATATCAACATGTAGAAATGGAAATCTGCTCTGAGGACATAGAATGGTGGTCTAAGACTGCACAGATTTTCACTGGAATTGTCTTTTTTGGACCATAATGTATAGAAGATCGTGCTTTTTGCTGTGCACATTGCTGATTCAACAGGACCGTCACAAAGGGTTCTGCACACCTTTGTAATTTTAATGACCATTGCCTTTCATTTCCTGCCCTAGACATGGTAATGTTAGTTATTCTTTTGTTTAGACTGAAATATACTGACCAATGGATTGCCATAAATATTTAACCCTTTGAAACCTGGACTGATATCAGTTTTCTTGTGCTGCATTAAGATGCATTTCACAAGCTATTTAACCCTTTGAATCTTTTAAAACCCTGAGGAAACTGGTTTTATTTCTTTTTATACCATGTGGGAAAAAAAGGCAACAACTTACTTACTAATGTCTCAAACTATATATATCTAGAATTCTGTCACGCAAGAAATATAGAAAATATACTCATATATATATATATATATGATTATTTATATATATATATATATATGTATATATATATATATATGTATATATTTATATATATTGGGGGTATATTTTCAGCTAATTTTCTGTTGACTATTCTGTTGGCTACATTTTAGGCCATGTTTAGTTGCCTTCTCTCCATGTATGTGAAAGAAATCAAAGGGTTAAATGGATTGCCATGGACAGGCATTCATGTTCCACAGTGGAGGAATCCTTTCCACTGTGGTCATTCCCTTACTTTTTTTCTAGTTTCACAATGATGTTGAAATTTTTGCTTTTTAGGGAAACTTTTTAGTACATTTCTGGGCCATGTCTTGTAAAGTTGAATGTTGCCTTTGTCCCAGTTTTTGAAAGAAATCAAACTGATTCGCACAGGTTTGAAAGGGTTTAAAAACATTCATGGTTCCCAGAGAATTCATCCTTTTTGCTTTAGAGATCAACTGACATTTCCTGTTTTGTCACCATGAGGTTGACATTTTTCATTCAAGGTTTAATATCACAACAACTATTGGAAGGATTGCCGTGATTTGGTGTAGACATTCAGGATCCCCATGGGATGACCTGTAGTAACTGGTGATCCCGTGACTCTTCCTCTATCTCCATCATCAGGTCCTAATTTTGTTTTGTCCAGTACTGCAGAGTATGACACTCCCATCAACCTCAGCTTTACTTTGTGCTAAGTGATAATATGCAAATCCTAGCATCCTGCTATAAACCCCAACTAGGATGATTAACATCCTAGTTTGGTTTACATTAGTTGCAATAAAATTATTCCTGCCAAATATCAGTATGTCTGCATTGTCATTGTAAGCAAGTTTGCATGCTATCATAAGCAACTAACCTTGATGAACTGCTGTGCCAGAGTATAGCCTCACAAAGACCAGGCATCACATGTATATGTACACAGAATCTGTAGGCAATTGGAGTTTTTTGATTTTGATATCAGAAACATTCTGGTTTCTGTTTGTAGTCCATTTGTAGTCCGTGTAGTAGCTATTGACCAATATCGTTTGAGTGGCAGGTTAACAGTCCATGTGGAGAGGAGGGATGCATTGGCTGAAATGCAACATCAGAGCCCATCAGCTATTGTGAGATAATATTTATGCTTTAGCTTTTAAATACGTGTCTTTGGCTGTGACTAAGAGCATGAGCAAGAGCGTCCTCCAATCAGAAGGTCAGCGGTTTAATTCCCGGCTCTTCTGGGCAACATGTCAAAGTATCTTGGGCAAGACACTGAACCCCAAATTGCTCCCGATGCTGCTTCATCAGAGTGTGAGTGCATGTGAATGGTTACTGAGTAGCAGGTGGCACTTTGTACAGTAGCTTCAGCCACCAGTGTGTGAATATGTGTGTAAATGGGTGAATGTGACATGTAGTTTGTAAGTGCTTTGAATGGTCAAAAGACTAGAAAATCGCTATATAAGTGCTGTTGTTTTACCGTTTACTACTTGTGCAGATATGTATTTATAAAGATTGACAAAAATGACTGGATCATTTGGTGAATCACCAATACCGATATCACTATATCCACTTTTTTGTGATATCAGCAGAAATCCAAGTTGGCCAGTTCCAATAGTTAGCTTGAAAGCCAAAATCTGCCATGACATACTGATATTAATGTGCATCCCTTAGAAATTTGATTATATTTATGTAATATATTATATCAGTATTATAATGGCTCATTTGAGTCAAGTCAAGTCAATTTTATTTATAAAGCCCGTTATCACAAAACACAGTTTGCTTCAGAGGGCTTTACAGCATAAGACATCCATCTGTCCATAGACCCTCACATCGCTGAAGGAAAACCTCCACAAAAAGCCCTTGAAGAAATGGAAGAAACCTCAGGAAGAGCAGCTGAGTAGTGACCCCTCTTCCAAGATGGACGGACGTGCGATAGATTTTGTAAATAACAATTAAATTGCAATAATGACAAAAAAGAAAGAGAAAGAGAAAGAGAGAGGGGAAGAGAGAGTGAGAGAGGAGGAGAGATGCACATCAATAGTGGTAACAATAGCATGTCATATTGCAATAGTGATAAGTGTAAAATTACTAAACGCACTCTATGATAGCATGTGATATTACATGTTGTGTATTGTGTGTGTTGAGAAGAGTCCCATATGTATATTAATAGTGGAGGCATGATGCATAATAATAGCAGGAAAAGGTCGCGTCAAGCAGGATCATGGCATCGGCGCAACCAGGACCCACAACACCGGCGTAGCTTCCGACAGGACCACAGCAACAGCAAAACCAAGACCACATCAAGGCGAGCCAGAGGTACAGTATCAGTGCAGCCACAGCACAAGCACAACCAAAGACAGGATCACAGCATCAGCACAGCCATCACCACAATCAGGCACAGCCAAGATTGCAGCCAGGATCCGGGAAAACTAGGAGACAAGGGAGCACAAATGCTCTGGAGAGGCAACGGCGTTAGTGTACTACAGTAAACAGACATGAGGGTTTGCATATGGAGGGAGCAAGAGAAGGAAAAAGGAGCTCAGTATATCTTAGAAAGTCCCCCGGCAGATTAAACCTATGTTAGCCTAACTAGGGGCTGGTCCAGGCAACCTTAGCCAGCCCTAATTATACGCCTTTGATATAAGTTTGAATTGAAAAATGATACTAACCATGGTAAAATGTAACCACAGTCAATCTAAGCCAGTACTGTATTCTTTTCATAGCAGTCTGTTCTGTACAACCACATGGCTGTGCTCCCTGTTGTCCTGCTTTTTAAAACAGGGAAAAGTAGGATAAAGATTTTCTTTTTTTCTGTGCTGTGACCCTTAGCAGTTGTCGCAGCAACCTACATAATGTGAGTTGTGCAGGTGAGCAGGTGAGCATGTGATCGTGTGTGTGTGTGTGTGTGTGTGTGTGTATGTGTATGTGTATGTGTATGTGTGTGTGTCTGTCAGAGTTAGAGTGGAGCATGCAAGGAGTTTGAATAATGGCCTCTGTGAAGCATCTCATACATCATGGCTAATGTGTGGTATGGATAGATGGCTGGCTGCATGGGCAGCCTATTTCTGGGAGACCTACCTATGGCACAGAACCAACACACACTGACAGGTTGCTGCTGCAGTGCTGTATTTTGCTCTGGTCCCAGAGGCTGGCTGCAGCCTCTCAAAGACACAAGTAAACTCTGTAAAGTCTAACTTCATGTGAAGTGTCCCATATATGATAGAGCTCAGAGAATACAGCAGCAGGACTCTGCAGTGCTAACCCCTGCTGCTGCTGAACTAGTGATATTGCTGTTCATGGACAGCGTCTCATCCCTTAAAAGAAAAAAAGGCGTCATGCTAGAAGGCTTCTTGAATAGTCTTTATTTTTCATGGAAAAAAAAAACCTTACAAAGGAAATATCAAAGTTTTTTTTTTTTACATTTTACCACATGGATCAACTCTCAAACTGCACATACACTGTATGATTTTAGAAATGTTGTTAATTTCAATTCATACTGTGCAAGTAAATCGTCTTGGATATAAAGCCAAAGCTCATAATTAATGTGCTAATGCTGTATGATCCGATCATCAAGTCATGACCTGAGACCTCGTACTGTCCATGTGAAAACTTGGGCAGGGGCATGTTGCTGCTGGTGGCATCATTCAATTCCTGCAGTGCATTTTTTAAATTTGCATCGGAGTCTTGTGTCCTTATGGCTCCCAACAAGGCCCACCCATCCAGAGCAACAGCCAGATCCGGGACGCCAGGCTGCTCTATTAAGTGCATTTTTTAAGGAGTTTCTTAGCAACACTTGACCAAATGACAGGGTGGTAATAGTGCACTAGAATAAACAGAGAAATGACAATGGAAGTTCAAAATGCTCGGGCGTCACATGACTCATGGAGGCTTCGAATAGTTCTCAGAAGTGTCTGGCGGGCCATTTGAATACATTATACGGAGAGACAAAACTCCCATTTTTGCTAAATAGCAGTCAAAAACTGCTTTACAATATACGCGGAGTGCATCGTATGTAGTTTCCTTATTATATTGTTTTTTAAAGTAAAACATGCTTGTATTTGAAGATTAATGTTAACAGCTTGGGTTCGATTAGACTGATTAATCTCACACTTTGGAGATTCACACATTTCAGCAGCTCAAGAGTCAGAGGCAATAGAAATAAAGCAACTAACTGCTAAATAAGGGTTAAATATAATTGATTAATTTCATTAATGTCTAATAAACTCAGAAACATGCATAGAACATCAAGCAGTTGCTATATGTCCTGCTTTTGTGGTGTCCTCTCAGATAGTCTCCACCATGCTTTGCTGTGCTGCACAGGGATGATCCAGGCATGTAGAGAAAGGCACGCTGACACGTAGATGAGGATAATGTTGAGTAATGCCAGCAGAAGTAGTCTTACACTATTACCACAGATTACAACTACAAAAAAATATGTGAGGTTATCATTTTCAAAAACTGCATTACAACATTTTACCCCCAAAAGCAAACCATTGGGAAGCCTTGTGTATGGTTTAATAAAAATAAGTAACAGCGAAAGGCGGAAGACAGGGAGCTGACACTCAGGATGAGGGTACTGTCGTAGTGCAGGGAGTCTCCAGGCTCCATTGAATCATAAAGTGTTAATAACATTAAAATAAATGAGCGTGTTTGAACATTTGTTTTTTTTAACAGTTGTCTAGATTTTTCTATTTGTATAAAACATTTGTCAGGTTAGACATTCCTCTGGCACATTATTGGCTCTCAGGATGAGGACTGAATTGCACCTATCAATGAAAATTCAGTTTCTCTTCAAACAGTTCAAACTGACTGGGCAGATAGCCAGTAATAATGGGGTGGCACCTAAAGTGGCCATTCAGATTTCAGGAGTGACCCGTGCCACCCCTAGACACACCCCTAAGCCTGTGCAACAAAGACAGATTTTGTGTATATATAGGACCAGGTGTAAATATAAAAGTGTCTTAATTTCATCAGGATTCTTTCTGAATGCGACGCACTTGAAATTACGTTTGGAAATTGAACCTTTGACACTGCTGCTCAATTATTAATGCTGTCTTTGTGAAATCTGTATTGAGTGTACCACTGCATTACTGCTGATGCCAAAACACTACAGCCAGCTGTAATGCTTAAGTAAAATAACAAAAAACAGCCTAGCAAATTCAATACCATAATTTTATAACATACCTCCTGGATCAATATAACTAAGCTCACATAACATTCATGACCCACACTGCCTTTGACTTTCTCTTATTCAATTATGGAAATAGTGAAAACCTGTCCTTTGCAGGACAAAAGACTTTCAAAATGGGCTTTCTCTATACACTTTCATAACCACACATGTTAAGCGATATGCTCAAGTCCTGTGTTGTGATCAAGTAACTGCTATGACCATAATATTACATCTTTCTCTGAAGCATGACCACAGTATTCCCATAAAGGGTGTTTAGCCTCTGCTGCAAGGTCAACGCAAAGCAATACAGTAAGCATTCAGTGTTTCCATCTTTGTCAAATTTATATTATGTGTGTGTTGACAGTGTTGAAAGTTCTGTGATTTCATACATTCTCATCATTATATATTTCTACTTTCCACATTTTGCAGCTTTGCAAACTTACATGTCTACATATTAGGTTTTAGGTATCCTTCTGTGTCTGCTCCTTACTTTCTTAAATGCCGCTACCTAGATGTCAACACAAGCACATGGTGGGATGATGCTGCACGTAGTTATGTTTAAGCAACAACAGCACATGGCACCAACGCCTGGATGTCAACAAACACACATGATGGCACTGATGGTTAGGATTAGGGGAAGGAGGCACATGGTAAGGTGTAGAAAAAAAATGTCACATTCAGATGCGAAACGACACAGGACCCTCGCATGAAAGTTCAGGTTTTGTTGGACCCATCTACCCTCCCTCCTGCCCACCCTTATGGGCGCCTTGGCGCTCCTTATATTACATTGTTACAGGTAGTAATGATGGCATCATGCTGTTGGAGCTGATGGATGCCCTCCAGCTGTTTGGCAGTGTATAATAACACTGCGTCTGGTTCTGTCAGGCTGCATTCTGCCCTGACGCTTTCCAGCAGTGTTTCATGCACAGGTGAAAGTTGACTTCTGAGGTTGCGATCTTGTGCCACAAGCACTGTCAAAGTGGTGGTATTTTAAGTTCAGAGTGAGAACAGGCTGGATCATATGGTGTTTGATGAGACTGCATCGTATGGAGATGTGTTTCTATGCTACCCTTACGTGCGGTATGTTCACAGGGTGGAGAGAACATGATTAATATTATTATTATTTTATTATTAACAGTCATGCATAAAATATGGATCACATGTCTGTGTATGTGTTTGCCAAAGGTCTGACAGGCTATCTCTTCCAGATTGCAGTCTATAGCAGAACGAGATTATGTCGGATTAATCTTTGAACCGAATTAGAAATTGAAAAACTTAACTAAGTACATTGACCTGCACTGGTTGTTATTAATAGCAATATGAGTACAGTTCAGTCATATTGGGCCAGTTATGTTTCTCAGTGTGATGGCTTTGTAATCCAGCACACTGGATGGGGCATTAAGCCCTCTATCTAAAGCTACGAGTCAACACTAGAACCTCATAGTTACAATTTTCTTTCCAATCCAACAAGTTAAACACAATGTTAATGTATTGCACATGCATGTAAGTACTGAATTTGCCTTTTTGTATTTGGCTTTAACGGTATATTGGTCTGTAGTATTTATACAGTAAATGTCAGGGGAAGGAGGCCCAGGCTCTACCTCACCTGATGCTGAAGCTATGGGGTGCATGGTGGTCTTTCTCTCTCATCTGATGCAAACATTAAAAAGGTGAATCCTTAAACTCATACATTCTTCCAGTCGATTACTGTTTTAAATCAAGCAGGCCTGTCCCATCCTGGCTGACCTCACTGTTACCTTTAAAATCTTTCTTATGGATTTTGATGTATGTAACAAAAAAAAACATGGACAAGCAAGGATTGTTTTTTTCTTTTTGTACACTGGTATTGGCTCTAATGCAACCTATAACATTATGTGCACCCTATGTTGTATAAAATTGTAATTTATATAAATAATAACATCATGAACAAAGTATCTTAAGACTACTTTTAGGGAATTTCTTTAAATTTGGCACAAATTTGGCACAGGTCAGCAATGACCTGATTAGAATTTGGTGGCCATAGGTCAGAGGTCAAGGTCACTATGACCTTGTCTGTCTCATTATTGTGAATGTGATATCTTAATTAACTCAATGACAAAATCATAAAGTCATTTTATATCCGAAACGTCAAAGGTCGACTTCACTGGGGCTAATGTCTTGCATTTGGACAATACTTAAAGCCATATCTCAGGAACAGAAGAGGAGACATTTTGTCAGATACTGAATTGGTGACACTATAATTTAGTGTCCACCTTGAAACCGTGGTGATTGCATACATCTTCTTGTGTGTGAAGCATCAGTGATTCTCAGTATGTAGCTTCTTTTGCAGCAGCATCCCTGTTTGAGGCATGTCAGCTGTCATGGCTACATAGACAGCTGACAATGCCATATGCAGAGGATGTGCTGTCCTTATAGAGCATCACAAATACTACATCTCCTCAAACATCCAACACTAATCAAGATCAATGGAGCCACAAGAGACGTCAGTGGTTATATTTATGGATGTATGACTTAAGGACTTATAGTGATAGCCCATTAGCATTATACACACTGTCAATAAGTATGGTATGTATCAACTTTATCATCTTGGTATCACATTGTGGCCTTATTGTTGTTCTATGTGGATTCTTGCAATATCATTTTGTCTTTGCTTCCTCCTGAAAACTCAGATAACCTTTTGTAAGACTGCTTCCCATATAGAGTTAAAGGCTATGTGTGCTAAATTTATATATACAGTGTAGAGCTGGCTCTCAGCTCTACTGGTGGCCCGTAGAAGCTGCAGTGTCGCTACATCCCACTTTTTACATCCCATTTAACAAGCTTTCAAACCTTTAAAATGTGAGCAAATTGGTTTGATTTCTTTTATGGAAATGGTAAAAAACAAACAATGAGCAACTTTCAATTTTGAAAGGTGATGAGAAAATGACCTGAGAGATTTGAAAATGACCACATAATTAGGGAAAAATATAAATAAAAACCAATAATAATTATAATTATGTATGTAAAATTGGGTAACAGAAAATATTATATATGTAAAATATTTATATGTATTATTTTTATTCTATTTGATCACTTTTTTTTCCATGTCATTTCCTGTTTTTGTTATTTTAATTTGGTTTATTGTGATAATTTTTGGTAATTTTCCTTGTAGAGTTTTACTAATTTCTTGCCATTTTTTTTTTTGTTGATAATTTCTTGTAAAATTACTCTACTTTTTTGCCATTTTTGAGAGAAATTTGTGAGAAATAGAGCCAGTTTGCTCAGGTTTCAAATGATTAAACAGGTGGCTGAAGGGGAGTCAAGGAGGAATTCCTCATCTATTACATAGAAAAATGTATAGTAGGACTTTGTAGTTCATTGCTCATGTTTGCTGTAATACCAGCTACTCAAGTAGGTCCTCATCAAAAGTGGGACCTAACTCTTTCAACTGCTCATCCCATTTGAGACTATCTAAGCTGACATGGTCTGTCATACTACTGAGATCATTTCATGCATTTATCTCACAGTTTGGCAGTGTATGTTGGGCTTGTAATGATGAAAGACGCTCACAGCATACAACACAACTGTGTACTTGCATTTAATGAAAGCTGATCCTGTTTGTGTTGTATTATAAGATGATTGTGTGCAGAGTAGCTGAGAACATGCAGAATGATTAACAGCTGCTGAAACATTTGTGTCTTTATGAAATCTATTCTTCTCTCCTCTGCCTCAGCACTAGGGTTCAAGTTTCCAGCAGTGGGAGGTGTGTGTGGGCTGTGTGTGTTCGTAGTCTATTGATCTATCTACTGTATTTGCATAATGCACAATGGACACATATACGCTGGTGATGGATAAGGAAATGAAAAGCAAATATGACAAAAGATTCTCTTACTCTGTATCTGTTGGTTAGTGGAATTTTCTGTTTAAAATCACTGACAGAAATAAAAAAAAAAAACCATGGTAAAAACCAAAAAGGTTTCAGAGCTTCTAGGTGTGAGGGGCCACTCATGCCTCTGTGTGAGAGCATTCTACTCCCACTAGTGTTAGGCAGGATGATCTGTGAGAGCTGGGTTAGAGAGGCAGAAAGTGAAACTAAAGTGAGAGCACTACAAGTGTTAGTCTTTTTAAGTTAGTACTCATAAAAACAGATACATGTATGATCCAGCCTGGCAGCTTTGATGATGACATCCCCCCTCTCAACACAGAGATAAACTGAGAAAATAACATGATTTAGTTTGGATGATGTAACAAGAGTAAGTGGAAGTTATATACAGCAATTTAAATTCATACTATGTGCATTTATGCACGAGGGTCAATGGAACTTCATCAATTGTTTTAGAAGCAAAAACCTTAGATTTGTTTCCCTCTGTCAGTTTTACAGTTTATAGTTTTGCAGCTATATTTGCTGCAGTGACATTACTGCTCTTACTGCATTATTCTCAGCTAAAAACCGCTCACTTCTCCTATTTATTGAATCCTTCATGCTGCACGATTACCTGGATTTAAAAGGGGATGGTGATAACTCTCAAACTGGTTGTATTACCACACCTATGACAATTAAAAAACTAAATATACCACTTTTGCGGCTTGTACCTTACCATGTGCCCTGATTAACTGGCAAGTGCAATTGGACACGTCCTGAAAGCACTTTTGCCATGCACTTTTGCACATACACTATATAGATTGTTTAAATAGAGCCCAAGATCCACACCATCTTTTTCATGTGCTTCAACCAGCTCATAGTCCCAACACATTCTCATCCCAAGTTGTCACAAACTGCTGCTTTGCAGTGGACTTCTGTGTCTTCATATTACGATCTAAGGTATCCTTCTGCATCTGTGATTTGTGTTTTTCCGGGATGCTGCTACTGCGATGTCAACACAAGCACATGGTGGGATTACGCTGCAGGTGGTTATGTTTAGGCAACAAGAGCACATGGCAACCAAACACCAGGACGTCAACAAACACATGCTGCCGTACATGGTTAGGATTAGGGGATGGAAGCACATGGTGAGTTGGTGAAAATAAACGTTACAGTCAGAGAACATTAGACTTCGGCATGAAAGTTTGTGTTTGTTGGATCCACTCACTGCCCCTTCCGCCCACCCCATAGGTTCACTTGGTGCTCCTAATAGGAAGTTGTTTCCTGCAGCGTTTCAACCTGACGCCATCCTGCAGGCGTGGCAGGTGCCGTTTGGACATTTGCTGGTGTTTAATAGTATTGCGATCGATTCTGTCTGGCTGTGTTCTCACCTGAGGCCATCCAGCTGCTTTTCATGCAGATGCAAACGGTACCTTTTTGCCCCACAACGTTACACCAAAGGTACTCTCAAAGCAGCACTACTTTACTACTTTAGTTTGGAATGAGAACAGGCTGCACATCCTTATCAGCAAATGGAGTCAGCTCAGTGGTCATGGAGATGTATCTGATGACATGCAAGCTTGTGATTTATCCACTCACTTTCAGAAGCTTTCATCCATGTTAAGGTTACTTACTTTAACTTAATTCTTGATATTAGGAATGATAGTTTCACAAAGCAGCTCCATAAAGTATTGGTGCGTAGCACAGAACCAGCCTGTGTGGTATCTTGGGTTTGTCACTGTGCTGCCTGCTCAGAGCGGGTTGAGAGCTTGTGTTAATAGTAAATCTTAGTGAAGTGATAAGTCTTTGACCAGGTGCAACTCGACAAACCCCATCAGCATTCCTCAGGAGCACGGTATGGAAAACATCACTAACATGTATAGTCATACTGTAACTGTATTTAATTCAAATTTTATCTTTTTGTTTTTCCTGGTATCTATTCTGGTATTTATTGCCTGATTTCCTCTGCAGTGTCCTTGTCCTTAACTGAGCCCTAATAACACTTCTGATGACCCTGAGAGAGCTACAGACAGACAGACAAATAGACAGACAAATAGACAGACAAACAGACAGACAAACAGACAGACAGACAGACAAATAGACAGACAAACAGACAGACAGACAGACGGACAAGCTTTCCAAATCCAATCCAGCCCAGAAAAGACCAGATTGGATAGCTCTCATGTTTTACTGTGTAAAAATTTAACAAAGCTTACCAATCAAAAGGGGACACTTTTGTTCAAAGAGGTATGATGTAATATTGCAGAAAAAAAGTATAAAAAAACTGAAGTGTGGAGGGTGCCGTGAACAACACACTCACAATTTAGCTATTCTTAGAGCTCTCGTACTGAGGGCTGAGAGGGAGGTGCTGCAAGAAATAATGAGGAAGTGAGAGGAAAACCTATGTAGTATCTCAAATGGAAAGTTTTCTCCTCTGGGGAGCTTGGATATCTTCAGTCATGTGTCATCGCAATCTATACTTTTGAATTTTATTTCTTGTTTAGAAATGGAAATTTGGGTTTAATGGTAGCCCTTGGTATGTCTTTGTCAGTTGGTTGGTTTTCTTTGACCCAGACTAAAATATCTTTATTATTTACCCCTTGAAACCTTAAGCAACATCACTTTTCTTGTGCTGCTGTCATATGCCTTTCACAAGTATTTAAACCTTTAAACTCTGAGCAAATCAGTTTGATTTCTTTCAAAAATGGAATGGAAAAATGGCAATGAGCAACTTGGTAAAAAATGTTCTGCAAATTGCAAGAAATTAGTAATCTTAGAAAATCATTTTTAATAAGCTAAGGAAAATGTCTAAGGAAAAAGAAAAAAGCTAGGGAAAAAATATTTTTATATCAAATTTACACATCTTTTTCACATCATTTTCTTACAGACCTATTATAGTTTTAAGCACTTCTTCCTGGTCATTTCCTTGTTTTTTTCTTTTTATTAACTTTTTTCTCTTTCTTAAAAAACATTTCAAGTAATTTTCTTGTACTTTATGTCTTATTTCTGGCAAAATTACCTTTCATTTCCTGCCCTTGGATAGTAATGTTGGTTGTTGGTTCAGTCAGTCCGTTAATCCCCAGACTCGACCACAGTTGGTTAGAGTGCCATAAATATTTAACCCTTTAAAATCTGGATTGGCATCAGTTTTCTTCTGCAGCGCTCAGACCCCTTTCAAAAGCTATTTAAGCCTTTGAAACCCTGAGGAAATTGATTTGATTTCTTTTGATTACATGAAAAAAGGCAGTAACTAACTTGGCAAGAAATGTCCCAAGAAATTAGAAAAGAAACAAGAAAATTACGTAAAAACAGTTTTAAAAAAGAGGGGAGGATTTTTAGAAAAATATCCTAAAAGTAGGGAAAGTGTCCTGAAAACTATATGATTATGATAATTTTCTAGCATAAATAAATAAGTACATTTAATAAAGGGTTAAATGGATTGCCATTGGCAGGCATTCATGGTCCCCAGTAGAGGTATTCTATCTACTGTGGTGAGTCCCTCACTTTTTTTCTGATTTGACAATGATGTTGACATTTTTGCTTTTTAGGGAAACCTCTTATCAGCTACTGGATGCATCTTTGTACACATGTTCATGTTTCCCCCCAGGATGAATTATCTCTATTCGACCAAATGACCCTCACAGATGCCTTCTTGTTGGGTGGAGGATGCTTTCAGTACAGTGGTTTCCTCTGTTAGTTCTTAGCCCAGCCATACGTACTCACTCCCACATAAAGACATGGCTTACATAACAACTGCACCTACTGGCCTTACCCCCTCCACATCTGAATGTGCACCAGATTATGTGTCTTTTTTTTTTTTTTTGCTAGCATCACTCTTTCTCCCAATATCAATATCCTTCTTGAAGTCCGGCTTAGTGTGTGGCAGGCAGTGCTGCTCTCTTGTTGTAATTACAGAGACATTTGGGATTATGCCAGGAATGTCACTGGCTAGTCCTGTGTGTGGTGTGTGTGTGTGTGTGTGTGTGTGTGTGTGTGTGTGTGTGTGTGTGTGTGTGTGTGTGTGTGTGTGCGTGTGCGTGTGTTTGTTTGATGTAGTACTGCTCTCAGAGAAATGTTGGCACCAGTTGTATGGTTAAAGTTAAAATCCTACAAATCCTGCTGGCAGTTGTGGATTTGCGTGGTCCTTCTGGGGCCTGCTGGATGGGATTGTGTCAGAGCATGTAGTGGAGTGTTGATTCAATAGGAAATCAAATGAGTGGGACATGACTTTTAAACCAAAACTTGACTTTTGTTGAAACCAAAGAAAAACATAGTCACATCTTCTAGTTGAGTATTTGTACATCAGAGTTCAAACACAATAACACACAATAAGTAGGTTTATGCAATGTTAGAAACAAAGTGGAATTACTGTATTAGTCTGGCAAAAACTGGACTTTTAAAATACATGTAAACATGTTAATATGACTGATATCTTACTAAACTGAATTTCTCAAAGTTGGACTAACACACCTGTCAGAGGCTAATATACTTTCATGTATATGCCTCAACTGGACCAGAACTGGACTAGACGTTCTGCAGATTCTTCATAGTCTCTGCGCCGGGCTTTGACCTGGAAGTCAAACCGCATAAATTAGTAGAAGAAGGCTGAAAAAAACAAAAGAAGAAGAAGGGAAGAAAATTACACAAGACAAAGGTACCAAGTAAAGTGTAGATTACATATGAAATGTACAATGTTACAAGGTACAAAGTAGCTCTATTTGTCTTTTTTTTTAAATTTTAAACTTAGTTTTTAAAAATTGCAATTAAAGTTTGTCCCTAAATCCTGCTAAATCATTTGGCGGGAAGAAGAAGCTGCTCCGTAGTCTGGTGGTTCTGCAGCAGATACTTCTTTATCTTTTCCAGATAGCAGCAGGGTGAACAGACTGTGTCTGGGGTGCTGCTGTCTTTCAGTATCCTTTGGGCTCTGTGCAGATGCCTCATCCCTTACAGAGGTCACTGATGCTCTGTAGATGGGAACCAGTGATGTTTTGGGCAGTTTTAATCGCCCGCTGTAGAGCCTTCCTGTCCTTGGCCGTGCACGAACCATGCCAGTTTGTGATGTTTCCAGTCAGTATGCTTTCTATTGCGGAGGTTGCTGAGCACACAGCCCTGGGCGGCTCCTATGTTGAGCACTAATGTAGAGGAGGTGTGACTGCCTATCCGAACTCTCTGGGGTCTGCATGTGAGGAAGTTCAGTATCCAGTTGCAGAGTGTTGAACTGAAACCCAGAGTGTTCAGTTTTCCAATCAGCTTCATGGGAGAGATTGTTTTGGATGCTGAGCTGAAGTCAACAGACAGCATCCTGATGTAGCTGTTCTTATTCTCTAGGTGAGTGCAGACTGAGTGAAGAGCAGTAGATATGGCATCCTCTGTGGATCTGTCGGTACTAAAAGCATACTGGTGAGGGTCAAGGCTAGCAGGGATGTTGTCTTTGATGTGCTGGAGAACCAGTTTCTTGAAGCACTCAGGATAGGGGTAAGAGCCACAGGGCAGTAGTCATTAAGACTAGACACAGCAGCCTTTGTATGTACAAGAATTAGGGGTGGGTGATATGGACCTTAAAGAATATCATGATATTTCAGGGTAATTTTGCGATAACGATCTTCTCTCCTCGTGGGATTTTTGGCTCTCCTCATACTCCTTCAAGTGCTTCTGTTTGAGGTGGTGAAATAAGTTTGATGTATTGCCCCTCTTTGTTGTTACAGTCTTGTTGCACTTCTAAAATTTACCGTAGTTTGTTGTGCATCTGATCTTTTGTAACCAAACCAATTCCACACTACTGAAGTCGTTCCCCTCTTTGGAACTAACTCATCCACCGCGGAGCCGGTACTTTCGCTTTCCGCCATGCTTGTTGTTGCTGCGCGCTGCGTGCTTTGACGTCTTCCTGTCCTTCTCTTAGTTACTGGCGGATCGCAAACAACATTTAGGTGCATACGACCACCTACTGCACAAGAGTGTGTAACATCACATCCCCTATCCACAGTCTACATTCTGGCCATCAGTGGAGTGTTGTTAAGGAAAGTAAAGAGCATACTTTGACATCACTGTGTCAAGAGGTAGAAATTTTGCCAATATCGCAATATGCATTTTTTTATCATATAAAAAATATACCGGTATTATCATGAATGATACGATATGGCACACCCCTAACAGGAATGATAATGGTTGTCTTGAGGCAGGGGGGAACAGTCTCTTGTGAGAGTGAGATGTTGAAAATGTCAGTTATAACATTAAGTAGCAGATCAGCACGTTTTTAGAACACGTCTTGGAATATTATCTGGACTGGCAGCCTTGTTTATATTTACTTTCAGCAGGAGTTTTCTCACATCTACTGTGAAAAGTACATTAGATTCATTAAATATCCTGAATTTGGGGCACCTGGTGGCTCAGTTGGTAGAGCAGGTGCCCCATGTACAGAGGCTGTGTCCTCGCCGCAGCGGCCACAGGTTCAAGTCCAGCCTCGGCCCTTTGCTGCATGTCATCCCATCTTTCTCTCCCCCATTTGTGCTGTTTCTGTCCTATCAAATAAAGGCAAAAAAGCCCTAAAAATATCTTTTAAAAAAATCCTGCATTCCTCAAGTGCATTTAAAGGCAGACTGCAGCAGTACAGGATAGCATAGGGGTAGCATAGCATAGTAAAGTTTGACTATGTCCTGGGATGGGCCTGAGCCAGTCATAGCCCAGTAGGCAAGTACCAGTGCCATGAATCAGTCAGTCACTTTTTCTCTTCTTGGTTCCTTTATCATTGTCTTCTTCTGTCTCTTAGTCTCAGCCATTGTATCAAACAGTACCGATGAGTTAAATACCTTTTTTTTTTTTAGCCTTAACAGGCTAATGTACAAAAATGCGTACAGATACAGCTAATGTGACCTAATTGGATTCTCTTAAGCTGAAGGCTGGTTTGTGCTATAGTGCCATAAAGCCATATGCACTTCTCAACTCAACTCAACTTCTCAACTGCGGCCTGCTGGCTTAGGGGTGGGCAATATATTGTATATACCAGAAGTATAGCGGCCTGTTCCACATGTAATATATAAAATGACTATATCGCAAACATCAATTATAAATTGTCAAGTAATTTTTATATGCCACCGGTGTTTCGGTTCTCTCACTCTCTCTTAGAGAGAGCCTGGTCCTTCAAAATAAAAGCACCATGGGCCCCCCTTTGATTTATTAAATTATAACAATACTGCTAAACTTTTATTATATGAATTCTTTATTTAGCTTCCTTATATTTTATTAAATCCAGTTATAACTGTAGTGTTTTCAACTTTATTGAATGACGGTAGCTACTTTATTTAACTTTATTTTAAATGCAGTTCATTCAGTAATTTTGTAATTTAGTAGTTGACATTTGTTTAAAAGATTTTTAAAAATATTGAGATACATGGTGTGTTTTGCAATATAGCCTTGAAATATAGCAGTATTATTTTAAAGCCATATAGCCTAGCCCTATCACTGGCCAAGTTACATGTTGCTGAGAGCACATGACCGGGGCATACTATGGGACGCCGTTGTCCATGTTGAAAGTTAGTGCATCATTAGATTAACTTTGAAGCTGCTTTTTATGGATGAAAAGATACATAATGTGACTTTGGAGGGATGCCTACTTGATCTCTGAAACTTAAACCGCGTCTCACATCAAGAATGAACTCACCCTGTGTGTTCATTACGCTAATGAAATGCATGCCTGTTGCCTTCAGCAAATTAGGCTGTGTTTCTTAACATAATATTATGAACACATAATGGAGGAAAGAAGTGAGTTGTGTTATATGCTGCTTATAGTAAACCGACTGAGAAATCATGTGTATGATCTAGCTAAACACATACGTGCACTTAGACCAACATTCATATGCACTGACAAGGAAAAAAAAGTATTTTAATGCCATGCTCATCTGAGCATTTCTTATTAGAGGACTTGTTTGAAATGAAGTTAAAATGTATCATGTACAATCTCAGCAGTTTGGACTGGAGCTATTTGCTATAGCTGTTTTTGTGCTTTTCTGTTACAGCATAGACTGGAGCTCACATTAATGTGCCACAACAAAAGATTACCAGAAAAACTGACTTTCAAAAAAGCTGTTCAGCTGTACTAGCCCCAAATAAAAATGAAAAATGTTATTACCAGAGACCTTCAACCAAACTAATAAATAAGAACAATAAGAAATGAACTCAACAAATGAGCCAGACAAAGTGCTTTGCCTCTCCACATGCTTCCTTTTATAGCCACAAGCCCGCAAAGTGACAGTGAGTAATGAGAACATAATGAAACATTATTCACGTACAAAGACATTACTCTGCAACAACAATGTCCTTGCCCCTCATATGCATGACCTCAGGTTGAAAGCACAACATCTACCATATTAATCTCTGTTTAGAATAATGCATTTGATAAATATGAGGGCCTCAGTCAGTCAGCAGGGAGTAAAGTTGGCGAGTTGGAAGAGTTCAGAAAGATTTAGGGAAACTGCTACAAGAGCAAACTGTCTTTTTAGTCTGATGGGAGATACATTAGAGCAGTATCACGGTATAATGGTATTCCAGAGTATTAAGGAATCCCCGAGGTATGTTTTTCAATACCGTCATATATACAGGTCCTCCTTTTTGTATATAACTCATTGTATGTAGTGCACAGCATGCACCACCACAGTTTAGTCTCTGGACTCACCTCTCTCTTGGGTGTAACACCTATCATCTATTGTATGTAATACACTGACAAGAGATAAGTACCCCATACAAACGCACTGAAAAATCCTGAACTATACCTTTACAAAAATCATATCAGTGATATATACTGCAAATCATTTATGCCATACCCTGTGTACTTTGGCAGTTCCATTTTTAAGTTAAGTTCAGCATTAATAAGTTCTATAATAATGTGTACAGGATGCCTCTTTTTCATCCTGCCTCTGCCTGTTTGCCATTATTAAGATTTACAGTCAGATGATACAGATAATACTAGTGCTGGATGATATAGAGAAAATCAAATATCACAATATTTTTGCCAAAATACCTCAATATTAATATTGCGTTGATTTTGGGTTAACTATTGGTGCTTTCACAAAATATTTACACGATGAGATTTTTGATAAATAATCATCGGTAATGTGGATTTTATGACTAAGTTGGTAAAGGTTGGTAGATGGTTTACTTTAATGCAGCCTTTAAAATCAGGAAAAGACAACACTTCCAATACTATAATACCAAATCTTAGATGATATCAAGTTTTATATCATGATATTGATATATTGATATATGCTGAGCCCTACATCAGAGAACACAAATATTAGTGTTACAAGCATTAACGTGCTGCAGGATGATAGTCGTCAACAGGAATGCTGATCGGTATAACTGATACCGATATTGATATATCCACTTTTTCTCATCTTATTGTGGTGATCATCAAATCTCTTCTGTAGTGGAATTAACTTCATATTCTGCATACTTTTATTATGATGGCCCACCAGCAAATGGAGGCATGAAATACAGTGCTTTCACTTTATTTAATTACATTCGTTGTGCAAAATAAGAAAAAAATTCTGTTTCCAGTTTATGTTTTGTAAATGGTCACTTTATCAACGAAAAAAATCTATTTGTCATATCAGCAGACGTCAGCCTTCTGATATTTCATGTTAAAGCCAATATGTGCGGATAATGATTACATGCCGATATCATCGTGCATTAGTAGTTGTCAGAACTATCCAATCAATGTGTCACCTGCAGTCTGTATGACTCTCCGCCTGGTATGTTTATAAAAAGGTTGTGTGAACTGGTCCAGAACCAAAAGCAAACAATAGATCTTTTTTCCCCTCTTGGTAAAGACCAAATTATGGACAAAATCAAACTGACAAAAATCAACAATTAATAAGTGAATAAAGAAATCTGTCAATAAATACCCCAATTGCACACAGGCCAGCCTGCATAATGAGGTGGAAATGCATGTGGAAATTAATATGGAAAAAAAAAAAAAATACATTTAAAAATAAAACAATAAATATCAAAAATGGAAAATAATATGGGAAAATGAATAAATTGATAAATAAAACGTAACAAGTATAATATATTAATCGGAAATTAAATAAATATTTTTGTCATTTTTATTTGTTTATTGACACATTTATGTATTTAGTTTTGATTTTGTCATTGTCAGTCCTCCATACCAAATGAATACAGGTACATCTACAGGTGTGAATGCTTTTTAAGTCCATAATTTGTGAGCCCAATATTACCAGAAAGCCCCAATCAGCTCTGCTCTTTCTCCCTGTGCTTGGCAGTGCCCCAGCAGTTTGAGGAAATATTGGATGTGATTGTGGTTTTGTCTCAGGCAGCTTTCTTATCTTGTGTGCAGACATTTGTGAGATCATGAAAACACCTCTGAAGGACTAACTGCTGCTGGAAAACAGGAGAAAAGATTTGATCTTTCCACTGAGGTTTGCATACAGAAGAGGACGCCATGTGACCCGATCACAGATGGGGTGACAGATGGGTCTAGGGGTGAACATATGCATGAACTAAAAGATGTGTTTGGTTGATTATTTCATGCAATTCTTGCAGTGCATCTTGTAAAGTTTGCATCTGGTCAGACTACCATTGACTATTTGTGGATTGTAGGCCAGGATTAGTTATCCTGTTCTCCCTAAATTCCATTTCTGATTCCGTTTTTCTCTGTACCTGGAGTGTTTTAGGGGATGACAGGATGCTTCTGCTGCTAATGCTCTGTTCGCTGAGTTCAACCGATGTTGATTTTTTAAATTTTATTAAGGTGGGACTTTTTTCAGGTGGCTAAAAACATTTTGTTGCTGACCCCATAAACGGGAGTAGATCGCATAGCTTCCATGTCAGCCTCAAGGCTGCTTGTCCAAACTGGGGGCATGTTGACTGAAATCAGCTGTCAGTGAACCACAGATCAGGGATGTATGGAACAATAATATCTGTAGAATAAGAGAAAAGAAATCAGCACCCCTGTAGGGAGATAAATTAGCATTTTTTTTGTAAATGATTATGCAGTCAGATCAACAAACATGGTTTGGAAGTTTTTGTTTTAGTCTTTTTCATCGGAATTAGCACTAATTTAATAGTAGTTTAGTCGTTAAATTTATGAAAAAATAATACATCTAAATCCTGTGGTTGGTCGGTGCACTTTAAAATGGACTGAGACCTGTTGAAAAAGAGGGTTTTCTGGGTCCAGAGAATGTTTGACTCTATTTGATGGTTTCCCTTTTTTTATTCAGTACAGTGACTATTAATAACTGTCAACGTGGATAATCTTGTGTACAGGTCTGTTTGAAAAGATATTATCGTAACCGAGGTAATTGTGACCTCGGATTGGAAATCGGATAATACCATATCAGCCCTTTTTCCATTAAAATGTAAATATATGATCATTTTTTGACCAAACAGTATTGCAAATAATGTTAATGTTAGGTGCAAATATAGTATAAGTGAGTGATGATCAGTATTTATTTGGTGTAAAGCAGTATTTGATCAGAATAAAGTGTCTCCCTCTCTGCTTTCCTCTTCCCTCTGCTTTTCTCAGATTACATCATTGACGCTTTCCCCTCCTCCACACTCACTCTCTCTCTGTGCCAAGCTTTTAAACCCTCCTCCGCTGACCTGCCCACTGTCTGTGTGTGTGTGTGTGTGTGTGTGTGTGTGTGTGTGTGTGTGTGTGTGTGTGTGTGTGTGTGTGTGTGTGTGTGTCTTCCAAATCCCTGATGCTCTATAGCACTGGATACTTGGAATACAACTCACACAAATGCCACACACACACACACACACACACAGTGCATCCTGACACACAGCAGGCTGATCTGGCACATGCAGTAGCTTACAGCAGTAATATAGCAGAGGCTGCTGCAATCATTTTGTTAAAATTTCTAAATGTTTTTTAGACAGTTTGGGCTGCGACTGAAATCATGTTAATGACAGAGACATGCAAACAGACAGGGATGCACAGTTTCTCAACATGTAGATATATGACTGAATATATGAGCATGCAGCCTTAGCATACATGTAGGTGAGGGACTTCAGAGTGACTCATACTATATCTTGTGATCTTGTAACTTTGATATAAGGACCAGAACTGACATCCATTGTTAACCCTTTGAAACCTGTGCAAACTGCCTTGAAACCTTTAAAAAACATAGAAAGAAGGTAATGAGCAATGGAAGATTAAATGTCCCAAAAATTAACAAGAGATTAGTAAATAGGTATAAAAATAAATAAATAAAACAAAACACACAAAAAACGTCAAATTACCTTAAAATAAGTAGAAATTAAAAAAAAAGTAATATAAAAAGTATGAAAAATAAAGGAAATGATGGGCTGAAAATTACACTAATTCCAAATATGTAAATATGATATTTTAAAATAGCTTCCCCTAGCCCCCCCCCCCCCCAAATGGATGAAACAATTCTAACCCAATTGCTCATTGCCTTTTTCCCCATATATTTTTTTAAAATAAACGTTATCAGCTTTCAGAACAGAAGTTGAATTGTGTGAGATGGATTTGACTAGTCCAAAGTAAGTGATGACTGTTGTTAGTTATTATGAGGACAACAAGTCAGCAAGGCCATAAAATATAAATGTAAAGCAATAAAATCATGCAATCCTCAATTCCTCTTTAGCAGCAAGTAATAGAGAAAAAAAGAAGATTCTTTGATGATCGCAAGTTGAACATGGGCAATTCAGCATTGATTAGATATAATGTTATAAAACAAAACCGATCCACCAGCACACACGCCAGCATTTAACAAATCTAAAAATTCTGTGGTACAGACAATAACTCCACGCTCAATCTGTTTCACCTCAGAAAGCTGGTGCTCGGCTGGCTCAGCATCTTGGCTGTCTCCAGAGCTAACTGCAGCAGAGAGGCTGCTCTCCACTGCTGGAGACGTTAAAACAACACAGCGAAGCACTCTGCCTCCCCCTCATTTTGTTATTTTCAGACAGGCAGAAAACTATAAGGTGCTTTCACATTCATTAATTAATAATGCAGTTCACTTTTTCAAATAAAAATGCTGCGGACCTTCTCAGTTGCCAGTCACATATGTTTCATATTGTATTTCAGTTTAATAAGAGCACCAGTGAACAGTTTGGCACAAAAACACAAAAACAGCAACCTGTATGAGATGTTTTTTAGTTTGTCCAAAAGCTCAGTATGAAACCAAGAATAGTCTACATGAATTGCGACCTATTTCTGATGAAATTGCTTTCTATGAAGTTAAATGGAAAAGGGACCTGTAAGTGCCACACTGTATGCAAGTAAATGCATGTAATAATGGATCATTACAAACACAGTAGCTATGTCTTTATAGTAGCAAGTAGTTAGACAGTGAGAACCCCTAGCAGAACTACTCTATAGTTCATTTGATCATTACTGCAAAACCTTACGTCGGTGAGTTTGTGACTTATCGCTAGTCGATTTATACCGAAGTTCATACTCACGCTATTAGTTAGTAAGTCCACTATTCCAACAATCACCAGCTCCGGTTTGGTCAAAATAAATCCTTAATTCACCAAGTGAAATAAGTGAAATTTTATTCCCCACGGTCTCTCTGGTCACTGGCTTTTTACAGTCCTGTAACTTGTCCCTCCACCAATAGGTGTCGCTGTGTCTTTCAGTATAGCTGCTTGTTTCACAAGTAGAGACCAGAGGCTGTATATAAACATGAATGACATGACAGCTTTCCCAAAGTGTAACATTTAAATCTGGATCACCCCCTGGTGTCTGACTGCAGTATAGGTCATAAAGCCCGCCTCTCCATGTTAGTTAATGGACATAGACCAAACTAAAAACTCAAAGTACACGCCAAATACATTTTTCCCAAAGATGGTTTCTGTAAATGAAGGTAGTTCTCATTACCCTGATGTTTGGTCAAGCATTTGTTTTTATGATAAGTTTGGTTTTAGAGTGTTATTTAATACACAAAAGGGGGCTTTCCCACCAAGATTGACAGCTGTGACAGCCAGTCGCAACTGCGCAGACTCCGTCTCTTCATTGACATCACCCTCGCCAGATGGCAAGGGCTGTATCTTGGATATTTTAACCTCACTTAAGCAGAGCAGGTGTAAGTGGGGGCATGTTGGCCATCTTTATATACGGTCTATGGTAGAGACTGAGCTCTGGTGGTACGTGCTGTGCACTACATACAGTGAGTTTAATAGAAAAAGTAGTGCCTGTATTTATATTAGATATTAGAAAAAAATACCTTCAGATTTCTAAATATCCTGGTATACAATAATATCGGGTCTGAAATTAATACCTGCAAGCGCCAAATGTGGGTAGATTATTTGTTTGGCGTGTAAATCTCAGAGGGCTATTTGTTACACTGGTAGGAAAATATTTGTGCCAAAATAGTCATGTTATTAGACTATGCAGAGAGTCTTTGCCATGTTTTGGTGACATTTAGGGGCGCTGCTCTGCTGCATGCTGTTCATGTGCTGTCTGTCCCACACTCACACATCTGTGTGATGCAGCAAAACCTGATCGTCTCGGGCACTCATAGATTTATGGTACGGTTTACTATAAGGAACATCAGCTGATCTGCTAAACCATCATTTGCCAGTGGTCTGCTGTTGTTTAGCGATGCACACATACTTATGAAGGTTATGAAATAATAACTCAGAGGCTCTGTACTTTGAACCAAGATGGCCATCTCAGCTCCAGTCCCTCTGTTCTTGCCTTTCACAATAAAAGCCCTAGACACAATATACACTATAACTGCTTACCAGAGGAAACTTATTCTCAAGCTGAGGGTGTGGTTATGAGCTGTTTCAAATATTTAAATAATTTTGATTCAGTTTTGCTATGGCCTCTTGTTAAAGTTTGCCTTCAACATAATACATTATTATCTTGATTAAATGTACTGAAACAAAGGTATGTGTGAAACAAAAAAAGGCAATTTATCATTTTAGCCAGTAAAAAGAAAGTGTTTGGCCAGTGGATCTTTATCATCTACCAGCCATCTTGGCCGGTGAGTCAAAAAGTTTATTTCAGACACTGCCATAATACTGTGATACCACCCAAGTCTGGTATGAAGGCAATCCAGATGCAGAAGCACCTTAAAGGTCAGGTGTCCACAGGGACATTTCTAGGATTTGAGGACATCTGGGAATTATCCTGGACTTCTGTTGGAGGGCCCGGAGAATCGTACCCTAAGCACTTTTTAAAATTTTTATAAATAAGCTTTGTTTTGATGCTTTAAATGCACTCTGGTACCTTTATACATTCAACGTACGAAAAAATTATAGTGTGTGAATTAATTTATTTTCATTTTGAATTTAACAATGGTCGAGTATCACACTAGACTTTTAAATGACAAGTCTGTTTATTTTGGATGTTTTCTCCTTTTTACCAAATCCCATATGAAGACATAAATCAACAACCTACCAACAAGTACTGTGTGTGTGTATGAAAGCCTGATATATGCTCTCTCTGTCTGTGGTATATAGCTCCATGTCAAAGAGCTATGAAAAACACATCAGTGAGCCACACTGTTGCACTGGGTGACATGTTCTCTCATTACAATGAACACACACACACTTTATTCCTATTTCATATTCCCTGCTTCCTCACCAGAGCAGAATGAATTTACAGCTGAAAATAGTTCTCAACAAAGGCTCTATTTACTCCTGTCTGAAAAGCGTAAAAACTTTTAGGAAATGACTGTGCCATCCTCGACCTTTGGACTGGCGGGTTCAGTGGATGGGATTAAAGATGTTAACAGTGTTGTTTACTTTCCCAATATTTTGTTCTCTTACTCTTAATCTCATTCTCTCCTGCTCGCTTGTGTCGGAGGCGGATTAATCGTTGTTATGGTGTCTTTCCGTGATGCTGCATGTCTACCTCCGAACTGTGGCAGCCCTAACTCTGTCTGTCTCTCTCCCTTGCCTCTGATCCTGCACTGCATTTCAGGAAGGTCGTATTTAATGTTTCCACTGACTGCTACTGTTGAATAAGCTGTTGTGTAAGACTGTGTGTATTCAACTCTGTGCTGTATTTGAGTGTAGTTCCCAGTGAGAACTGACCATGCACTCTAATGTGCTTTTGTGCGTGTGTGTGCACATTTCTGATTTTATTTTTCAGGTTGCTTTTATGCTTGTGCACACAGTTGTGTATGAGTGTGTGTGCATGACTGTGTAGACTGTAGAAGACATGCTAATTTATGTCAGTCTATTTCTGTGTGTGTGGGAGGAGGGCAGATGCAGCCTAAGAGTGTTTTTCTCAAGCAAGGGAAGCCATTCTGTCACTATGGCTAACACACACACACACACAGACAAACACACACACACACAAACACACACACACACACACACACACACACACACACTGCACTATTAAAGTTTTTAAAACCATTATATAGTGTAACTCCAAGATATAGTCAAGGGGTTCATGTTTTTAAAACCCCATACTTGAACCCAACATCTTTACATATCTTCTTTTTTTTCATAGTAAACAGAGACAGTCCATGTATTCACTGTCTGAATGCATTTTTGGGGTTTTCTAGAATGCAACTTTCTGACCAGCTCTCCCTCTACATCATACTGTAATGAAGTCGATTTCTCCTTTGCATTGTCAAAGAAAAAGGCTTCCAGTATCACTCTTCGCGTGATATTAATGAGAATTTTCTAGACTCCAGCAGGTGTGGGAAGTGAGGATGTTGAGGGTCTTGTGGCAGCCTCTGCTGGCTGACAGTGGAACACAGTAGAAATAACATATCAGTAACATCACATGCCAGTTGCCGTGCTTGTGCACACACATACAGAAACCAAAATACTATAGGCCATACAAAATTTGCCGGCAGATTGTGTTTAAAAACAGATTATTTTTACTTGCACGAAAAAAAAAGGTCTTCATTCAATTTGTCTAATTCATACTGCTTTTCATTGCTATAACAAAGGGTGAGTGTTAGGATCTTAATGACTGCTGGATTGCGCTGAATGCCTATGTGCAACTTTGACATGTGACACTGCTGTTTGTTTCTCACTTCCTATTGATAGTCAACTTTCTTTAAATAATGACCAACTTAAACTTAAAGGTCTGGTGTGGAAGATTAGGGTGATCTATTGGCAAAAATGGAATACAATATTCATAACTATGTTTTCATTGGTGTATAATCACCTGAAACAAAGAGTTGTGTTTTTTTCATTACCTCAAAATGAATCATTTATATCCTCATATGCAGCAGACTCTCTTCAAGATGAAGCCTTAGAGGCTGAAATAGAAATCAAAAATGCCAAAAACTGCAGTTCCTTGAATGGCCAAAAGTGGAACTGCACAGTCTGTGTCCATAATGTGATGCCCGTGGGCCCAAAAAGCCATTTCCCCCATGACTTACAGTACATTGATAAAGAGAGGTCTGTACATCAGTGGATAATTTGTTTCAAGCATCGAAACCCCTTTGAAAATACTCATTTCACTATCTAGATTAAATCTGTCCAGTTCAATAACATTTGGAAAGTCTAAAAGAGCCGCAAGTTAATTTTTTGAGCCGCCATTCAAGCTAGGGAAGCACTAAGTCAGTCAGCTGCTGTAAGTCTCTAGTGCACATGCTGTATGGGCCTGGTAATGCGTTTGTTTTTTTTGGGGGTTTTTTTTTGCTTCATGCAATGCTGACAGTTTACTGATCATCTCTCATAGGAATGAATGGGGCCCCATGCTACATGCTTTATCCAGATCTTCATAATACATCCATGGTCAATCCCCATAGAGACAGAGTGCATTTAAGTCTTGATTCATCACTCTCCATCGACTTTGTATTGCACACTGTTAACTCATTGTCTTTAATGTCTACTGGCAAACAACACAAAATTACCTGAAAGCTGCTTTGTGTCAGAATGCACTACCAACATGATAAAGAACTAATAACTACGTTTTCACACGCTGCTGAGTAGAGAAAATGAACTTTTAAGCAGTAAGATTTGTGGCATCACAGGGAAGATATGGAACAACTCTGGGATCCTGACACTAGAGCTAACTAAACCATTTAGTGTCTGGTTTTGATCTTTGTCAGCTTACCTGGTGATTTGATCAAATAGTTGAAATTATCAAAGTATGTCACGCCTGACCATTCAGTGGTGTCATTTCTCACAGATAAGCATGATACAGTGAAGAGACACTGAGATATGCCGACAATATTTAGGCCACGTTGAGATGAGAACAGCCCTAAAATCTGTGTAACATTGTGAAAAAGAAGATCATTTTGTACACGGATCCACAAAAACAACCGAAAAAGCAGTAGTTTGCATGCGAAACCAGCAGACGGCAGTGTAACTTTGTAACGACGCTCCGTATGAGAACACTACGGGTGACGTGTCTTTATTTATTTATTTATTTATTGTGTATTTATAATAGATCCATGGTCTGCATACAAATGAGTTCTTCTACAAAACAGTGAGAATAAAAACATACGAAGATGATGGCGAACGCACGCATGCAAAATGACAGTTTATCACAGTAGTGCTGCAAATCTAACGTTTCCTCTCTGGTGGACATAACGTGCTAAAAAATCTCTTGAAATGCTGATATCTCATATTTTTAACAAGCTACGGGCAATTTGTTGATACTTCAGCCCCCAGTTGCATTTATTATGGCGCAGATATGTGAGTCTCCTATGATTGGTTATGGAAAACCAATCTCAGACTGAAGATGGAAAAACAATGTAACGAGATGACAATTGTGCCTGATATCAGGAGAGACCTATAGGGCACCTCTAATGGTTCTATATATTACTCTTTGTGCTGTATAGCACCTTTAAAAGTTGGTTGCCATATTGCACCACAGTAGGTTTCCCAATGATTAAGAGCCAAAAAATGGCTTTTGGTGCTGTTTAGCTCCATTATTGTTTAGCAAGTGTGTTCACTATCTCTTTAACACTTTGAAACCTGAGCAAATTGGCTTGGCTTCGTCAGCTTCATGATAGATGGCCCAAAAATGAGCAAAAATTTAGTAAAAAGCCACAAGAAAATTACCTGAGAATAAGGGGAAAAGAAAATACTAACAATACTTTTTTTTCTGTAAAATAATTTATATTATAATCATCCTTTGTCTCATTTTTTTTAAATCGTATCTAATAATTCCCCCTAGCTAATGTTATTGTAAGGTTATTTGCTTGTCACCTTTTACACCTTTTACAATTTGCAGGATACGTCTTGCAGAGTTACTAATTATGTGTTTCCCTAATGGTTTCAAAAGAATTCAAACCTTTTTATTCAGCTTTCAGATCTTTAAATACTTGGTGTCTGAATGCAGCACAGAAGCTCTGTTGTTGATCCAAATGTAAAAGGGTTAACCTTTAAATAAAGTTGTGCTGTATCTAATCTGGCCAAACCAAGATTGTTTACAACCTGGATGATTGTCTGACCCCTTCTTACGTCAGGAAACATGAGACACGGATATTATGACACTTTTTAGAAGACGTAAGATGTTGTTTAAAACACTGTGGCTTGTATTCAAAAGCAATGAGAAGCAGCATCTTTTATTGTCAGTCTGTTGCATGTAGGTTTTCTCTAAGTCAGCCTCTAATGGCCGTTAGAGAAAATGCAGCTTGAGGCAGTTCCTTTCACAGTCTAATGGTTTCCACTGCAGTTTAAGTGAGCTGACTACACACATACACACACGCGACAAATTTTCAATCACTACATGTGGCCCCGAACTTCTGCCGTCTTCATCAATCCCTTTGTGTCTGCCTTGTTTCCATTTTCTCTCTCTCTCTCCATAGAAGGCTGGAATGCACACTACTGCTGAGAGACGCCAGACATCTTCATGCAGGGAATAGTGTGTGTGTGTGTGTGTGTGTGTGTGTCAGCCACTATAAATGTCGCTAAGGCATTATTCATGTTAATGATAGCCATTGCAGATATCTCTCTGCTAACTCACGGTTCCCGGTGTGTGCATGTATGTGGGTGTGGGCAGGAGGGTATTCTATGTGCCAGACATCATAAGAGTCATTAAGACATTACGCCAGTTTCCAACAAGCCCTACATGGCTCTGCGTGTGAATGTGTGTGTGTATGTGTGTATGATGGTATTCCCTCAGCCCACACGTCTAGATAATTAAGCAGAACCACAGTGACTGATGAATTCCAGAGGCAGCTTATGACAACGACAATGTTCCCCAGTGGAACTCTATTACATTTAGTTATTTCTAGCTGTATCTATAAAAATGCATTCTGCTTGTACGGTATATTCACCAACACCATCATGCTGCAGCCTGAGAGAAACACTGCAGGCAATTCCCCAGAATTGTTCCCCTAGGAGAGGCCCTCACTCTGTGGCCATTTCCAGCCACATTGAGTCTATTTCCACTTCCAGTGGAGGAAAACTCTATCAAAATAAATAAAATATAAAAAAATCTAAAAATAAAATATTAGGAGAAGGGAAAGAAAAAAAAGAAATAGTAAAGAAAACCAAACAAACACAAAAATGACAAAAAAGTGCTGAAAAATAAATATTTAATTTATTTTATTTTTCTATAACACAATTTTAAATATACATTTATAATTATTATAAATATAGTTTTCCATTTTTTCCAACTTTTTGGATTTTTCTTGGTACTAATTTTTAGGTAATTTACTTATCCCTTTTTCTTATTTCTTGCACATTGTGGGGCATTTCTTGCTCAGCTGTTCATTGCTATTCCAACCCCATGTTTTCAATCTGCTCAGGTTTCAATGGGTTAAATAGCATGTGAAAGAAGTCTAAACGCAGCACAAGATAACTGATGTCAATCCAGATTTCAAAAGGTTAACTCGTCAAAAAAGGGTGTTGATTTATTAGAAAATGGACTGTGCTGCAAAAACATGCTTCAGGTTGCATTCACACGCATATAGCACGAGTAAAAACATGAGCTGTTAGGCCTGTGTAAACTTCCACATTGATTTAAATTCAAGTGTGCCTGTTCCGTTAGACATGTGTGAGACAGATGACAAAAAAAAGCCTGAAATGCCTCATGTGTAGGCTTAGGAGATGTTCAGTATTTAATACCTTCATACCTCCCTAAAAATTTCACCAGGGTATACAAAAAATGTCAGAATAAGTGTGCAGTGTCAACACCGGTATAACACGCGGTATAATGTGAAGTTGTGTTCAGTGGTACACAAATTGACAGTGATCATACCATGTACATTTGCTTGTCTGTGGTACTGAAAACAAATACAACCAGACAGATAATCTCCCCTGCATATTTCAATTTTTAATTCTGAACCAATGTTTGTACCAGTGTTTGTAACTGGTGATAATAACAATAATTGTGTAATATTGTATACCCTGACACCGTTGCAACCCTACTTTATTTTGAGCAGTAAATTGAGATTTCATCATGTTGTACAGATTGCGGGGGTCAAATATTGTGCACAAAATAAGTAGGAGGTGATTTCAGATCCAGATCATGACCTCCATCACACTATAAATTGTCGCAGTGAGATTCATGTGTGTCTCTGGAAATAAGTGATGCTTAAGTTTTAACTTATGCTAAAGCTTTGTGACAAAATGACGACGTGCAGGTTGTGCGACACAGCTTAGAAGAGCACTTCCCCCATTTTTGACTCTGCAGTTCTCTGTGTTCCCGCAAAGGTCAGCTCAGCTCCCACAGGGCCATACCTGACTGTAAGTTAGGCCATTTGGTGGGAGGGACGGAGGACAGATCCAGATCCAGTATTAATTTAACATTTCAAAGAAAATATCAATAATAGAGTATTTTTACACACTACATGTCTGTAGGGGGCTTTAAGTTGAAGCTGTTAGGCATTAATACCAAAAAGGAGTGGCCTACTTCGTCTTTTCAAATGCCAAAATGTTCAAGAGCTGTGTTTCATTTTAGAGGGAATCATCTTCAGTCGCATGGTCGTATCTGGAGGGAGAGGCTAACTCTCTTGTGTCAGATGTGAATATCTTTGTTCTTTCTCTGGACGTGTACTGACTCCTGGTTGATGACCTTTGACCTTTTTACAGTGGTTGTTGTGAGCAGTTTTTGTCTGATGTTCACAGACAGCAGGTGTTGTCTTGTTTCTGGTGTTAATTCAGTCTTTTGTCCAGGGTTTTTTTCTGTTTCACTGATGTCATGTCCTGGTCTAGTTTGGGGACGACAGGATTGCATCTCTGCTCTTTGCAGATGATGTGGTTCTGTTGGCTTCATCACACCGTGACCGCCGGCATGTACTGGGGCAGCTTGCATCTGAGTGTGAAGCATTTTAGATGAGAGTCAGCAACTCCATGTCTGAGGCCATGGTTCTTTGCCAGAAAATGATGGATTGCCCCCTCTGGGTGGGGAGGGAGTTGCTGCCCCGAGCAAAGGAGTTCAAGTATCTTGGGGTCTTTGCTCACGCGTGAGGGCAGAATGGAGCGTCAGATGGACAGGCGGTTTGGCACAGTGTTCGCAGTGATGCGGGCGCTCTGCCGGACCTTTGTGGTAAAGAAGGAGCTGAACCCAAAGCGAGAGCTCTCAATTTAGCAGTCCATCTATGTCCCAACACTCACCTATGGTCATTAGCTCAGGGTAGTAATAGGGTACAAGGGGCCGAAATGAGTTTCCTCCGTAGGGTGCCTGGATTAAGCCTTAGAGATAGGGTGAGGAGCTCAGACATCTGGAGGAAGCTCACAGTAGAGCTGCTGCTCCTTTATGTTTGAAAGGGCTTAGCTGAGATGTTTCAGGCATCTGATGTGGATGCCTCCTGGGCGCCTCCGATTAGAGGTGTTCTGGGCACATCCAACCGGTAGGAGGCCCAGGGGCAGACCCAGAACACGCTGGAGGGATTATATATCCTCTCTGGCCTGGAAATGCCTTGGGGTCCTCAAGGAGGAGCTGGAAATCGTTACTGGAGAGAGGGACATCTGGAGTGCTTTGTTTAGCCTGTTGCTCCTGTGATAAAAAAAAAAATGGATGGATGGATGGATGATGTCATGCACCACCATCATTGTTCGCTTTTTGTACCTTTAATTTCAGGCCACTGGTTTCAAAGAGTGGATGACCTTGCCCTGACCAAAGACCAGGACAGAGACTGGAAGGAGGTTGGGTTGGGTTGATTCAGACAACTTTATTGAAATTTTGACTGAAATGAACTTTTACGGCATGGAGTAAGTGTGCAGGAGTTCCCTTTTTTCACATGTACGCTATTTTTTGATAGCCTTGCACCAATGTGATGTGCATATAACTGTCCTCTTTCAACACAGACAGTTGCTTCAAATGATGTCAACAGAAACTGCGGCTGTGGTTTAACTATATTACCCATGCCAAGGTATTGGTGGACACCCAGTAGGCAGAAAGACAGATGTATGTTGATTAGACCTCAGTTACAGCAGGATGAGCTGCTGTGACATGTCAATGAATCAGAATCAGGTTTATTGGCCAAGTTCAACAAATAACGAACAAGGAATTTTTTCCAGGTTGGCAATGCTCACAGTACAGGGGAGGGAAATAAGTTAGGGATAAGAAAAATAGAAAAAAAGACAGACATAGACATGTAATTGTATTTACAAAAGGAAGAGATAGAGAATATATACAAATGTACAGTATGTAGTTCAAAAAATATATTTAATAAAAAAATATACTTAATAAAAATATTTGTGTTGGTTGACTTTCAGTTTTTAACCACCACCTACAATGAGCAACAGAAAATTTCTGATAAATGAGTGTCTTAATTTGTTTCTCTACCTTTGTGTGTGTTCAGGATGACGAGGTGGTCCTACAGTGCTCAGCCACAATCCATAAGGAGCAACAGAAACTCTGCCTGGCTGCAGAAGGCTTTGGAAACAGACTTTGCTTCCTCGAATCCATCTCCAACTCCAAGGTACTGATACAAGCAATATGCACTACTTTACACATGAACAACAAAATGCCAGCTGGCTGACAAATTTAAAGAACACCAAAAAATGAATGGAGACGTTAACCTAAACAGTGTTCTCTAAAAGGCATGAAAGGTCACTTAACCCCTTGTAACCCGAGCAAATATGCTTGATTTCTTTCAAAAACATGGGCAGTGAGCAATGGAAGAAGAAATTACCCAAAAAAGTAGGAAGAAAGTAGTAACAAATACAAGAAAATAACCCAAAAAAAAAGGACAAAAGGAAAGTAAAAACAAAATAAAACATACTAAAAACAAGGAAATGACCTGGAGAAGGGGCTTAAAAATGTATAAAAAATTTGTAACATAATTTTAAATATGTGTTTTTGATAATTACACACACACACACAACACATTACACACACACACACACACACATATATATATATATATATATAATTGTTTATTATTTTTTTTTCCTAGCCTTTTTCATTTTTTCTTAGATGTTTTCCCTATTTAAAAAAAAAATTGAAATCCGCTAGTTTCTTGCAGTTGGCGGAAAATTTGCTTATGCCTCTTTTTAGACATTTAAAAAAAATGGCCTCATTTTGCTCAGAGTTTGACAAATGTAGTTACATGTGAAAGGTGTCTGACAGCAGCAAAAGAAAATTAATTTCCCTCCAGATTTCAAGGGGTTAATGTGCAAATGATTTAAATCATTTTCATGCTTGATGCAGTTCCTGTGTGTTCTTCTCTTACCTTAGAAGTTGCTCACACAGAAAACCTTTAACTCTTAGTTGAACACACTGCAAGATACCATATAAATGAAATATTCAATAATAAATGTACCAATAACAAAAAATAACATGCATTTTTCAATTCCCTATGGGTGTGGGCAGTAGATACGTCTTAGCAGTTGGTGCACAACTAAGTGGAAGCACTGCTTGACATCTGTGGCTGACAGATATGTAGCAGAAGGCACTATTAGTCCCTGCAGTGTAATTATGGGAATATTACAGTGACTAATTGTGTTTGGTCACTATAGGCTGCTTTAAATTCATTCCTGACAGCTACACACTGTCTGTGTGTACATATAAGCTTGGGTTGGGCCGATATAAAAGTTTCCAGACAGGTTTAATATTAAGCAAAACACCGGAATGGACAGGTTTACCACATTTTACCAGGTGTCCCAAATGACTCAGCAGTCAATCCTGAGGGAAACATAAAGACACCGTATCCAAACGGAAAGCGAGCGTCTAACTATCACATAACATTGCGTAACACCAGAGTTCTCTGTCCACACTGAATCCAATAAATTTGAACCTCTGTCACTTCATGTAAACAAACCATGTAGCTATCAGCTGTGTGCTCGAGATCAGACTGGACACATAACCATTTAAAAGATGAGTGGGGAGCCTAGTTGTCATCTTCTAGGTGTCATGTTTGTGATGTTACTTTTTAAATCAGAAAACATATTGGGAAAATAATTGGAAATGACGTACAATATAACCATCAGCACGTAATGTTAGCCTAGCGTGTTTTTAGCGATGGTCGTATAACTCAGCAGAAACTTTCCGCTTCCTGGCGATCTCCCTCCAGCCAGCTGACACTGTGTTTAGGTTTTTATAGAGGAAAAATTAGGTTTCCTATAAATAACTCTTCATTTCAACTTCATGAAACAGGAAGTCCTCTTCCACTGTGGAGCTTTCAGAGCCAGCGACAGGAATAAATAAAAACACAGCGTCCAACAAAAGTTCATCTCGCACACCTGCAGCCAGGACAGCTCTTCTTTCAGCTTCAAATCCAAAATGTTGCATTAGTGCAGTTTTAGTCTTTTTAATAGACTAACTCTGATGAATCTGATGTCTCCTCTTCTTCCCAAAAAGTAACCAAACACAATGTGCACTGTTCTCCTACCTCTGCTGAAATGTGATCTCCTACATATAACCGGCACAGGCCACCTTGGCTCGGCAGCAAATTAAAAGACAACCTGTGTTACACTAGTTGCTCCATTTGTAAGTTTCCAAACATGATATCATATTAATCAGGCTTTGATTATTACTAATGTAGTTTGAGTTGGATTTAGTGCTGTGCTACTGCCAGAGTGTGACTCAGAGAGAAATGCTGATTCAGCTGGTTTGCATAAATCAGACTGGTTTAAGCTCGTGCACTGGACTGGTCCAGCAAAACCCGAATTGACCCAACTCTAACAGGAGCATTTCAGGCAAGGGCATATGGGGCATACTGTATGAGAAGAGAAGTGTGAGTGTCCTACCTTGGAAATTTTAAACATTAAACACTTAATTTCCTCCATCCCGGTGAATTTTTATGCACCAATTTATGGTGGAAAAAGTCTTTATGTAAAGGACAATTCAATTCAGTGTCAGATTTCAATTCAAAATATCTAAATATAATTGAATATGATGCAGTAAGGCTCTCAAGCATTCTGTGTATATATACAGTAATATCTCTTCTCCTGTAGATCAGCTTTTCTCAATTAATGTTATCCCTGCTGAGTCAGCACATAATACTTTTTTGGACAATTGATCTGTATTTACTTTGCATTATCTGTTTTCTTATTGTGTCCTTAAACCTTTCTTAAAGTGTTCTTGTTTGTTAGTCAGTATTTCTTGATGCAAGCTGTTTATTTAGATTTTTTTTAAACAAATTATGTTTAAAAAGAAACAGGGAATAACTTGGCCATTTGAAAAAGTGGTGGCAGCATATCGCTAGCATCCCCAGTGTAAATGACACCTGTAAGTCTGGGGTTATAACAGGGCTTTTCCCTTGGTTGCTGCTGTAGTAGTTTCTGATATATATAAAAAAGATTTTCTTATGTCTGACGATTATGGATCAGTGAAACTTGTATTGCAGATCATGGGTTAAATCTGACTCCTAATATGGGGCCAGGTCGCCCCCTAACCATTATCTAATTCACAATAAAAAAGTGATTCACACTGGGAATTGTTTTATACTTTTAGTATACATAAGGTGCCAGAGTGCATAAAACAGCATCAAAAGAGTCATCCTAAAATCCCAGAAATGTCCTAAAATCCGAGAAAAATGTATGGGGCTGCTGCAACTGGCCCCTAATTGAAACAAATTGATTATTACTGGTACAGATGATCACCTTATCAGAATCCTGTGCATTATCACATGACGACAGTCTCATGGTTTCATTATCTGAGTTGTGATATTTAGAAAAGGCTGTTGTCATGTTGTCAAACATTTTTTGCGGTGACTGAGTAATATAGTGTGGAAAAGTGTAGTTAGAAATGGTTATATTTAGAAAACTGTCAAGTTTCTAACCAAATAAACATAAACGCTTTAACAAAGCATGATTAACCTGACACCACTCATAATGGTCAGCAATCCTGAGTGCTGCTACAAAAGAATTTACTGCCCTGTATAAAACTGTAAAAGAAAAGTCAGCATCAGTAAATCATCCAAGTGTTCCTGTTGTTTCAGAATGTGCCTCCAGATCTGTCCATCTGCACTTTTGTGTTGGAGCAGTCGCTTTCGGTACGAGCCCTTCAGGAGATGCTGGCCAACACAGAGGACAAAGCTGAGGGGGTGAGTGTGGAAAGACACACATATTACAACACACACACACACACACACACACACACACACACACACACACACACACACACACCCACACGCGCACACACACACCAGGGAAGGGGAGATGAATGACTGTACAGTAGGTTGTTCTCAGCTTAAGGCTTTCTTCAGGTGAGACTGGCATCTTGAGACACCAGCCTGGTGAAGCACACAGATGAGGAGGAGGTGGTTAAAACAGGAAGAGTGAGTCTGCTCACTGATCTGCTTATTCTTAGTAAAAGTCATCCACAGTCACTATGTCAGGTGGTTCCCCGCTTGCAATAATGCACACTTCTAAGCAGTGAGACTGAGGCTGCTGATCAGTTTTCATCAACAAACTTCATAGTGTAATTTCATTACACATGATCAACACTAAGGTTTAAAACATGTCCTCAGCAGTTTTATGAACCTGCTGGTCTGAGCTTTGTGCAGCTGCTGTTCTGCAATTACAGCTACTGGCGCAAATGTGGTCTATTTGATTGTAAAGTTATCTATCCCTCTGAACAAAACAAGGACAACATCATACTCTATCAGTAGGTTTATACATTTGATACAAGTGATTATAGTTGAACAGTTTACATTAGAGCTTCAGCTGGAAAGATCTTTGCAGCAGTCATATGAGTTTGGCTTGTAGCACTGGTTGCAGTACTCCATACTCTAGCCGTAACCCCAGCTGGACTCCCTGGGGGACAAGGTCGCAGGCCTTCTTGAAGCCCACAAAACACATGTAGGTAGATTGAGTCCCATGACTCCCCAAGAACCCTGCAAGGGTAAAGAGCTGGTCTATGACCAGGACAATCTACATTGCTCCTCCTGGATCTGAGGTTTGGCAAATGATTGGAGCTTCCTTTCTAGCACCATGACAAAAGCAAGGTGGCACATCTCAGTGGGTTTAAATCTGATAAATTAATTTGAGCACACCCTGGCATGAGCTTTCCAGGGTCGTTAAGCAGTGTGATACCCTGACAATTGGGGCACACTTTGTGGACCCCCTTTTTAAAAACGGGGACAGCCACTGCTGTCTGCCACTCTGCAGGCACTTTACCTGACCTTCGCTTGACATTTCAGAGGCATGTCTGCCAAGACTGCTCAACAGTGTTAAGTGCCTTCAGCATCTCAGGGGGAGTCTCATCCACACTTGGCACCTGATCGCTGAGGAGCTTCATAACTACCATAGAGACCTCTGCAGAGAAATGGGTGAAGCTTCCCCCCAAGCCCTCAAAATCTGTCTCCTTCACAGACTATGTGTTCGTCAGGTTCAGAAGTTCTTCAAAGGGCTCTTTCAAATGCTCAACACTATTCTAGGGTCAGCAGTCCTCCTCCCCTGCTGAGCACATTCCAAGCCCTGCTTGACAACTCGTACAGCCTCCTACTTTCATTTCCACAGTTTCACTTGGGATTCATGATTCAACTGTGTGAAAGCCTGCATCGGCCGACCAAAATTTGTCAGACATGTCAGAAATTCATGCCACCTTCTGCCAGTTCAGGAGCAGGAGATTGGTCCTTGCTCCCCCCTGTACATTGCACAGCAAATGACGCCAAACAAAGCTGAAATTCCACCTGACTCTAAAATGAGTAATGTGGCACTGAAATCGGGTCAAAAAGGGCTAAAATCATACAGTGTATGCTTGGCTTTAGTCACTCACAATCCCATAGAGATGATCCTCTTGTCTTTTGGGGAGAACTCCCACACAGAGGCGCTTTGTGGAGGAATTATGAGTGTCTTCACACCCACCCACCAACCAAACTCAAGAAAATTCTTGAAGAGAGTCTTGCTTCTCTTCAGGAGTTTGTCTTCAGATCCTGAGCGATGCATAGAGGTGAGCCCAACCATAACTCCAACCAGTGATTGGTATTGCTCCATCTCCTGCACTAACTCTGGGTCTTTTCATGCGAGACCATGGTGTAGAACCAGTCTGTGATGCCAGGGGTCAGCATGCTTAGGTTCCTTCATTTGCCACTTGGCTGACAGTGCTCGCAACTCTGATGTCTATCCCTGCAGGTGGACTCTTAAGCGCCCGACCACCAGATGCTCTCTAGCAGGCTTCCCTCCTAGGATTGGCTCCAGGAGGGGGTCCTGGTTTCCCTGCTCTTGGGAAGGTGCTGCAGCTCCTTGTAGGCCAATTCATAAGGGCGCTGATACACTGTGTTTTCTGTTTGATTTTTATGTGATATGAAACTCATTGTACAATCTGATTTGGGAAGTGAGCTATTTAGCTGAGGGATGAGTGTGAGTGGTGAGTTCTCTACTTTCCACAAGCTTTCTTAGCTTTTTTAGTCTCATAGACAACTTAGTTACATGCCACAAAAAATATCTACCAAAGCAAAAGAGCCATCACAAAGGTACTCTTTATGGCATCACTTTGAACTGATTGCAGACACTTCTTGTAGACATAGGGTGATGTATAAAATTTGATTAAAAGATTTTAGATTATGCATGATTATGCAGATTGCATGCTTTTTTGTCAAAAAAAAAAATTTACAAAATGAGAAAAGGTTTGGCCTAGTCAGGGAGCTAAGCAATGTTAATTTAAAACTAAGCTTAATAATTTATAGTTTTATGGTTTCACTTTTTTTTATAAATATAAAAATCATAAAGGTGAAATTCAGCCACAGGGTTGTTGATTTCACGTTTACATATATGAACTTACCCCCCCCCCCCCCCTTCCCAAAACCTTTATGTAAATAGTTACATTGTGTGCAGTTTAGAAAAAAAACCTCACAGAGCCACACTGCAGGTGTAGTGTTGTTGTGGTGGAGGACAACCTAATAGAGACTCAAGTCACATTTCACCATGACTTGCAGTTTTTTTAATGAAGTGAGGTAATGGTTATCCTTTCTGTCCGCAGACATCAGGACACACACACACACACACACACACACACACACACACACACACACACACACAATTCAGGTAAACTATGTGTGTGTTTGTTGTTCATTATTGAGTCAAACATGTTCCAAAAAGGTCTTGCATACATCATACATCATGCACATCAACCATTTAGGGTGCGCTCCAAAACCTGACTGGCACATTGCTGTTCTGAGCTGGTTAAAAGAGGTTTCCATTCAAATTTTCATTTACACAAAATGACACAAGCAAACAAGGTACACATTAAACTATATGGAGCAATAAACACATTTCTTACATAAATTCTTGTGGCTGAAAATAAACCCCAGCATCACGACTGCTTACTGCTGACAGATGATACGTCATACCTGCGCAGGCCTTAGACCTCATTTACACTTGCAGTTTAAAGTGTCCAGTAGGTTTGGGGGTATGGCTTGGGCCGTTGCAGACCACCAGCTCTTTACAGTCCTCTAACTTCTCCCTCCAACACTAGGTGTTGCAGTATATTTCAGCTCAGCTGCCCTTTTCTACCAGAAGAGACTAAGGACTGAGTTCTGGTGGTGCGTACTGTGCACTAGAATGAGTCTTTTAAAAAGAGGAGTGCCTGTATTTATGACAGTATTGAAAAACATACCCTTTGGATTTGGATTTCTAAGTACCCTGGTTTACTGTAATACTGTGATACCACACAAGCCTAGTACATAGGTTGCATTAAAAATTAAAAGTAAAGACGTTGCAGTTGATAATTGTAGGATTTTCCTTGTCTCCATAGACAGCATAGAGTAGGGGAAACTGTGTTTAATTGAACTTCAAGGTTAAGTAGAGAAATACTACTTTGATGTGAGATGAAACATAGATACTTCTTTCAGTACATCTGTCTACATCCAGGACAGCAATACATACACATGTCAATCCAGGTTGTGTTTAGCTAAGCTTAGCACTGTGGATGGAGTGAGCTTTTGGATGACTTACCATGCACCCTGAGAAAAAAGGCTTCACTTTAATAAACACGTGTCGACTACAGACACTGTGACACCCTGTCTGCCAGAAGCAGATAAACTTAAGGAGGAGGTGGCTGTACTCTTAATCGTCTTAAAGACTTTTAGGGATAAAGCAGCAGCAGTCATGAATTTGTTTTAAGAAGTTAATGGATTTAAACACAAAGAAAGAGCATCACATCACTCACACATGCTTCATTTAAACAAGATTTACTGTAGAATCACACCAACAGCACAAGCAGAGCTTATTGAGAAGTGTAAACCAACTGGATATTGGTCAGGAAGAGAGACATGGTTTGATGGGAGTGTATAGAAAGGATTACTCGGCTCTGTTTAACACGTACTTCTCCATTTCCAAGAAAGTCAATCCACTGTCAAGTGTGGTATACCAAGATGCTGATTAAACAGCATCATTATTACGTAGGTGTGCCTTGGCATGGTCATATTGAATGACCACTCAAAAATGTGAAGTTTGAGAATACAACACAATGCCAGAGATGTTGAAAATTTTAAGGGAGCATGCTGGCTACCAGAACTGAATGTTCATATCACTATCATAAGCCTTCTACATTGTTGTTTTTAAAAATGTGGATAATTTAGGTAATTTCTCGGCTTTTAGGACATTTCTAGGATTAAAGAACGTTACGAGGATTTTAGGATGTTTCTAGGATTTTAGGTCATTTCTAGGATTTTAGCATGTGTCTAAAATTTTTGGACATTTCTAGGTTTTGTGGACCTTTCTAGTATTTCCTGATGTTTCTAGGATTGCAGGATATTTCTAGAATTTTAATATGTTTCTTAGATTTCAGGACGATTCTAGGACATTTTGATAAACAAGCTCTACTTTACTACTGATGCTGTTTTATACACTTTGGCTGGCACCTTATGTATACAAAAAGTACAAAAACAATTCCCAGTGTGAATCACTTTATTTTCATCATGAATTAGGAAATGGTAAGCCACCTATGGGGGGCCATATTTGGCCCGCAGGCTAAACGTTGAGTATCACTGGTCTTTGGTGTAAAGACAAGAGACAGGAGGATCAGGTCCTTTTCAAAATACAGCTGCTAGCATCTGTGATGGGAGATCACTGCAACTGACCACTGTTTACCAAGTCACAGCATGTAAATCCCCACGAAAAAAACACAACTTATTTCTTGTATTTGGTTACAAAGTAAACAAACACATTAATCACGAGCCTTAGGAACTTTGAAAAGAGCCAGGCCAGCTGTTTCCTCTTGCTTTTGGTCCTTATGCTGAAGTGGGCTTAACATGTGACTCCAACTGTAGACTGAATGCATAAACATGTCACTGATATTGACCTTCTTATCTCACTCTGAGAAAAATGAGTTTATTTGCCAAGCAAACCAAATGGAGGGGAATGAAAGTACAAGACCTTTTGTTCATTAAGCTGTCCTGACCTCCTCATCCAACAGTCTTGCCTGTTGGATAGATGTGTGTTTTTATGTGTTGTCTGTAAAATGACTACGGCAACTTACTTTTTCCTCCTTTCTCTCATTTCCACACAGCATGTAGTGGTGGAAATATGGGTAGGTGTGCCTCCACTCGATGTCTGTGTTTGTCATGGTTGTCACCGTCCTTCTGTTGGTTATTGTAGTCACTGTCATTAGCATCAACAGTGTGAGCACTAGCAGAGCTGCCATACACATTTGTGTTGTTGTTATCTATTGAGTGTCTACCTGTTAGAGGAAATGGAGAGTTTAGATATGGCCTCAGCAGACACCCTGTACACACACACGCACACGCACACGCACACACACACACACACACACACACACATTTTTTAAGTTGATGTTATTTTGCTTGTTTATTGGAAAAAAACATTCCCACAGCCATAAGATCACTGTTGGCAGCCATAACAAAAAGGCATCATATTGGGGCAGCTGTGGCTCAGAGGTAGAGTGGGTTGTCTTCTAATTGGAAGTTTAGTGGTTCGATCCCTGGCTCCTCCAGGCAACATGTCAAAGCATCCTTGGGCAAGATACTGAACCCCAAATTGCTCCTGATGCTGCGACACTGAAGTGTGCGTGTGTATGAATGGTTACTGAGTAGCAGGTGGCACCTTGTACGGTAGCCACCAGTGTGTGAATGTGTGTGTGAATGGGTAAATGTGACATTTAGTGTGAAAGAACTTTGAGTGGTTAAAAGACTAGAAAAGCGCTATAAAAAGAGTACAGTCCATATGGTGGCGTCTGCATTAGGTAGGTTACATATTAAATTATTGTCCAAAAACAAAATCACATTTGAGTTCTTTCATCACCATGAACATGCACGCTGTCGTTAATTTTGAATCAGTCACACCTACACCGTCCTGCTGCCACAAATACTCACCAGAGTACCAAATATGAAATAAGTATTCTTATGCAATGCGGTTAAGCTCAATAAAACCCCCCCCCAAAAAAATATATTTTAAAAAATGAATGACTGAATAGTATTTTTAACAAAATGATGAACTATTCCTTTTAAATGGCCCTGAGCGTCATCATTCGTCCATGAGGCCAGAACCAGTGACAGTCCACACTGAGAGCCAGACCATCCTATCGACAGACCATTCCTCATCAGGAAAGGTTCCAGTAGAGGATGGCCAAAAACTGAGCTGCTCTCCCTGGGAGGATCTGTTTTGGAGTGGCAGACGGAACCATAGAAACAGATCCTCATCTTTTCTCATCAACAAACGCATCAAGTGCGTGACTCAGCACAGGATAAATAACAGTACAGGAACATCAGAACACAGACTGGAGAGGCTGAAGAGGCCTCAGTACACTTCAAACACACAGGATTGCAGGACGTGTTTCAGACTAGGCAGGAGATGTTGTGACTATATATGGTGTTCACAAAAATTCATTATCCAATCTGCATATACCAATCAATGGGAACAAATACAAAACATTTTTACTAATAAATACTGTAGGACTACCCCCTAAAAGTCAGAGATTTGAATTATCAGTTGAAGACCCCTCAGTCCACAGGGATTGCTTCAAGCAGAGCAATTAATTTTTCTGTGCAGTGAACTTGTGGGGAAAAAATTTTTTTTGAATAGGCTAGCCATAAGAAAGGAGGGAAAATGTGTTCATTGCTCGCTTTTGCAACTGAACAATTAATTATTGTTTCTTTTTCATGTCAGTGAACAATATTCTGGGCTACTGGCAAGCCTAGTTGTTAGCATACCTTGTTAGCAAGCTAACTTGTTAGCAAGCTAAGCTAACTGACTAATATTCTAGTCTTTATGGCAAGCTTGCATGTTAGCATAGTCTTCCTACACTGATCAGCCAAAATATTAAAACCACTGACAGATGAAGTGAATAACATTGATCCTCTTGCTACAATGCAGTGTTCTCCTCAGAAACCTTGGGTCCAAGCATACATGTGGATGTACACTACCCACCCAAACATGGTTTCAGAATCTTCCCAACACTTCCCAATGGCAATGGCCCCCCAGCAGACTAATGCGCCATACCATACCTCAAAAATCTGCTCAAGAATGGACTGAGGAACATGACAAAGAGCTCAAGGTGTTTGATCTGGCCTTTAAATCACCCAGATCCCAATCTGACTGAGAATTCACAGGATATGTGAGTACCCAACCTTGCAATCCACAGGACTCAAAGGATTCTCTGCCAACCACAGGACACCCCCAGAGTGTCCATGCCTTGATAGGTCAGAGCTAAGTCCTATGGTGGATCAGGGGTACCTCTGGGGTACCAGGACATCCCAAATATACTCCATTCAATTCGGATCTGGGGAATTTGGAGGCCAGGTCAACGCCTTGAGCTCTTGGTCCCATTCCTTGGTCCATATCTGAGCAGTTTTTTTGTGGTGTGGCATGGTGCATTGTCCTGCTGGGGAACTACTGTACCATGAGGGGAGTATTTGGTCTACAGTGGTTTTTGGGCAGGTAGAACATGTCAAGTGACATCCACATGAATGCAGGACCCAAGATTTCCCAGTACAACATTGCTTTGTAACAAGATGATCAATGTTATTCGCTTCATCTGTCAGTTGTTTTAATGTTTTGGCTGATTGGTGTATTTATCAAAAACACCCATCTGACTAATTTTGAGCAGCTCCATTGAATGCGGGCACACGGATTGGCTGTTGCGGCTGTCCATTATGGCAGAAAAGCCCCCTTTTGTCCAAATAATTACTCATTAAAACTGAACTTATCATAAAAACAAACACTTGAACAAACATCACGGTGAAGAGAACTACCTTCAGTGACAGACACTGTCTTGGGAAAAATGTATTTGGCATGTACTTTGAGTTTTTAGTTTGACCTATGTCCATTCACTAACATGGAGGGGCGGGCTTGAGGACCTGTACTGCAGTCAGACATCAGGGGGCGTTCGAGATTGAATAACCTCACTTTGGGGGAGCTGTCATGTTGTCCATCATAATATACAATCTATGGTAACAACACACTTATGATGTCAGAGGGCTGTGATTGGTTGATGTTGGTTCAGGATCACAATGTGGGATGTTGATCCAGGAACATGACCTGTTTGGCAAAATTATGTCGTGCTAAGGTAGGAGGTAATAAGCTCAGTCTAAAGCAAGGTTGCTTATAGGGGTGATATCAGGTGTAGTCTACTACTTCTGCCTTGCTGGGGATGTTTGCACAGCAAGAGATTGCCAGAGTTGTCAACCTTTTCTCTCCATGTGTGCATGAAACAGACAGTGTTGAAACCTCGGCGAGGATCAAATGAAGAAGAGAGCAGGCATAATCAATAAACACCTGGCAAAATACTCCAGTTGGTGTCACCAGGACCACATTTTGCCATGATGAGACACACCAGCTATACCAGCCTACTGCGTTGTCACACAGAATAGTGCTTACATTTAGTGCTTTACAAGCTTTCTTGTTGGTAGAATACAAAGTTGTTTCAGTGTACTGCTTGGTATCATCTCATCACATTCCGCCTGCATCCCGTGACTGCTGTTTATGCACATTCATCAATGTGTGTGAAAGTGAGGCAGCTGTGCTCTGTGAGGCCTGTACTGCACTGTGTGTTCACTCATTGCACGGCAGGATGACTGCAGTGCACCATGAGACGTTACCACACCAATAGACACACACATATGTTGGTCGGTCTGCAGCAGAGACTGTGCCATGGAAGTTAAGTCCTGCTCTCTGACTGACATTTCTACTAAGAAGAGACATGTAAGTCAGAGAGCAGGACTTAACTTCCATGGCACAGTCTCTGCTGCAGAGTCCTGCAGGAATCAAAGACTCTGCTGTCACTGTGGAGTTTTGCAGCACTACGGACTCCTGAGAAATGCTACAAAGAGGAGAAGAGACTGTACTGGTTTACTGTATTGCTGGCATTGTCTAGTTCATTGAACAGGGGCTGCATGGTAGTGACAGAAATAACTATTATTACTGTGCTTAACCCTTTAAAACCTGAGCAAATTGGTTTGATTTCTTTCAATAAGATGGGAAAAAAGGTAATGAGCAGCTAAATGAGAAATGACCCAAAGATTAGCAAGAAAATGGTAAAAGGTTATAAGAAAATGATTTTTAAAAAAGGGGGAACAAAAAAAGGAAGAAAGAAATAAAGCAAAGTAACAACACAACTTTAAACAACTGAGAAGTACTTTTAAAAAATATTCTAACATAACTGCAAACCTATTATGTTAATCATAACGATAGCTTTCTGGTCATTTTTCCCTTGCCTTATAAAATAATCTAAATGTATTGTTTTCTTGGAGTTTTCAGAACACTTCTTGCAAAGTTGCTCATTTCCTTTATTTCCATGTTTTCAAAAGAAATTTAACACTTGCCAAGCAATGTTCTACAAATTAAATTTTTAGATAATTATGAAAAAGCTAGGGGAAAATGCGAACTATCATTGAGAACTATCATTTTAATTATCATTATTAAATATCTATTATTGATAATTTAAGCTATTTTTCAGAAATACTTTGAGACTTAACTTTTCTGTGTTTTTTCTTTGCTTGTTTCATCTTTTCTCTCTTGTTTTTTTTAGCTAACTTTTAAGTAATTTTCTTAATTACTTAATTACTCATTGCTTCCTTTTCATGTTTTCGAACGAAACAAAACCAATTTGCCAAGGTGTCAGAGGTTTAAATACTTTTGAAATGCATTTGAATGCAGCCCAAAACATGATGTCGATCTAGGTTTCAAAGGGTCAAAAGAATACTTCACCCGCAAAATGACCATTTGTATATCGATCACTCGCCATGTGTTATTTTGCATTAATGAAAAAGAAGTTCTCTAACATGCATCCATTGTGGACAAAGAACCCTTTTACGATTTCGGGAACTGTGTGAGTGGGAGGACCCAGGAGCAAACACAGACAGGTTTGAATACAATCAAAGGCTTTTATTGATTGTGAATGGTGGAGGAAGGGAATGGAGGTTGGGGGAAGGGACCCAGGGATAGTGAAAGTGAAGGCTGGTGAGGCGGAGGGTGGTTGAGATCCGAGGTGGTGAAGGAGGCGAGTGACTGAGCATGAAGGTGAGGGTCTGGGCGATGAGGCGCTGGAGGTCGGTGGAGGTAAGCACTGGAAACAAGCGCACAAAAAGGCACAATAGGAACAAAAAGTCTTGGTCAAAAAGTTTCACAAAGCACAAGAGAAATCTCATGTGAGATGGGTGATATACCACGGGTGAAGTGGAAAACAATCTGGCGCCGAAGAGGAGTGAAGCCGAAGTATTTATGCTGCAGAGGGGTGATTGCTGATGAGGAGCAGGTGAGGAAGTGTGCTGTGAGCTCCAGCACCCAGAAGCCACATCCAGCCCCTGCAACACAGCAGAACAGAGGGAGACACACCAAGCATGCACACAAACAGTCACAAGTGCTCCAATAAACAACACAAACCACCACAAACCCAAAACATAGAAAGTTCATGATCATATGAAGTAAAAGGTTGTCTGCATTTAAAAACAGCAAAACTATATCAATATATTCCCTTACAAACTCTCACACAACCTCTGAAGTAAAGCTCAAGTCCTGTTAAATCATAATATTTATTGTTTGGGAAGTATTGAGAATATGGTCGGCTACATGAGACTTGGATTATATTGCACAAGTTGTGTGAGAGTTTGTAGACAGAAGTTTTGATGTAGTTCTGCTTTCATTAAAGGTGGTTCTCCTTTACTGCAGTTCATCAAGACTTCTCAGTTTTTGGATTATTTGTTTGGCATGGAGGCATGCTAGAAAATTTAAGTTTTATACACAAATTGTGAGTAACGCAGTAGATTATTTAATTGGTCATTTTGTGGGTGAGGTGTTTCTCTAACATTGAAATCATTCAGCATCATTTGTCATTGACACAATACTTTTACTCTGCATTTTAACACTTTGAAACCTGGATCAACATCAGTTTTCTTATGCTGGGTTCAGATGCCTTTCACAAGTATTTAAATCTTTGAACCCTCAGCGAATTGGGTGAATTTCTTTTAAAAACATAAAAATAAGGCATAGAGCAACATGGCTAGAAATGTCCCGCAAATTTCAAGAAATTAGTAGATGTAGATTTTTGTTTTAAGCCAGGGGAAAATGTCCATTTAACTATATTTATAATGACCAGAATCATATTTTTAAAAATTATATTACATAATTATTATATTACTCAAGCACTTTTTCAGATCAGTTCTGTTCTTTACTTCCCTTTCTTTTAATTTTTGCAAATTTTTCTTTTATTTTTTTTCACTAATTCTGTGGTATTTTGGAGGTTATTTCTTCTTAAATTGCTCATTGCCCTCTTTCCATGTTTTTCAGATAAATCAGTCAGTCAGTTTTTTGTTTTTTTTTTACAAAATGTTTATTCAGAGTTGAATTATACATTTCTGTTTTCTCAGAAAACAGAAAGAAGGGAAGAAAAAAGAAAGAATCATCAAGAATTATATCAGTTTGGGTCTAATTCACTATGAAATCAGTTCAGCACCTTATCACTTTGGTTATCTGAAATAGGTCATTACTGGAGCCCATAGAATCAAAAACCTGTCCATCCATACATGGAGTTCTGCTGTTGTTTTTTCCATTGAGTACACTGTCAACCCATCTTGCATTTGAGGGAGGGGGTTAAATCACTACTAAAGTACCTTGAACATTGCACTGAACCTTGCACTAGATGTACAACACACAAATCTTGAGTCACGCAAAGTTCAGTTTATAGTACCTGCATATAAAGCACATAATCAAAGGATCTTCACATTTTTTGTTACTTTTGCAGGTTTGTTCGAATTATAAAATGCAGGGTTTTTTTTTTGAAGCAGTCTTGTGATTGGTCGGACAGTTTACCAGTGAGTGGGGAATGTTTGATTTGATTTGTGTTTAGAGGAGGCACTCTAAACACAAAGCGTCAATAGTGCACCTGATCAGCTTTAATTAACTGTGAAGGCCCATATCATCTCCCGATTATTATTTCATTAGACAGCCCCAATGATGGTAATTATACCATCAGCTTGGGATGTTAGTGTGACAGTGATATACTGACGTTTGAACCTCTTCACAGAGAGCCGTAACTGCTATGATCAAGTGATGGATGGAACACATTACAGTCAGTTAGGTGCTGCTTTGAAATAGTGAAGATTGGGCTCTGAGGTAACAGTTTCCCTTCATCTTTTCAGAGAAAGTGTTGTTGTTAGAGTGGAATGATCCAGCAGGTCTCTCCCTCTCTCTTCTGTCTGCATCCATTTGTTGACCTCTCTGTCTGCACTGTTTCTTGATATCTCTGTTTAGCTGTTTCTCTCTCTCTCTCTCTTTCTCTCTCTCTCTCTCTCTCTCTCTCTCTCTCTCTCTCTCTTTCTCTGTTTTGTAACTCTGCTTTTTGTCTCTCTCTTTACAATGTCTCTCTGTCAGACGGCCCAGGGTGGCGGCCACCGCACCTTACTGTACGGACACGCTGTCCTGCTGCGACACTCCTACAGTGGAATGGTCAGTGAACACACACACACACACACACACACATACAAATGTAAACATGTACACATAGGCACAATCTATAAAGGGGCATTGGGTTTTATGCCCTCAGTCAGCTGAGCTCAGCTCAGTTACGCTATAAATAAGGTATAAGCAGAATAAAATATTTTCCCATGGACAAGTTAAAGTGCTACATATCCACACACTTCACAGGTAGGCTTATTAAGTTAATAAAGATGACCTCAAATTAAGTGGTAGCCATGTGCCCTGCTGATGAAGGATGCAAAGGTATCTAACATTGAAGCTGAACAGTTCTGGTGTGATCAGAACATGTCCCAAAACTCAAGAGTGTTTAAAAAAGTGAAATTCCTTGAAAAGATATGGATGAAATAATTTACACAATTCACAAGATATCTTTACCCGAAAATATTTCTGCCTCTTTGTTGGCGGTTTCCCTTAAAAAATGTAATTTTTAGTGCAGTCCCTAAGTTTTTTTCTTTTTTAAACAATATTTTTATCTGGGTTTTCATTAATAACAGACGCGGTCTTTAAGTTGATTGTTCTCCAGCTCACTACACGCAGGGGAGAGATGCACCTGTATTAACAGGGTGATCTCTATAGAAAACTATTAAACTACTGGAATCTCAGACAGGCTACATACCAACTCATCACAGTGCTAGGCAGCAGGGCTCAATCTTAAATAGTGTAATCATTTCATTATAATCCAAGGTCTCTTTCAGCTGCTTTTCAAATATAAGAATGGAGAAACTGTTCAATTGGCCGGTGAGCAGAGTTGCCCTGTAGTGAAAAACAAGTGCTCAACTCTGCAGCTTTTCAACCGAAGAGTAATGTCTGGAGATAAATAACTTATTTGAAAATTTCTCAGTTTGCTGTCAACTCATATTTGGTGCAGGCACAACAGGCCACACCCGCTGCTGTTTCCCCATGAATTCATTAAATAAGGTGACGCTTGTATCAAAAGAGATTTTCACATAAATGTTGAACTCAAGTTGGTGACAATGCATGTATGTATCATGCAATGGCCCCTCCTTACCTTCCTTACCTCCTATCCCCCTATGTTTGGTGTTCTTGCTCAGACCACACCCATTTTTTCAAACACGGCCTTCTTTATAATCCAGCTACCTACCTGTAGAGTTTAATCACTGGATCATATGTGGTTGCAACATTGATTAAATTGACAAGTCTGTTTTTCAGACAGACATACGGACATTTAAACTCCTGCCAAAGTACTCAGAACAGCTTCTGTGGTACTTCCTGCTACAATAGGTGCCAACTGGCCCACATTTTGCCATGATGACACTAGGACTATTTGAATACCTTTTTCTGGACTCCATAGCTTCTGCACTGATTAACAGCGAATATTCAAAACATCAGTCAGTGCAATGAGTGGGGTGAGGTTATAGATGATAGTGGCCTTTATTAATTTAATAATTTAATTAATTTATGCTAATTTGAGAAAGGCCACCATTGCTCAGGCAGGTGAGAGAGAGACACCGTACGGCACAGATCTTCAGTGTCAGGTGAGGGAGAGTCTGGTGTGCCTCCGACTGCTTGACAACGGTTGTGATACTTTATAGGCCTAGTTTATTAAGACTTTTACAGTTACGCAGTGCAATAATCTATGTCCAGAGTTCTAAATTAGTCTGTTAAATTTGTTGTGCATCAGAATTGCCTGATTTTAAATGAATTATTGCCATCACGAAATCCTGAAGGGTTGACTTTTTTTATGCACTTTTTGTGACATTACAGATCTTATGATATTTTTTATAATATAATAAAATATTATAATATTATAATCACATCCATACACTTTTCAGACAGGACTAATCAATCCCATCAAACAGTCAACATTACACACAGCTCGTGTACTGTAGTTGTCAGATGATGTGAATGCTCAGATGGATTGATTGAATAATTTGTGTTTTTCTGTGTAGTACCTTTGCTGTCTGTCCACCTCCCGCTCATCCACAGACAAACTGGCTTTTGATGTTGGACTGCAGGAAGATACCACAGGTAGGAGTCAAACACACCACACTAACCCCCAATTATTATCAAATGCTGAGTTGCCTAATTTGCAGAACTGTGTCTTAAAGATGCATTGTAACATTGGTGCCATAACATTCAGACATGCTCAAGTCCCAGATGCACTGCTTTGTTTATAGCAAAATGCTCATTTGCAACACCTGTCCATGAGAGGCTTTTAGAAATTACAAATACAAACAGAGAAAGAAGAAGAAAAAAATAAAAATAAAGGAAATATAGGTTATTATTGTTTTATAGGAAGATAATGTGTAGTGTGTCATCACGTGAAGTGACATACTCACAGAGAATTATCTCCAACTCTGCAGTTTTTCTCAACTTTCCAGAGTTTTATAGCGTCATTCAACGTTTTGCTTTGACAGCTCAGACCTTTACCATTTTGGCTCTTTCTTAGCGCTCATCAAGGTTGATTCCAGCAATAGCAGGCGGCTGTTTCCTACAAACAAGATCTAAAAACTCCCTGCACACATTGTGGGATCCCTGACGCATTGAGCAGAGACTTTTTTTGTTGTTGTTGTTCGTACATGAATTTTATAAACATTAAGCTCTTTAACCCTTTGAGACCTGAATCAACGTCACGTTTCTTGTGTGGCATTCAGTAAGCAATTTGGTGAGAAATGGGCGTAAATTGCAAAAAATTAGTAGATTTAGCTTTTTTTTTCTAAATCATTGCAAATATATTTTTTCAACAAAATTATTTTTGATTTTTTTAGGTTATTCTCTTATTTTATTTTATTTACTTATTTATTTATTTATTTTTTATTTATTTTACCTATTTATTGGTGGTGGTGGTGGTGGTGGTGGGGGGTGGGGGGGGTAATTTTCAAGTAATGTCATCATATTTTTTATAATGTCTTGTCTCTGGGTCATTTCTTCTTAAATTGTTCATTGCCTTTTTGAAAGAAATCAAGCCAAGTTGCTCATGTTTCAGAGCAGTAAAAGAGCAGTGTGTGGTTTACCCCTCACTTACAGCTGACAACAGTGGCCTTCACATAACATAGAACCGTGAATGCCCCTCTGTGGAGCCAGAGTTTAGTTTGTCCATTCTTGTCTACTGTAGAAACATGGCGCTGCAACATGGCGGGCTCTCTTAAAAAAAATTATTTAAAAAAGGCTAGGGAAAAATGTCCAGGGGAAAAAGGATAGAGAAAAAAACTATATGTATACTAATCATAATACATATTAAACATTATTATAATAATGTTAAATTATGTATAAATTATTATACATTTTTGATTCTTTTTAATGTCTTACTTCCTCTTCTTTCAGGTAATTTTCTTATACTTTTTTTATTTTTAACTAATTTCCTGCTAATTTTTGGGTCATTTCTTCTTCCATTGCTCATTTCCTTCTTCCCACATTTTTAAAAAAGAAATCAAGCCAGTTTGCTCAGGTTCAAAGAATGAAACTTCATTGAACAACACAAACAAGTCTTTCATTTGGGTTTTCTAGGAACAGAGGACAATCAAATCAAGCTAATTCACACTTCACACAGGTTTTTCTGATTACATCAGCTTTCTTTATCTCCACATCACTTCTGGAATCAAAGTCTAATCTTCTGTTGTCAGTGTTGTGTCATTATGTCAGGTTGTTTCTGTCTGAGTCAAACAGACAGTCTGACTCCTGACCTGCTGCCTCTCCACTGTAGTTTTCACTTTGGCACAAAGTCAGAACAGAAAGCCTCTGCAAAGTACACTGTTGGCCCTGTTCTTGTTCTTGACCTGCTTCTGTAAAGATGGTGCAAAATTACAGTGCAAGCAGAACAGCTGCAAGACAAATGTAGGCTACCAAAGTGGTCCACAGGCTGAGGTGATAGGTACTTTTTTTTTTAGATAATTTTTTGGGGGATTTTTCCCTTTATTGATAGGACAGCTGCAGAATGACAGGAAATGTGGAAGAGAGAGGGGGACTGACATGCAGCAAGGGGCCACAGGCTGGAATCGAACCCGGGCTGCTGCAAAGGCCTTGGCATATGGGGCACACACTCTAGCAGGTGAGCTAGAGGCTGTCATGATAGGTACTATTAAAGGAATGTTGCTCACTTAGTTTGTGTGTTTTCTTCCTTTGTGTGTGTGTAGGTGAGGCATGCTGGTGGACCATCCATCCAGCGTCAAAGCAGCGGTCAGAGGGGGAGAAGGTCCGAGTGGGAGATGATCTCATCCTGGTCAGCGTCTCCTCTGAAAGATATCTGGTCAGTAGCAGCAGTGTGTGGGAATATGTGTGAGGAGAGTGGGCCCTAAATCTTACTATCACTCTCTCTTTGTATGTTTTTTATTTCTACCGTCTTTCCTTCTATTTTCCTTTCATTTTTGTGGTTTCTTTTCCTTACTTGCTAACCTTCGTCCCTCTTAGTAAGACTGTCTTACCATGAGCAAAAGTGAACAAAAGTAAAGTGTAAAGCGGGCTTGGGCGGTGTTATGGTATACCGAGTTATTTAGAAATCCCAAAGGTATGGTTTTTAAGTACCGTTATAAATACAGGTGCCCCTTTTTCTATTCAACTCAATGTATGTAGTGTACAGCTTGCACCACCAGAGCTCAGTCTGCGCTCTCTGCTGGTGGAAAAGTCAGCTGAGCTGAGAGACACAGCAACACCTAGTGGTGGAGGAAGAAGTAACAGGACTGTCAGCTGCTGGCGGCCAGCAGGCAGAGAGATCCCAGGGAAAAAGCATATTTTTACATCTAACTTACTGAATTAAGGATGTATTTAGGCCGCTCACTTATACTGTCATACACCGTTGCCCCAGTGAAATTTCAGGATAGTATGAAGGTATGAAATATAACATGCAGCCCAGGCCTAACGGTGCATGCCCACTATACATGACTACATGTGACCAGAAATCCGCCTCCATTCATTTTGTGTTAGAAATGACTAATTCCTTGTACAAAGCATGCTGGGATACTTGTGACGCTGACCAAGCTGGCCGTTCGAGGAGAAGAAGTAACAATGTCAAAAATTCAAACGTAGCTCACATCAACACAGCCACTCAAGGTGCAGTTCCAGCAACTTTCTGAACAGTTCTGTATAAATCCAGGAAATACTTAAGTGAAACTTTCCCTGGGCGTGAAGTGGGAGGGGATTGTGGATGGATACAAGTGACCAGTGGGGCAGGACGGAAACAAATTGAGGCAAATTGGTCACATGTAGTGGGCATGCACTGTGAGGGCCTGACACACCAAGGCCGTCGTTCAGGGTTGGGTTGTGGCTGAGTGTCTGTTGCCTTTGTCTTTGCTGTGTTTCTTGCACTATTGGCCCTTTTTGGCCTTTGCCATTTTTTTTTGGATTCAGCATGTTGAATTAGCATCTGAAATGGTAGAGCCCGTCAGTGAATGAGATCACTGTGATCAGTAGTTCAGCTGAGCATGCGATAAGAGAAATGGAAGTTAGGAAAGTAAACAAAGAGCTAAAGTCAGGAAGGGGGTGTGTGTGAATCAACTTGTTCTATAAGGTAAGATTATTTACAGAAATGTTTCCTGGTGTTTCTTTTTCACCAGCGCACAGAAAATATGCATCATTCTTTCAACATTACTTTGTGTTGTTAATGTGCTAAGTGGGTAACTAGCATCACGAAGGTCTTCCTGTTTCCCTTTTTGAATGACGATTACAGACTACCAGTGTCTGCTGTAATTAGGTCTCCAGGAAGTGTTACAACTCCAGAGTCCATAATGTGCCATTGAGTTTAAAACCACTTTTCCCCATAGTTTTACACTGGGAAAGAGATCTCTGTTAATCAGTGAATAGCTCCCACAAAATGATTTGTTTCAGTATCAGGATTTTATTCAGTTGGTTGGAAAACATTTGGAAAGTCTAGAAGAGCTGCAAGATTAAATTGTTTTATCCCCATTCAAGTTAACGGCGTGCTAAGCTGGAAGTAGTCGGCTTGTCTCTAGTGCACCTGCTTTATGGGCCCAATGATGCAGAAGCATCACCAATTACTCAGGTAATTTCATCCTGTAGAAATTGAGCTTTTTTGGCTTCATGCACCACTAAGCAGCTTTCATATGAATGACAAGGTCCCGCCTCCGATGCTGTATCCAGATCCCATAATACATCCATGGCTGGTATGGAACATTGATGAATTAAAAGAGTTATTTCCTCTCATGCCGGTGGAGATTGTATGTGGGGGTTGCACTCATAGTCTTTGTAGTGTGTTCATGTGCAACTGTTTGGCTGAGAGATGGTCGGCCTTCATAGAAGCTAGTTTTTTAAGTTGGTTTGGTGTGTTTGGGTCTTTACGGACAAAAATGGAAAGATAATTCATCTGATGCGTACTGTATATATACTCAGCAGCCAATGTGATAATCACACATATGTATGTACCTCTGGATGAGCTATGGATGAATATCAAAGTATGCCACACTCAGGAGCCAAATCAGAGTCTGTTCATTGACCTCCTGTTTATAGGCCAAATCCATCATTAGACTCACCATTTTACCTTTTTTTTGGACCAATTTAATTGGTCTAAAACCTTATGGTCACATACTAAACTCAACTATAACCACATATATGAATAGACTGCTGACTGCTGCTGGTGTTTCTGCCAAATTCATCTAATCCAAAAGTCATCACCTTAGAACTGTAAGATTCTATCTTGACTTTTTTTTTATAGAAATAAGTTATTCCTATATTATAATAATATATATTATTATTCTATTATCGGCATTATATGAAGTGTTTTTTTTAAGTAATATTCTTTTTGGGACTTTTTATTTTAAAAAGGTGGTGAATTGTCTGCTTCACAATTCAGTTCTTAATATTTCAATGAATTCTTTACACAGATAGTACATTGTGTATGATGATGATAATTTAATATAGAAGTAGTCACAGCTACTGCTACACCTTTGTAAATAGTGTTGCAGTGCTATACTGGTCTCATATGATGTGAAAGTTGACGGTTATCATACCGAGTACATTTGCTTATATATAAGGGAGAAGAAATGCAACTAGGCAGAGAATCTCACTTGAACTCTTAAATTTTAGTTATTTTCAAATGGGAGACTTGTTATACATACTTCCTATAAAAAAGGTTTTAAGTTTCAATCATTTTAATAAAGCGTTTGTTCAACCAAAAATAACCTTTATGTTTTCATTCCTTAAAGGGTCATTCTGACCAATAATAATAATCGAAATAATAATAATTTTGTAGTACTGTCAAGCAACGTTATTTTCTTAAACTCAAACCGTTCCAGCCATTTTGCAACTTGCAACTTTAATCCAAATGTAGTCTTGCAAATATATAAGTTTTATCCATAACAATAGGATCTAAAGCACTGCTGACCATGTACCGACTGAATGTATCAGAGCTATCTCGCGGTCTGATGCACTGGGAGCACTGCACACTCTCTGGTGTTTCTGACAGCTAGACCAGACCTGCCTCTCTGAATCACTAAATACTGGATCCAGATGCATAAAAAAAGTGTGCAGATTCTCAACTGAGACTGCTTGTACTAAAAAGGACAGAAATATGCATGCATTTCTTTTCTTCATCAAATGTATAACGCTGTGAGAATGCCTAATTTTGATTTTATAAATTTCAATAATTATGAAGCTGGGTGCACATTCACAAGCCTCATTTCCGTTCCCATTGTTCACCAAAAAAATACATTTGCACAGAGATACTACTGCCCCTCCCCAAGCTAGTGGGACTCATTACCACATTATTTGGTAACATTACCTACAAGTTCTAAAGATGTTTAATGTTTTATTCTGATGTTCAACAAACCTTTTAAGGATGAATTAATAATGTTCCTTTGAGGAGAATGTTTCAACTGCAGTATTCCAGGGGTGGAAGTAACAAATTACATGTACTTGTGTTACTGTGACAAAGCTTATTTTACTTGTTCTTAAGCACTAAAATTGTTACACTGTAACAAGTACTCTGGGTACCTTTTAATTGACCTACTTGTTACTTTTACCTAATTAAATGTATACACAACTTTTACTTGTACTTTGGTAAAGTGTCTTTGAATTAACCTTACTTTTCCTTGAGTACAATATGCTTGTAGTCTTTCCTTCTCCGCATCATTCTGGGGATATTTTGGTGACATTATTGAGGTGACAAATCATAGAATGTCCTTTTATAAAACATTCCCACAAAGTTTCATAATAATCATAGAAAGAACATTTGCAAAGTTACATTCAGGAGATGTCATCAGGATGTCACCAAAGCTGATGTGTCAATCAACAGGACACCATTTAAACCAAACCAAAATAGGCCTTTTATTTTTCACAGAGGACACTGAGAAAAAACACTGGTACATGAACTGCTGAATTCCATTTAGCTTCTGTGATCTCAGGATCCCTGTATCGTGCACGCTTGCTCACTGTCACTTTCTGGAGTATTGGAATAGAACAGAACCCATGTTGGAGTGGGAAAAGTACAGGTGTCACTAATAACACTGACAAATTGTTTGCTGTCAGCATGGCCCATGTGTTTCTCCTAAAGGACGAGCAGAAGGTATTAAAAAAGATACACTAAGGACGTGACTCACTGTATGTCAACATTCAGAAGTGAATTTACTATCAGTTAGTATGTAATTTGATACTCTTCTTGTTTTGCATAACTAATGTTGTAGCATGTTGGGAAATGCTAATGCTAGCTTATGCCAGCCATTAACTAGCTAACCTTACACAGCGGTGAAAACAGACAGCGACTGAAGATTAGTGGAGATACTGACTAAAGAGGATTAACTCAGCTAGCTTTGGGTGGTGTGTCAGCTTGTCACTTGTGCATACAAAATGAAGCAAGGCTACTGTTGGAAATTAGGTTGCTTTTTGCTCACCATGATATAGACAGTCACAGTGGCATTGCACGACATTTCCCTGACGTCAGGATATTGTATGTTCATGAGTGGATGCACAGTTGTGATGCACAGTGGTTACAGTTTTGGCTTGTATTGTATGAATTCGAACTAAATGATATTTTAACATCATGCCCAAGGGTAGGGGGTGCCAAAACTTTGCGATTCCAAGAACTTCCAAATTGGATTTACCGTTTGGCACGGACCCCCTGCTGCAATTTATTTATTTTCTAAATTACATGTACATTATAATGGAAAATATCAAAAATCAAACATACAACTTCTTAATATATTTTCCTTATTTCATTAATAATAATCAGTCTTTCCTCTGCTATAAACATTCTTGTCATTTTATTATTATTATTATAGTATTAAGAGTAACATACTTTCTTTGAGATTTTTTCTCTTTTGTTGGTTGTTTTGTTTTTCTTCATTATATCCAGTGTCTTCTGTAATAGACACTGTCATTTTTGTCTTAACAATGTTCAACAGTAATATTAACAGTAATCATTTTTAGAAGTATTTTTCTCTTTTCTTATTCAATCATTCATTACATGCAGTGTGTATTTCTTCTGTTACAGTCCTTGTCATTTCTGCCTAATATTCGATAACATTCAACAGTAGTATTTTTGAATTTTTCTGTCTTATTCATTCAATTCTTATTTTTTAAATAAGAATGAAATGATTGGCCTCAAAGGACACAGATTTTGATGTGTGGTGATTAAAAACATATAAAAATACATATAAAAATCATTTTCACAAATTATGTTTTTAGTTGATTTTCTTTTTTTTTCTTCTCAATATTCCCCATTTTTCCTCTCAAAGTTTCTGTGGCCCCTCTGGCGCCCCACTTTGAAAAACAGTGCCCTAGGGCAATGAAAGTCCACTGAAGCTTTGTCAGAAAGATGCAGCAGCCCCTCACTGTTATCAGTCTGCAGACTCTTATTCAACAATATTCATGTTCTCTAACTCTAAATAACTAAGACATAATCTGCCAGCAGTTTACCTCTTTCTGTCTGTGTACAGCAACAGCAAACTTGTGTTTATTTTTTTATTTGTTGTTTTGCTTGTGTCCCTTCGTATCATTTTTTGTCCTCTCTAAATTCAGAGGTTTTTTGCAGGTTTGTGAACACAGTGCAGGCGGAGCTCTCCATGTGTTTGTTTTCCCTTAGCAGCTGAGTGTGACTTGCGAGTTGGATAATTGACCTGTTGATCCGGTCAGAGCTGATCAGATTGATAGATGAGACAGCGAATGCTGCAAGAGAATGCATCATTTTAAACCCAGCAGAATGAACGCTTAAGTTTCACTTTCATTACGCCTAATTTTCTGCTGCTCCATCTGTGAATAGAGTTCTCTCTGTGCATTGAGAGTGTGGTGCATTGAAGACACAAATGGATTATAGTATATACATTTTAGCACCCCTAATAATTGTTCCAGTTTCAAAAATAATTTACACTAATGTAATGTGCCATGATTGACATTGTACAGAATGCTGTGCACCTTGCAAAAATAAACATGATCAGTGAAATTTGCAAACATCCTTAAAAATAAAATAATTTATTCGAAGGTTACATGTCTCACCTTATTTTTAACATTTACCTTCATGTAACCTGCAGCTATCCCGGCTAAAACCGTTTGTGTGCCTGGTCTGAGGAATACGTGAGGTGCACATTCTTCATTTATAACTACCAGTTAATGTGTGGAAAAAAGGCACATGCATTGTTTATACATCAGGCCCCTGGACTCAGATTCAGGAACACCCTTAGTGTTTCTCTGTTGTGTCAGTAATTTGTTTTTTTTATTTGGCTCTTGTGTCTGTCTCCCTGCAGCATCTGTCCTACGGTAATGGCAGTCTCCATGTAGATGCAGCCTTCCAGCAGACACTATGGAGTGTGGCTCCCATCTGTTCTGGCAGTGAAGTAGCACAAGGTACACCTGTCTGTGTTTTTGTGTCTCTCAGTGTTTTGACTCCTCCATCATTCTCTTGATGCGCTTTTTGCTTCTGTACATTCTTTTATTGTGGCCTTTGTTTTGCCCAGATTTACCTGCAAAGTGGAATTTACATTTCTGGACACACTGGATGTACCTTGTTTACATGTGCGATGATATTCATAAGACACTGGTTAATCCAGTCATGTTTTCATGTGAAATTAGAACTAACTTTGTAGTGCAGTGAATAATCACGATTCAAGATCTAAGAGCTTCATTACCATTATGCAAGCCTAATGAAATTTCAAATGCATCATCCTCAAATGGTGCATGCAATTAGAAATTGCAAAGAAGAGGATAAAGCACACATGTAAAAGATTAGAAATATTCTGTGATAAAATCAAACCAATAGAAGATCAAAGTGCAATATTAATCTTGTAAACTAAAGCATATCCTAATCATGCCTGACCTTTTTTTCTAGCCTAATTTATTCCAGGGTCTTGCAGATGTGAGCATCTCCTGAGTTTCATTTTGCAATGGGAAAATGGTGTTTATCAACATCATTATTAAAAATCTAGAGTTTTTGGTCTAAATATTGAGTTTGAGTATATGTTTTTTAGTCACTTTTCCCAGTGTGAACACACTACACAGTTAAAACCTGCAGTCTGAATATGCAGCATGGAATTAGGACCCTGCAACTTTCTCTGGTTGCTGCCTGTTGTCTGTCAGGGGATGCAATTCCCAAAATGCTTAGCTGTGATTTGAAGACACAGGTGTTTTTCATTTGGGCAGTCAGCTCTGCTGGTCTTTATATATCTGAACAGGTGGGTTTCAGAAGTGCTTATCCATGTTGTGTTTGATACTGCAGTCGTTGTCCCACATCAGCAGTCAGGTTCATCAGAGTGCTCAGATGAGTTCTAAATTGGTCAGCAAGGTGGCACATTTACCAACTCTGGTGCTTTTATGCAAATCTGAATGTCTATTTCTCTGTAGTATGATTAATGTGCTGAGTCCCACAGTCTGTTCTATCTGTCCATGTCCCTTTCTATCTCCAATGTCACTCTCTCCCTGTCTGCTCTCTTTTCTGCAGGTTTCCTGATAGGAGGGGACGTCCTGCGCCTCCTTCACGGTCACATGGACGAGTGCCTAACTGTTCCATCTGGAGAGCACGGGGACGAGCAGAGGAGGTAATGAGAACTGAAAATTACAACTGGACCTATGGTATAGGGGCTCAAGATTGTCTAAAGAAAAAACGAACAAATCTATATCCATATTATTTTTCAATAACATTGCACAAAACACACAAGCCTCTATAAAAATACACATGCAAACATACAACATATAATAACAGTAATAGTGTATAGCGTAAGCTGAATCAAGAAAATGTAAAAAAAAAGGTGACTAAAAAGTTTATAAAAAAAAGAAAATAAGTAATTAAAAAATTGAAAATTAAAATAAACATTAAAAAGAAAAGAGATTAAGAGGGTGATGGATGCAATCTTAGCTCTTTTCAGAAGATTACATATGATTAAAGTGATCTATAAAAGGTTGCCAAATTTTGTTTTTCAGAGATAATTATCGGAGTTTCAAGTGTTTCATTACATTATTGATTAGATTTGAATGTGTTGATGCATTTCTCTGTATCCAGTTGAGTTGGTTTAACCTGTGGGCTGGAAGGCTGACAAATAATACCATTTTGTGTTCCACACTGTTTCTTTACTATGTTCGAGTCGATAACTCCTAGAACCGCCATCCGAGGATCAAAGTCAGTAGGTCTTTATATAATTCTTGAAGTCTGAGAAATATTGCACCGATAATTTAATATCCTTTGCCAACTCCACAACATATGAGCTACTGATGCTGGTGCTTTCAAATAAAATGATCTATTTCTGGAAATATCCGATAAAGTTTTTGTTTAGACAGTGTAATCGAAGTATTACTTACAGTCGCAGAAGGCCATGTTTTGCACACACTGAAGGTTTATGAATCTGTTCTGGGGCTATCCCCCACTGGTCTTCTGTGATCTCTCTACCTCGGTCATCCTTCCAAGCTGATTTCAAATGTTCCATAGTTGTTATCCACATCAACTGAGACAATTTCTCATATATATTTGATATGCCTCCTTTCTTGTGAGGATCTTAAAAAAGTACCTCTTCCATTGATGACTGGTTAAGGGAATCAGGATACAATGGATTATTTTGCTTAACTACATTCTGTACCTGCACATACTTGGAAAAAAAAGTGAAGATTATCATTTATTTACAGTTTACAATGTATCTGCCTTGGTTTTATATGAAATAGTTTAATCTCACTGATTCGGTGAAGACATCAGATTACACATTCTTTAACAGGTCTGCAGGGGAAGTGTAGAACACTGAATGAGTAAATGTCTATTAATGGTTGTCATTCAGTTATACACATTGAAAGGAGACACAGGACCTGGAGACCGCAGTGTATAATCCCTCAAAACATCATTTGGACATAATAAAACAAGATACTCATGATTTTGCAAGTCTTAGAAGTTGTAATTGAAATTCCAAGCATTGTTAGGCCAATCCATAACCACTGTAAGGCTATGAAATGAAAATCTGTATTTTTGCCTGTTTCAATTGAGAAATTCTGACCTCTGATTTTAACTGGAACTCAGCACAAAAACAACAACAAGACTTACAGACCAGTCTGACATGCACTATCTCTATGAAACTAGATTTATTTGCCTGTGGTGTTTATTTACAGCAGCTCATTTACAGGATGGGATGCTGTAAGATATTATTTTTGGTGAAGATTTAACACAAACATGGCCATGCAAAATAACTCAGCATCTCTTGCTTAGTTTAGACCAATAGACACACAATATTCAACTTCTTTTCTTTTTTTTTTTTGAGGAAAGTCCTAGGGCCTGCAGGGAGAGAATGTAGCAACTCTCATTACAGACTAAGCTCTCTACTGTGACTAAGACATGAGGACTATTAATAATTATAGTATTAAGATGTTCCCAAAGGGGCCAGCCATGTTGTTAAACAGAGGGGATGAGAGTGACTGTGTTCTCCTCCTGTCTGTCTGCTGAGCTTTGTTACTGACTCATCCAGGTAGTAACATACCCAGATGTACATATGCCCTCGCATTGTAGTAGAAGAGGTGACTTTAGGGCTGTGACGGAATAGAGTTTTTGTCACCGCCGTGATGGAGTAACGTATTACCACTGTTTCGCAGTTTACCCCCACCATCATCACGCTGCTCTTTGGCCACAGCCAGCATCCTTTAGGAGCGCATCTTTAATATGGTTTCCAGGGTCGTTGTCCCTGTATTTTGAGTCAACGAATGGGGCCCTTTCCAAAAAGGTGCTGTGTAGTACGTATGCTGTGTTTGCCTTCTAAAACTTTGGCAATTTTTCTTTCAGGGTTGTAAGTCAACTCCGTTTCTTCAGAGCTGCATTAACCGATTCAAGGACTTCAAGGTCCTGTCATGTCGCAATCAAATCTTGGCTGCGTAGGTCTTCACTGTTGAACCAACCAACTGGCGTCAACTGTATGGCCGCTGTGCTGGCCTTCCTTGGTGGTTAGAGAGTTTGGGTACATCCCATTTCCTTATCTCGCATCCACGTTTCCCTCACTCTCTTCCTCGTGTGTTAGTCCCACCCACAGGAGATGCGAGCAGAGGAGCCGAGGATGAGATGCGAGGAGAAAGACATCACTTTAGTCAAACCAGATGCCCCTTCCTTTGGAGCGTCACGTGAAGCAACGTCTGTTTCTGATGACGGCGGCAGCTGATCGCAGCTGGATCAGCTGTCAGTCAGCTGTCAGTCAGCTTTATTAACGGATGTACAAACTTCTAAGTGCGGTTATATGATTTATTCAATATTTGCATGTCTCTCTTGATATTCTAATTTTAAACCCGTTATTTAATAACCCAGAATATGATCATGGTGTCTTTTTAGAAATCAGGAAACATTAACATATAAAACTTGGGAGTGATGGAGTGATGTTGCGATGTGTCAGATGAGTCTGATCAGCTGTAGCTGCAGTGCTGCGCGCGTCCAATCATTAAGTGATATCCGGTCATAGGGGTGTGTCGGTCGGTAAAAGACTTCCGTGAAGGCTGCCCTCGTGTATCCTTGCTTCGCACTCCTCAGAGAGCCTCCTCCCTCCTCAACTCCTCAGAGCGTATTTGAGCAACTGGGATGTCCTTTGGTCTTGATCGGTTTCCGGATCAAGTAATTGAGGATAGAGGATGGAGGAGTTGAGGAGGGATATTGGGACAAACCCAGGGACGTTATTTCTTAGGGGAAAAGAGGTGCTGAAAATGGGAAAGGCACTTTTAAAAACATTAGGCACTGAGTTTGGACTCGTGTTTTTACTTTTAGCTTGGTTGAGGGACATACAACATTAAAAGGTTGTATTTTCTATTTATTTTAAGTAGAAAAGTCACATCCCAGCCACCCCCCTCCTCTGAGTACAGTCCTACAACACCGGCATGGAAGCTAAGTGTCCTGCTGTGGACGGGGCCGCAGAAAAAGGGGGGAGCAGCAGCAACTCCATCGTTCAGTGGAGTTTTTCTTAAGCGAGTCTGGTAATATTCATTCAATAAATATGTCAGCAGATAGTGAGACAGTGTGCGGGAGTTTCTCTCTTTGTTTATACACACCACATAAGAGAAATAATCCGACTCACGAGAAAGAAATACCCCATCAGCCTCATGGACTGTCCCTGATCTTTGCACACAGGAAGCTGAAGGCAAAAAAACAGAGGAAAAGTTTTGTTTCTTCAGATGTCACTGAACGTATGGAAGAAAGTTAAAGATGATAATACACAATGATTACTATAGCTGTGTTTGAAACCGTTTCCTATCACGAATATAGTGCACTACATAGTGTGTTCCCCATTTTGTAGTGGTGTTCTCATCCACTATATAGTGCACTATAAAATTCCCACAATGCACAGCAAATATGAGTGTACATACAATGTACCATACATTTAACTCTCATATACCACAATGCAACGCTGCCATGTATTTCTGGGGGGAAAAAATTCCAACATAGTGTCCGAAATCTTGTTCGTTTTTCCCTATATAGTGCACTATTTAAAACACACTACAAAGTGAACAGTGAGTGAGTGAATGAGGCAACGGTTTCGAACTCAGCGTATGTTTATATTTCATATCACACACCATATGCATTCCTGTTACTTTCACCAGCAAAAAAATTTAAAAATATATAATAAATGCATTGATGACGGTAATGAGCTCAATTCCACAGTAAGCATCTCATTCACGCAATATTGTGGTAAAGCGGTTACCTTCACAGCCCAAAGTGGCTTGTAGAATATTGTGAGGATATATAAGCAGTTTGTGTGATTGTTTCATCCCCCCCCCCAGGACAGTGCACTATGAGGGGGGAGCAGTGTCCAATCATGCCAGGTCCCTCTGGAGGCTGGAGACACTGCGAGTTGTGTAAGTACAACACACACATACAAAAAACAATTGGATTCCCATGTATACACCAGTCAGATCGTCACATACATACAACACACACACACAGACAGATTAGTCTTGGATAAATCTCACATGTGCTCTCAGTTTTTTGTCTGCTGTCAAGCTGCTTGCAGCCACTGCTGGGAATTCCTCTCAGTGTAAAGAGTCTAGCAGGGGCTGGTAGCACTGACTGAACTGTGAGCAGCAGAGTGGTAGAGTACATGTTAAAGATATTACAAGTTTTACTCACAGTGTGCATGTTAATCATGTTAGCTGCCCTCCTTTTATTTTGCCCTTGGACATAAAAGATAAAAACGTCACAAATAATTGTGATAATTGTAACCAGTGCAGTAAAGTTAATTTTGAATTGACTTTGCTTACATGTGAAAGAGCGTATGGGATAATTTAACCTTCAGGGATTTAAACCCAAATTATGATCTTTTCCTCAAACCTCAGGGCTATCTGTTTTAAAGCCCTGAGGACAGACATTTTTAACTGCCATGAAACATGAATTAACAACAATGCCATTTAACAGAAGTGTAAAATTCGGCTTAGTAACTGTCAAGGTGCACAGACAAAACTGTTGTTCTTTGCTAGTCACACAGTATTATCTTAATACTTAATCCCATAATGTCCCATAATTGCTTACATATGTCATGGTCTGTCTGTTGACGCCAGTTTTCTCTGATATCCAAAATATTTCCACACAGCTGATTTATTCCAGAGTAAATAGTGTTCTCTTCATCATCTTTTCTTGGCTGCTTGTCATCATCTTCCTGCCGCTGTTTGATGGTGACACCGAATATCAGAATAAAAGCACATGATGATATGGATCGATGTTTTCATTTTGCAGCCATCAAACTGCATCGTTGATCAGATATATCGATCGATATATTGATCCCAATCGATGGATTGTTACACCTCTAGTAATAATTCTCTATATTTCAGTGATTGGAATGTGATACTGAAATAGGTAAAACATATGTAACATTTAGTGATGTCACCAGAACCGATACTTAGGTACCAAGTTGTTACCAGTGTTGTAAAAATGCAACAATACTTATTTTTCTCTAGTAATGTAGTTACAGATATTAACATAGGCATTAAAGTTCTGCGTCACTATGACGGATATCCCTCATTTGGAGTTCATAAAGGGCATTTATGAGATTTGTGTAGAACTGAGGAGAAAGGTGGTAATCAGTGAGTTGTGGTACTTCATTCAGTGCATATGGTAAAGTTTTAACCCTGGCTTATTTGTAGATGTTTGCAGTTAGGTGTCTTCATGTCTGTGTATTCTCATTGTTTCTGTCTCTGACTGTGTGTGTGTGTCCAGGTGGAGTGGGAGTCATATCCGCTGGGGTCAGCCATTCAGACTGAGGCATGTGACCACAGGGAAGTATCTGAGTCTGATAGAAGACAAGTCTCTGCTGCTGATGGACAAAGAGAAAGCTGATGTCAAGTCAACAGCCTTCTGCTTTAGGTCCTCCAAGGTACAGAGACAGTGACCTCCATACGATGGAAGGAAATACTTCACACAGTCAACAAGTACAGCCAAACATCAGTTTTCACTCAAGTTTGTAAGGCCTTCCACAACAGGATTCTCTCTGTGACCATAATGAATGGAGATTGTGGTATTGTCTTAATTGTAATTGCTCAATGTCTGCCTGCCTGCTCTCTTATGATTCATCTCTGTTGATTAACTAATCAGTTAATAGATTGTTTGTGCCACAAACAGCACATACAGTGAAAGAATTATAAAAACATAATATGGAAAACAGTGTTCACAACAGCTTCTATTTACCATCTGACTTGTTTTAGCTAATGAATACATTTCTTGGGTGACATTAGGGATTAGACAACATAACGTTAAACCCTTCAAGCTGAATCCTTGAAATCTTCAAATTCAGCACACAGTTGTTTGCCATGATGGCATAAACCAGAAACACATGGTCCTGCCTTAAGAATAACTGGGCCAGATGCAAAAAACTCTGTAGATAAAAGAGCAAAACTGTGTGTACACACAAAGGCAGAGATTTACATACGCATTCTTTTCATCAGATTTATAAAGCTGTGTGTGTGCCTCAATCTGTTTTATAAATCTCTGTCACTTTGGCTCTGGGTGCATAGGCATGAGCCTCATTTCCACAGCCATAGTTCACCACAGATAGATATACAAATGCCCTGAAACATCGGTTTGCATATTGACACGTGCCATTCCACCATTCATTCCACCTGTCAGTGAGATACACAGTAAAGAACAATTTCACCAACTGTGTTTTAATAGGAGAGCTTCTTTGACAGTGCCAGAGTGTCTTCAACTTATATTTAATGTCCTTCTCACCATACTACTCACAGTTATCTCAGCTAAAGCTGTACCTAGCTGCTCTGATGGTGCACACATTTTCACCGCACATTTCTTTTTTATGAATACCAGTTAATGTGACAGAAAAGGCAAATGCATAGTTTTTGTGTGTAAACATCATGTATGCATGTGGCCCCTGGAATCTGAAATGATGAAATGATCCTTGAAAGCTGCCCTGTGCTATCGGGTAACATTATCGGATAACATATTCTGTTTTTTTTTCTCTCCTTCAGGAAAAGTTGGACCCTGGGGTGAAGAAGGAGGTGGATGGGATGGGTGTTCCTGACATAAAGTATGGCGACTCTGTGTGTTACATCCAGCATGTTGACACCTGCCTGTGGCTCACATACCAGACTGTTGATGCCAAGTGTGCACGCATGGGTGGAGTACAGAGAAAGGTACCTCGCTGCATTAAACCATACTGCACCTTTTAGAACATTTAATCGCCTGATTCTTTTTTCTTGTGACTACAGTCCATGTTTGACTTGATGTTTACAAAGGTGACAAGATTTGGCAGCAGATTATGAAGATAAAGAGGAACTTCACCCATTTTCAGAATTCATAGATGTTATTCCTATGGTCTAAGACAGTCCAAAAATATTAGTAAATATGAACAACTCTTTCCTAAATTTGTGGTATAAAGTCTAAAACTACTCCATAGACAATTAACACTGAGAGCACACAGCTGAATGCTCAGAGTATATGAGTACATTTTTTGTTTAATAATGACAACACAACAATAGAATAAAGCAAATGTAGGTATATAAAAATAAAACATTCTGTAAGTGCATAAAATAATGATCCCATTCATTGTCTTTCGAGCAGCTCCAGACTTTTTACATTACAACATCGAGTTTGAGACTTTCCTGTCTGGTTTGTAGTTATAAAGAGAGAGGCTCATGTTCAGATATGAATTAAACTTTTCTTGGTCATGGATATAACACATTTTAATTCTTAATTTAGCTGCTGTTCCCCTTTAATACTCAAGTTTATGACGCTGTGGAAGCAAAATGCATTCACTTAAGAAAAAAAATGTATCCTGTTTTTTTTTGTTGTTTTTTTTAATTGAGATTATCTCAAAACTTTGAGAAAAGCTTTCATGCAGAAAATTCATTTTTTTTTTTTTAAAGTGAAGTTTAGTTTTGAAACCGCACAGTGAGATGTCAATTATATAGGGATGTCCCGATCAAGTTTTTTTTTTTTTTTTTTTTTTGCTCGTGATCTGAGTAATTTGATATTGATTATCTAATGATATCGAGCCCCAATCTGATACTTGTATTTACCTGGATAATACAGCTGCACAACTTACACTTTTAAGTACTTTCAGGCCTACACATACAGTTCGTGGATATTTTTAGAAATGCACAATTTTCTCCTCTGGTTACAAAAAAATTCCACTCCTATGGTTTTTAAAAAAAATCTGCTAAAGCAACAGGTGGCAATATTACGGAAGTGGATTAGGGCCATTTACAATGGAGAAAATAATTTTGGGCTAATCGAGATTGAAGTTGAAATGACGAGAATAAAGTTGAAATTTCAAGAATAAAGTTGAAATACAATTTCGAGAATAAAGTCGAAATTTCAAGAAAAAAAGTGATATGTCGAGAATAAAGTCGTAATATAATTTCGAGATTAAAGTTGAAATGACGAGATTAAAGTAGAAATTTCTAGAAAAAAAGTGAAATGTCGAGAATAAAGTCGTAATATAATTTCAAGATTAAAGTCGAAATTTCGGGTATAAAGTCGAAAGGAGAGCGGAGAGCCGCGCTGACCTCTGTGTACTTGCCCGGCAAGGGCTGCTGGTGGCCGAGGTGCTATTACCGAGGCTACCTGGGATGAATTTCCAATGTTTTCCCCTCCACCTCACTACCACCAGCCACCACAGAGTGGTCGGAGGTGAGGCCCCCAGGGTGTGGTGGGATTGAGGCGGGGGTCCCGGAGGTCAGGCCTGTGTCAGGGTGAGCCTGACTCTGCGAATTTGCAGTTTTACGGAATAGTGTCACAGGAAACTGACTTCGGTGTGATACTTGAGTGGGTCAGAGTTTTTTCAAAACTTCCCATCCTATTTCAGGCCATCATGCACCATGAGGGTCACATGGATGACGGGCTGACGCTGTCTCGCTCACAACACGAGGAGAGCCGCACTGCCAGAGTCATCCGCAGTACTGTGTTTCTGTTCAACCTCTTCATCAGGTGGATTACACATCAGGTGGAACACACACACACACACACACACACACACACACACACACACACACACACACCTACATATGTAACAACAAGAGGCAAGATGGGAATTAGACGGTAACAGAAGAGGAGGCTGTGGTGTGGATCAGGTTGGATTAGACTCCAGCAGCAGCATAATGATCTGAAAACTTAAAGTGACATCTTCTGATTCATGAGGATTTATCACGGCAAATGGTGATGCAGAGCTTTGCTTATGCTCCACGATAAATCCAAGGAGCTGTGAGAAATTCAACAGGAACACGATAAGTCTCCACTCTTGAAATCTACCTGGATTAAATAAAAACCTACTAAAACAACCTGCCAGCTACAGTAAAGCACAACCTCCTGTGTGCACATAAACTATCCGGTGTTACAGTACATAGTGACCATGCCTCAGTTCCCCCTGCATGCTTGAGAAGTCGCATTCACTCTGATGCTGTAGCAACATAATGCAAGTGTACCTGTGTAGAAACGATTTTCCTCTTGAATAGTGGCAGAAATGAAGCCCAGGGGAAGAGCTGGTTGCTCTGGAGTGAATACGAGGCAAGATACTGATGGTAACTTAATTGAAAGGAAATATCCTGCACTCAATGTACCCAGTATATGTGGAGCAGCGAGCATGCTGCAGTCTGCTTTAATGGCTTTTAATTTGAGGAGAGAACTGGAACTGTGGCACGATCCTGCAGAGAAGCCACTACATGGTGTACCTTATTTATGCAAGGCACGGACACTCAACCTGCTTTACCCAGGGGCCACATTTACAAGATGACAGAAGACCAGGGGCCAGTTATAACAAACATTAATTATGTTTATCAGTATATCCAATAAATTAATTGCCTGTTAACAACCTTTCAACATTTGCTGCATTTATTTATATTGCAAAGAGCCCTGTACAGGTCACAGGGGTGTTTCTAGGATTTGAGGACTCTCTTGGCTTGGCCCGGGGGATCCTCCTCTGGCACTCTTTGATGTTTTTAAGCACCTTATTTATTTTCAAAGTACAAAAAGAATAGCAGTTTGAATCAGTTTATGTCATTGTTAATCAGACACCAGCTGCTTTATTCTTGTTTGAAGTATCAGCAGCTGCTCTTGCTTTGTGTTGTGAGTTAAGAAGAAGCATTTGAAGGACTGTGAAATTTTTGTTTTTATTTCATTTTCCCAGATCAGAAATCTATTTTCCCAAAGATAATTTTCTATTACCCTGATACAGATTTATTTATTTATTAGTGGATATCAAACAACAAAGACTAAGTTAACTGTCATGAAAAACATCCCCGTTTTAAAAATCTTGCTCTCAGACTTTTGTAAATTAGAACTATATTGTGTTTTCTATTATCATTCTGTGCTCTCTGTTTTCGTGGGTGTGTAAACTCAGCGCATATCTGTCATGAATTCTTTCTGCCCTCAGCAGCAGTTTAGGGAGTTTGTATGTCAAGGTGGATAATTTATCTGTCAGTTTAAATTTTATCTGCGTTCTGTTGCTCAGTCTGTGCCCAAAGTATACTCTGTGCTCCGACAGTGTGGTGCAATTAATAACTGTACAGTATATGCATTCCAATAGCACTCTTCATGAATGGTCAAGCTCCAAAAATATAAAATTAAAATGTGGCAGCACATGTTTTAATCGTGGCAGGCTGCCACAAACAAGATAATGTAGTGGAAACCGTGCAATCTGATGCACAGTTGTTCAGTATACTGTACTATGTGTATGTTTTAAGTGAGGCGCAGGGCCCTCTGAGGAGGAATTCTGAAGAAAACAGAAGAGAAACATAAAGCTGAGAGCTGCTTTGATCATTATTACTCACTGCTTAATACCCCAGAAGATGATCTTTAGATGCATCAAATTATGCCTACATACATCAAACAAAGCAGAGCAGCAGGGAGGAGTGCGTAAACATTCAGCTCACACTGACAAACTCAGTCTGAACACAGAGTCAGCAGCCTAAAAGTACCTTCATTCTGAACAAAAACACACTGCAGAAATCATGTTACTCCAGCCAGCTTCTAATTTACATCTGCATATAAATCAGCTCACAACAAAAGAGCAAATACATATATAATCTAGGAGTCACACTCAGCACTCAGACAACACAGAGTCTGATTCAGGTATTAAAGAGCAGCACCACAGCAGCAATGATCAAAAGTGTTCACTTTACAAAGACAGTGATTGACCTCCTTTCCTCTCTCCTCTCCAGGGGTCTGGACACACTCAGGAAAAAGGGCAAGAGCTCCACTCTAGATCTACCTATAGATTCAGTCAGTCTGAGTCTGCAGGATCTGATTGGTTACTTCCAACCACCTGGAGATCACCTGGAACATGAAGACAAGCAGAACCGACTGAGAGCTCTGAAGAACCGACAGAACCTCTTTCAGGAAGAGGTAGGGAATATGTGTGTGTGCGTGCGTGCGTGCGTGCGTGTGTGTGTGTGCGCGCGCGCGTGCGTGCGTGTGTGGGTATGCGTGTGTGTGTGTCTGTCTGTGTGTGTGTGTGTGTGTGTGTGTGTGTGTGTGTGTTTGAGTGTGTGCGTGCGTGCGTGCGTGCGTGCGTGCGTGGGTGTGCGTGCGCGCATGTGTGTGTGGGTGCACGTGCGTGCATGCTCTAAACAACAGAGGTGTTAACTAGAGTCACATGCCTTGGACTCAAGTCACAAATTTGGCAACTTAAAATCTGAACTGACAGAATAGAAAATAGACTTTGACTTATACACCAATGACTAATGACTTGTTTTTGACTTGAGCCCTATGACTTGAAAATACTTGATACCTTCCTCTAAGGGCAAAGATTTAAAACTATTTCATTAAAAAAGCTTGTAACATGTTTGAACCAGTTCAGCAGCATCAGGTTGAGTCACAGGAGAGAACCATAATTACTATTATGCTATTAAGTGTTTGCTTAAAAAAAAAAGAAGAAGATATTAAATATAATTTTTTCTGCGTAGAACAAGTTTGGGGTGATTAACAAAGGAACGATTAACAGTATGCAAAAAATTATAATGGAGACGCAATTACTTCCACCTTTGTTTGAAATTCAAAGTTGCAAAGTCTAGACTAATATTAACTTAGGCAGCGAGTTAATGGTAATTTAATAGCTACAGTAAGCAACTTTTCAGTAAACTTGTTTTAAAAAAATAAATACTCTTCTTAAAAAGATGAGTTTTGAAAATTGAATACATTATTAATTCTTTGTTAAACTGGCTTTACATTTGATGAAAAGCACATGGTTACCTGTTCAGGTCTCAAAACTCAAAGTTAAGGACATGGACCTTGTAGCTCTTGACTGGGGACTTGACTTGGGAGTTGCCTGTTTCATCCTTGTCTACTTTCCAGGCCAGAGACAGTTTATGTCAAAAGTCTGGCTTTAGCAAAGTGTTGAAGACTGCAAATGTGTCATTTTGGAATCTGTCCTTCATCTGCAGCTGGACCCTCACAGTGTCCCCAGTTAGAGCCTGCTGCTCTGCACTGTCTCTCTCTCTCTCCATTGTCCTCTTCCTTGATTTCTAAAGACCTTAATTAATCCAGCTGAATAAAGCAGTAAAAGCAACAACCTGTGTGTCTGTAGGGAATGATCAGCCTGGTTTTGGAGTGTATTGATCGTCTTCACGTCTACAGCAGTGCAGCTCATTTTGCTGAGGCAGTGGGGAGGGAGGCCGGAGAGGCCTGGAGCTCCATCCTCAACTCCCTCTACCAACTACTTGGTATGCACTTACACACATATTGTTCACACACTAGAAAGGATGTGATTACAACAGATTCTATTAGCTTCAACCAGATTTTACAAACGGCCTAACAAAAAGTGATTACTTAGCTATTCATATTATTCAAAGAAATGAAATAAAAACATGTTGCAATGAGAGGACAGAGACCAACAGATTGATGTAGAAATGGTAAAAGCTGTGTGTACAGTGCTGTGTTTTTGCTTTGGTCATGTCTGTGCTCTTCTGTCTCCTCTCAGCTGCACTGATCAGAGGAAACAGGAAGAACTGTGCTCAGTTTTCTGGTTCATTGGACTGGCTCATCAGCAGACTGGAGAGACTGGAGGCCTCTTCTGGTAGGTTAGCGTGTCTTTGAGGAGAGTCACTATGTATAATTGATATTAATTGAATATTAAGACCTGCAGGAAACAAATCCAAAAAACTCTGATTAGACTCATTATTATGACAATAATGGTTGAGATATTCCATTTCATCAAGGTACAAAGTACAAGGTAAATTTATTGTCATTTTTCTTAAATGTGGTTTAAGACCAAATTACACTAAAGTTGATCCTAAATCTTGCTACACCTTTTTGGCGTCGAAGGAGTTGAGGAGTGTCACAGCCTGAGGAAAGAAGCTGCTCCGTACTGGTGGTTTGGCAGCAGATACTTCCATATCTTTTTCCAGGTGGCAGCAGGGTGAACAGACTGTGGCTGGGGTGCTGCTGTCTTTCAGTATCCTTTGGGCTCTTTGCAGACACCTCACTTCACCAAGGTCACTGATGCTCTGTAGATGGGAACCAATGATGTTCTGGGCAGTTTTAATCACCTGCTGTGGAGCCTGAACTATGCCAGTTTGTGATATTTCCAGTCAGTATGCTTTCTATTGCTCCTCTATAGAAGTTAACCAGGATCTTGTTCTGGAATTTAGCCTTCCTAAGTTTCCGTAGGGAGTGGAGCCCTTTCTGTGCTTTTTTAACCTGGGTGGTGATGTGTGATGACCACGATAGGTTTTCAGTGATAGTAATTCCAAGGAACCTATAGCTGTTCACCTGCTCTACTTCAGCTCCACTGATGTAGACAGGGGTGTGTGTCTTTGCCTCTATCTTTCTAAAATCAACAATCAGCACCTTGGTTTTAATGATGTTGAGCAGTATGTTGTTCTCTGTGCACCACTCTGCAAGATTGTTGACTTCCCCCGGTATGAACTCTCATCGTTTTTTCTAATACATCCAATGATGGTGGTGTCATCCACATTCTTCACAATAAAGTACTTCTGATGTGTGGGAGTGCAGTCATGGGTGTACAGTGTTAACAGAAGGGGGCTGAGCACACAACCCTGGGGGGCTCCGGTGTTGAGCACTAATGTAGAGGAGGTGTGACTGCCCATCCGAACTCTGGGGTCTGCATGTGAGGAAGTCCAGTATCCAGCTGCAGAGTGTTGTACTGAAGCCCAGAGTGTTAAGTTTTCCAATCAGCTTCATGGGAGAGATTGTGTTGAATGCGGAGTCAAGAAAGTCAACAAACAGCATCCTGATGTAGCTGTTCTTATTCTTTAGGTGAGTGAAGACTGATTGAAGAGCAGTAGATATGGCATCCTCTGTGGATCTGTTGGTTCTGAAAGCATAGTGGTGAGGGTCCAGACTGGCAGGGATGTTGTCTTTGATGTGCTGGAGAACCAGTTTCTCAAAGCACTTCACCGGGATGGGGGTAAGAGCCACAGGGCGGTAGTCATTAAGACTGGACACAGCAGATGTTTTAGGTACAGGGAGGATGATGTCTGCTGCCTTGAGGTAGGAGGGAACAGTCTCTTGTGAGAGTGAGATGTTAAAAATGTCAGTTATAACATTAAAAAGCTGATCAGCACAAGTTTTTAGTGCACGTCCAGGAATGTTGTCAGGGCCAGCGGACTTGTCCTCAGACTTCAGACTTGAAAGCACTGAAAATTGTATTTTTCAAAATTTACAGAAGTAAAGTTGACAAACCCTAATGGCTTTGATTGTTAATTGTCTTAGTTGATTAGATCTTTATTTGATTTTTGTCCTTCAGATCCTTACTCAAAAAGTCCATTGTCAGAGGCTACAGTTACATGCACACCAATATTTCCCTATTTTAACAACATTCCAAATTTAATAGGGCCATGTAAACAGCATATTTCAAATCAGGTTGTTTACAGAATTCAGCATTTTCAGATAAAGATGTGGGATATGCCAGTATTATTTGGGTTTTAGAAGCATTGCATATAATTTGAAATATGCGTCTCAACTAGTGATTTTATAGCAGTTTGTGTCACGGCCTCTTGAATGTTCACAGTCGTCGCTGTGTGTTGTCATGGATATGTTTTAAACAAACCAACCTGCAAACAGTTTGCAAGGCTGTGGTAGAGATGCATGCAAAAGAAGTAGTAGTTAAATTGAACTATTGTTAAATATACATTATATGGACAAAAGTATTGGGCAACGCCTCTTAATCATTGAATTCAACATTTAAGAAAGAAAGGGTCATTCTAAAGAGCTCACTGAATTCAATTGTGGTACTGTAATAGGATGCCACCATTGCAACAAGTCAGTTTGTGAAATTTCGTCCCTCCTAGATATTCCACGATCAACTGTAAATGGTAATATTGCAAAGTGGAAGCGTTTAGGAATCACAGCATCCGAGCCACGAAGTTGCAGGCCAAAGTAAAGTTACAGAATGGGGTTGCCGAGTGCTTAGGTGGATAGTGCGTGTAAGTTGATAAGTTCATAAGTAAAGATGTGATTTTGAGATTGTCAGTGCTGATGATATTGGAAAATCAAAAACCCAGCAATGGCCAATTATCTGTGATGCTGTAAATGCTGTGTTGGCAGAGGAACACATTATAACTGAAACTTAAAGAAGATGGTTTAACATAAACATAAAGGGCAAAAAAACAACAACAAAAAACACAGTAGGCTATGTAGGCCATTCAGAAGCTGAATGCATGCAATATCATCCAAGGGTTTTTAGCATTGGAACAGTATTGTTTCTTTGCCCACAAATTAGTAATCCAATCATAGCTTCTCTAACATTTAATGATCTCTATAAAATGATATTTATGCATTTTTTTTATGTCCTCAAATTTGAAAACTTGTTTTCTTGCATTGGACAACAATTTCTGGCCTGTTAAAATGAGCTGCTGCTCTCGACCACTTGTATAATTTTCTTTCACTGAAGAAAAGCGAAAATAAGAAAACATTGGTGAATTCCAGAGATCAATGGGTACAAACAAACTAAGAAGAAAACCAAAGTAAGGAAAAATTGTTTGTATATGACTTCCTGCATGATGCCCAGTGAGGGGCTGACTAAAATGCTTTGAGATTTACTCTTAGAACAGTCTACTTTTAGCTTTAGAGTGATTTGTGAACATGGCCCTGGTTTTGTGGCTCTTTGTTATGCTCAGTAGGTATGCAGTATTTCATACAGTTACACCGTCCTGAAATTTCACTATGGTATATGACATGATGGTATAAATGTGCAGCGCAAACACTCCACAACTAAGTGTCATGTGTCTTTCAGCCCAGCTGCCTGTTCCACCAGTTGAGAGCGGACATTGAGCTCTGGTGGTGCATGCTGTGCACTATATACATTGGGTCTCATTAATGAAATGTGACCAGCAAGAATTTAATAATAATTATAATAATAGTAATAAACTTCATTTGTATAGTGCCTTTCATACAAGAAATGCAGCCCAACATGTTTTACAAGAAAGAAATTAAATGCACCAAGTGCTTCACATCAAAACACATGAAAGACAAAAAGACATAATAAAACCTGTTTGTAAAAACAAAATTAAATCAGAATAAAATACACAGAATGCATTTTCAAGTGGATAAAATCCACTTGATAATACTAGTAAAAGTAAGATAAAATTAAAGCTGCAAGCACCAATGAAAGGGCCCTCGCACCCCTGGCTGGGCCTCCAGCTAAAGCGGTCGTTCATTTCTATGAAAGTCGGATAATGTATGGAGAGAGTTTGGACCCTGGAGTGAGCAGTTTCACATGGTTTAGTATTTCCAGACACAAATTCTATGTCATCTTTGTGTACATCATTTGTAGACCAAACCATGTAAATATCATGTTAATACAATGATAATTGTCCCTCAAGGCTCACTTCCTGTTGCCAGTAGATGGCGCTATTACGACTAGTGAATATTGTCATACAGATGTGTTCTGGGAGGGACCCTTATCAAACCTATGAAGTTTCAGGCAGATCAGACAATGTACATTAAAGTTACGACAATTTCCTGTTTTATGGCAAGACATCAAAATTGTACGCCAAGCTGTGGGAAAATTATAAAAGTTTTGCGCGGACTTTTGATAGCTTTTCATCACCAAGGCATTGAGAATGGACACACCACATTTGATCAGATCAGATTAATCCTGTAGGACAAGATGGCAAAAGTACAGGGCCTGAAATCGCCAAAAATGATCAAAAAATTCGAAATGACCGACTTCCTGCTGGATTTGGGGGGTGGGTCCAAGAGGCTTTTTTTTGTGCGTCTGGGCATCATACATAAGTGTACCGAGCCATTGGGACTACACGTTAGGGGGCACTGTGGAGCTATTTTGCCACGACCATTTCTGAAGCCACCAAAACACAAAATCTTTTGCCAGGCCGGACGAGTGTACCACTTTTCATGAGTTTTTGAGTATGTTTAGGCTTCCAAAAAAATTATAAAATAATAATTCTTTGCTTTCCAAGAGGGTCCTTGCACAGTTCAGTACTTGGGCCCTAATAAGGATAAAAATGTAATTCACAGAATGCATAACATAAAATGGAAATTAAAATAATTAAGATATTACCCCCTGACGTCATTAATGAAATAAGCATAAAAATGGAGTATATAAAATGCATAAAATCAAGGAATACAGCATCTTAAAGATGTGCAGCAGTATGCAAGGGCAAAGCAGAAATTTAAGAGATAAGTTATAAGTTTTCTTTTAAAAATATTTAGTGAGCCGGCTTCTCTGATATCTAAAGGCATCATGTTCCCGAGCTTTGGGGCGTAACTGACAAATGCTGCTTTCCCAATTTTCCCTTGGCTGTTTTTAGGAACCTCCAATAAACCAGCTGCAGATGATTATAGTGTTTGTAAAGGCAAGTAAGGAACAAGAGAGTTAGCAATGTAACTTGGTCCTTGCACATTAAGGGCTTTCTATGTTAGGATGAGGACCTTAAAATCAATTCTAAAAGTTACAGGAAGCCAGTGCACAGCACCTAAAACTGGACTAAAGTGCTTTTCAACAGCCGAGCTGCAGAGTTTTGGATCAGCTGAAGTCTCTCAGTGGATTTTTTTGTATGTAAAGTATTTGCAGATTTATGTGTATCCCAGCATTAAATATGTTAGTAGCTCCGATATTTTCCTAGGTACTAGCAAATTCTTCACCTGCCTCTGACTGCTCAAAGTGCTTGTTTAAATAGCAATGCACATAAATACTGATTGTCATTATTAGAAATTACAATTTGAGTTTTTATTGTTGGCTGTTATGGTCACAATACACACGAAAGTAAACATGACAAAAGATTAGAACTATAACACATTTTGATAAATTAGTTGGCAATTAGCAGATTTGAGCTTCAGGTTAGGTTTCTTAAAAACGTGAATGGGTTATGAGTTTCCCACGGCAGTCATCAATCTAGATTTTTAGTTTCAGGGACTTTTATGCACAAATCTACTCACAGATTTACTAAAGTTTCATGAATGAGACTCAGTGAGATTTACAGAAAAGGGAACGCCTGTATTTGTGACTGTATTGAAAAACATACCTTTGGTATTTCTAAATACCCTGGTACCATAACACCATGATACTGCCCCAGCCTGTTATTCTGTTCACATGTACACATAAAGTACGTTTACATGATGTTAGGAAAAGTGGAATTATTGTGTTTGTCTGGCTAAAGCTTGACTTTTAAAATATGCGTAAACATGTCAGTCCGACTGAAATTGGATTAAATCGAATTTCTCAAAGCCAGAGTAACACCCAGATAATTCGATTAGAAGTTGAACTATTCCGTCATGTAAACACTGTAGTAGGACTTTTACTGGACTCGGTGTTCCGTGTGTGCTCCACATTGACCTCCCTCAGGGGTTAGAGATAGGCACAGTTCATCACTTATGAGGGAGGAAGGGGTGCTGCAAAACAGGTCAGGCATTTAAAAAATATATAAGCACAGAGGAGGGACTTGTGTTTTTAATTTTGGCTTAGGTGTGGGACATACAACCTGAAACGGTAGTATTTTATATTTATTTAAAATAAAAAAGTCACACCCCAGTCACCCCCCTCCTCTGATAAATAATGTATAGTCCCCCAACACCGGCACGGAAACTAACCGATCTAAAAAAAAAAAAATCAGTATCAGTTTAAGTGTACACTTTATTTGAATATTGTCTCCTCTTTAGCTTCAACAACAGCTGAGGGAGGCAGCAGTAGAGCAGCAGCTCTGCTGTTTAGTGGATAATATGATTTTCTCAGTGGAATCTGGTGTTTTTGATATGACGGTTTTCAGGTAAAGCGGTGAAAATGTTCCAAATATAGCATAGGCTACACTTTAAACAAATTTAAATCTTTTAGGTGGTTTAAAACTAATCAATAAGGCCAGAGTTTGCATTGCAACTAGCTGTGGAGGACGCAGACATCAGTATCAATAAAAAATTCTATCAATAAATGGATTGTCCTGCAGTGCTTTTATACTGGGACAAGGACAGTAGTCCGATTAAATGGACTAATCTAGCTATGACCATAGCTAGACTAAACTGTGCATGTAAATGTGCTGATTCATACTGTTCTTATTTTGGATTTGTAGGTATATTGGAGGTACTTCATTGTGTGCTGGTGGAGAGTCCTGAGGCACTGAACATAATCAAAGAGGGGCACATCAGATCCATTATATCTCTGCTGGACAAGCATGGACGCAACCACAAGGTACCGGCTCTTAGTTTATTCTTGGCGGTATACATAGACAGACAGATGTGTAGTACGTCTTTATATCAATCAAGTTTTACATACTCCCATTACACAGTTTACAATCAGCCGTAACGTTTAGTGCAAACACTCTACATGGATGATTGTGTGTGATGTGAACAGGCTTCAGGAATCTGTGGGCAGAGCCTGAGGACAGCAGCAGAGATTTTTAAATTTAGCCATATTTCTTAACTAATCTTTTTTTTTTTCTCAAGTGGAATACAGTGTTGCAATCATGGAGGGCCCTCGCTGAGCAGGCTGAGATAACAAGACAATTCTCAGGGCAAAGAAAACAGCTTGTGACACAGAGCTGAGGCCTGTCCAATCACAGCAGTCAGGAATCCTGTAGTTCAGGCTGTGTTTTGTGTTTGTTGATGATATATTTATAACACTGACATATTATCTGGTGTGTTTGTGTGTGTGTATATCGTCTAGGTTCTGGATGTGTTGTGTTCACTGTGTGTGTGTCACGGCGTGGCTGTGCGCTCCAACCAGCATCTGATCTGTGACAACTTGCTGCCAGGAAGAGATCTGTTACTGCAGACACGTCTGATCAACCACGTAAGCAGGTAGACACACACAGGCACACCGTTCATTAAATTTATTATGTTCACAAAATCAAAAATGTAGTAAAATTCATAGTAGTTGTTGGTCTAACTCAGTGGAATGGATGGATCATTGACAGTCTCTCCTCTGCTTCATATCTCCAACAGCATGCGTCCCAACATCTTCTTGGGAGTCAGCGACGGCTCTGCCCAGTACAGGAAGTGGTACTATGAGCTGATCGTGGATCAGGCGCTGCCGTTTGTCACAGCAGAGGCTTCTCACCTCAGGGTGGGCTGGGCAAACACCAGCGGCTATGCACCATACCCCAGCGGGGGCGAAGGCTGGGGCGGCAATGGGGTTGGTGATGACCTCTATTCCTATGGCTTTGACGGCCTGCATCTATGGTCAGGTGAGGGTGTGTGAGTGTATATGTTGATGTGTGGTAGGGCTGTCAAAGTTAATGTGTTAATAAAGCGTCAACGCAATTCATTTTAACGGCTCTCATTTTTTTTTGACTCGGGATTAAAGCATGCATGTTCTGTAATTATGACCTCGAGCCCACCCTGTAGTTTGGGAAACTGGGAAGCAATGCAACAGTAATGTTGTGGATGGCAAACCTCCATGTGCAGAAATGGATAAAGAAAGGTTTTTCTGCTGTAAAGCATGGCTGGCCGGTTCTCTCAACGCGACTATTTACGACAAGTTATTTGCATTTGCTGTCGATGTGAAGTGAGTTACCACCGGTCAGTACAACCAGTCTCAAATACATACATAAATACACTTATTGGCCAAACACACAGCTGATTCACAGAGCCCTTCTTCCCCTCACCAAAGGCAGACCATGCTGGAGTTAGTTTACTTTCTGCAGGCAGCCAGACAGACAGCAGGACACTGAACATAAAGTCAGAACACTGATCACTGATAGTGCAGCTACATGACTGCAGCGGCCAGGCAGCCCCTTGGCATGAATGTTCCCTGCGTCACACACAGCCTCCAACGAGCTATCACAGTTTCTCTACAGAAATGTGCTCAAGTTTCTCTTTCAATGTATTTTTGAGCATGCAGTACCTTTGAGGTTAGGCAATTCACTGAAGATTAATCAAAACCAACATTCAGAACCTCTAAGAAATAATCTTGCCCATGTCGGTTATCTCAGTTATTTTTTCAAATTCTATTAATCGGCAGCAAGGTGGCGTCGTGGTTAGCCCTGTTGCCTCACAGCAAGAGGGTCCATGGTACAAAACCCAGTTGGAACAGGGTTCGGTCCGTGGGCGGGGGCCCTTCTGTGCGGAGTTTGCATGTTCTCCCCGTGTCTGCGTGGGTTCTCTCCGGGGTCTCCGGCTTCCTCCCACAGTCCGAAGACATGCAGCTCAGGTTGATTGGTGACTCTAAATTAGGTGTGATTGTGAGCGTGTACAGTTGTCTGTCTATATGTGTCCACTCTAGCAACCTGTCCAGGGTGTACCCCGCCTTCTGCCCAATGACAGCTGGGATTGGCTCCAGCCACCCCGCGACCCTTACGAGGACAGGCAGTTACAGAAAATGACTGACTGACTGACTTTCCCCACCTGGGTTTCCAACTCACGCATCTGGCATGAGTCTCACTCTTTTGGGCTCTGTTTCACACTCTCACAACACTGAGGCAAATCTCATACCAAAACACTGCAACAACAGAAGTGTTGAACAATCATGTAATGCAGAGAACAACTTTGACTCTAGATAACTAGATAAATAAAAATGAAATAAAAACTAGGCAGAGGAAGACAGACCAATAGTCATATTTCTAGGTTTTTTATAAAGTGTAATAAAACACCAAAAATGATCATTTGGGCCAGCATGAATTCATATGAGGCAGTTTTTTTAAGCAGTATCACACAAGAGGGAGTGCTGCTGTACTTCATATCATTATGGCTGTGATTAGGTTGTAGGCATAAGGCTGAAGGCTGAACAATACATCCCTGGGGGTTGAGATAAAACAAAATGAAGTTAAATAAGATAAAATAACTTGGGATCATGAGCAACTTGGCAAGAAATGTTCCACAAATTGCTATAAATAAATAGATAAATAAAAGGTAGATTTAGATTTTTTTTAAAGCTAGAGAAAAAGGTCTAGGGGAGAAAACTATTTGTAATTTTCTGTAATTATCATAATCACATATTCAAAATCACGTTACATTTTTATTTAAATTTTTAGGCACTTTTCCAGGTCTTGTTTGCCTTGTTTTTAACCCCCTTTTTTGTTTTTCTGTTTTTAGTAATTTTCAGGTAGTTTTCTTGTACTTTTCGCAAATTTCTTGCTAATTTTGGGGTCATTTTTTTCTTTCATTGCTAATTGCCTTTTTTCTATGTTTTTCAAAGAAAGCAATGCAATTGTCTCAGGTTTCAAAGGATTAATTTACACAGTCAGATTGTTCCAGATGACACAGTCAAAATTCAGATTGTGACATGTTGCAAACTCAGAGTGAAACTGTTCCTCACTCTGCAGGCTGCATTGCACGGACCGTTAGCTCGCCCAATCAGCATCTTCTGAGAGCAGAGGATGTGGTGAGCTGCTGTCTGGACCTCAGCGTGCCCAGCATCTCCTTCAGGATCAATGGCCAGCCGGTTCAAGGCATGTTTGAGAACTTCAACTCTGACGGCCTCTTCTTCCCTGTGGCCAGCTTCTCTGCAGGAGTCAAGTCAGTGATTTACCACAAACAGTTCATACCACATGGAAATTCAGTTATTGTCTGCCCTTCATTTAACCATAAACTCTCTCTGAAGGTGGTCGATGACCTTCACATTTTTCTGCAAAACTGCAAGGCCAATCATGAAAGTAGTCCATGAAAAAATAATCATGTTCCTCCTCCTACAGGGCTCCTAATGGCTTTTGCAAGAATCACTTGTGTCACAACAAAAACAACCAGTCAAAGCCAAGGAGACTGTAAGACAGCTGTAAATCATATCCCTCTGACAGGAACTCCTCAGCACTGATTGGTTAATTTAGTTCATTTGCGGTGGATTCCTGCAAATGCCCATAGAAGCACTACACAGTGGAGGAGAAACAGGATCTTTTTTCCCACAGATAATCTGCACTACAGTCAGGATATTGTGAGGTCTTTCAGAAATACAACTTGAAGTTATTCTTATGGAGGTCTTTAGCTACAGCTTTAATTTAAATATGGACACTACCTCATTGGTAGAATTAAGCTTCAGTGTCACACAGAGTTCACATATTTCATGATGCTTATTTAATATCTGGTTAAAAGTAAGGCTAAAGAAATAAAAAAGCTACAGTAATATTACAGTGTGATAATACTTGAATAAATAAGAGTAAAAAAGGACACTTTCTGACCTTCCAAACACCAAAAGAAAGTGCATTTATTGCTTCACTGCACTTGTTTTTTGTGGCTATTAAACCCATTAAAACCTGGATCTACATCAGTTTTTTTGTGCTGTGTTCAGACGCCTTTCACTAGCCATGTAACCCTTTGAAATCTAAATTAATTGGTTTGATTACTTTAAAAATGTGGAATAAATATATGCAATTATTGTTATTTTTAATACTAAACTTGTTGCTAATTTTTGAGCCATGTGATGTTAAGTTTCTCATTGTCTTTTCTCTGGATCAAACCAATCTGCTCAGGTTTCACAGGGTTAAAAGTATTTTACCCATATATACTTTAATGTTAAATTGATCAGGATGCTGAAATACGACTAGTCATACCGACAAAACAAAGTCTAATGCTACTTAATACCTTAGGGGTTTTTGTTGGTCTATGCTGTTTCCTTTAATGTTTGGGAAAGTAAATAAATCAATACATTTTCTCATGTTGAAATCATACCCTTTTTATGATTCCCCCTGTCACACTGCAGGGTGCGGTTCCTCCTCGGGGGTCGCCACGGGGAGTTTAAGTTCCTCCCTCCTCCAGGTTATGCTCCTTGCTATGAGGCAGTGTTGCCCAGGGAGAAGCTGAAGCTGGAGGCCAGTCAGGACCAGACTGCAGCCAGAGACCTGCTGGGACCCACCGTCACCTTGAGCCAGGCAGCATTCACCCCAACACCTGTGGACACCAGCCAGGTGACCCTACTGCCTGCTCATCAGCAACTCGAAGACAGTGCAGTATTAGATCAATCAGACTTTCTAACATGAATAATCATATCAATAAATACAGCCTGCACAATACATGTCTAATTATGACATCATGATGATATGTTATTTCATCCTGCCTTTTGAGTTCATTTAGGATATTTTTTTAATCACAGCAGTTCTTCTTTCTAAATGTCTTTTTACATGATCTGTTTTGATGCCACTTGATTCAATATAGTAAATTTCATGCCAGTGTTCATGACACAATCTTTTTGTAGTCGCTCAAAATCAGACTGAAGCAACAGAAAAAGCGTGATGTCAGAAATGATTGTAAGTAGTTTGTGTGTGTGTGTGTGTAGATTGTGCTGCCACCTCACTTGGAGAGGATCAGGGAGAAGCTTGCAGAAAACATCCATGAGCTGTGGGTGATGAACAAGATCGAGCTGGGCTGGACCTATGGTGTGGTGAGTATCAGCTGCCACATCACTCTGGAACTCACTCCCCACATAGATTCAAGACTGCACCGACACATCCATATTTAAATCCCTCCTACAAACTCACCTTTTTAAACAAGCTTTTAATGTGTGATTCTTCAGGTGTTTGTTTGTTATGGTTTTGCTTACTGTTTATTTTGTGTGTGCTTTTGTAGTTGTTGTTTATATTGCTTTTTACTTCTGTACAGCATCTTTGACTGCCTTTTGAGAGTGCTTTATAAAAAAAAGTGTATTATTATTATTATTATTATTACAAAAACAACTCAATACTGTGTATCAAACACTAGTTATTAGCTCTTTTCAGACATGTTTCTCTTTATGTGGATCTGATGAAAATTCACCTTGATGATCTCATGTTTGAGTAAGTGCCTGAGTCAATTTTATGAAAAAGTCACTAGGCTTGGAGCTGGACAAAAGGTAATACAAGAGAAGAGAAAACAAAGTACACCTCAAAAAACTCACCACACAGGTGACCTTTCAAGCTGAAACATCACCTCTGTGGTAATTATATTAAATATTCATGGGAGCATAATCTGGTTTTCTTCAGATATTTAAAATTTTCATGTCACTCTCAACATGACACACCAAACTAACAAAATGCAAAATGTTAAACATGCAGAAAGAGAAACTGAACGCAGGTCGTGTTCCCGCAATTAAGAGCTGTTGAAAATTTCTCATGCAAGTTTGATTTCATGTGTTCAAAGAAAATGAGTTAAGTTGAACAATATAAATGTGAAAGAGCTAATTAGAGATTCTTCTCCTGTCACATCAGTTTATGTAAATTCTTTCCCTGTTTACTGTGCCAAAGATAAATAAAAACAAAAAAAAAAACTTTCTACAACAAAAGTCATAATCAGACCAGCTATATCCATCCTTATATTATAAACTTCCATGCCTACTTGATGATGAATAAAAATGATTATCAAACAAAACACCTAACATGCAGCCTCTGAGCAAAAACAGAACTTTTCACAGGTCCAACTTGATATTTTGTCAGTCATTGTTTGTTCACTGTCACACCTCAAAAAGTAGACAGCATACTTATTTACGCTGGAGAAGATGTATTTAAGATGAAGATTTTGGCCTGGATAGTGCAATAACTTCAGAGATCTGTAAATGCAGCCTTGCTTTTTTCCAGCAGGGTATCACCTGGTTCTTTTCATCAGTGTGCTATCAGGTCTGAAAATAACAGAACTGAGCAGCTTGCCACTGAGCTCCACATCTTTATATCATGATGCCGGCTTCTCTGTTTGTAGCCTGTAATCTTGTAAGCTTTGTTTTGGGGGTTTTATGTATGTTTTTTTCTCTTTTATGTATTCTCTCTTTTAGTCTGTTTCCTGTTTCATTTATAGGTTCACTCCTCTTGTGTCAAGACTGGTTTTACTTCCTGTCTTTGTATTTGTTGTGCCCCTCCCTGATCAGGCTCACCTGTCCCTCACTAATCAGCAGTCAACTCAACTTTTCTTACTGCCCCAGTTAGTGTTTCCCTTCCTGTGCCTGCCCTGCTCCTTTGGTCTTTTTGGTCCTCTGATCTCTTCATCTTTCCTTGTAGTTCTTGTTTTTTCATGCTGATAGCTCCTGTATGTTTGCCTGCCTACCTTGAATTAATCTCATCTTCCTGTACGCCTGTTTTTATTCCATTACAGTATCTTTTTTTAATCCACCTGCCTGCTGCCCTGCATTTAGATCCTTTTTAAATATTTTTTTTCAATTGATTTTCTTACAGGTAAATAATAATAGATTTAACACAGATGACAACATAATGACATCCATATAATCTCACAAACAAAAAAAGAGAAAAAGAAAACAATTAGAGACGGAACAAATCGAATAAAAAGGACAAATGAATAATAGGGTCACTTCAGTTAATTATATAATTCAGCTGATAGCACTAGTGCATTAAAAAAATGAAATATTTGACAGATAGAGTGTAATATAGTTCTTTATAGTCCACTCTTCATTCAAACAAAATTTTGTCACATTACATCCTGTGTTGTGATATTTCACAATGATTTATAGCAGTAATATTTTCCAGAAGAAATTGACTTCTCACTGTATTTTTTAGGAAACTTAGATTCAAATTTGCTCTTTTTTTTACACTTTAAATATAATATTACCCAATAGAATAATCGCAATTATTTTCTGGGAACAGTTTTCATCCAGGGCCCCTAATATAATATTTAAAGGCATAAATTCAAAAGAAATGTGGCCCCAGCCAACCTCGGATATCAGTCCACAACCCTGCAACATATGGACAGTAGAAAAAACAAATGGAACTGGTCTTTGCAGAATCTACATAATGATGACATTTTGATGTTAAAAATAATAAGTTGTTTTTTAGTAGCAGCAAACTTGTTTCTTACGTGCCTGTCCTGCGTCAGTCAGCCAAAACATCTTAATGTTTCTTTGCACAATTAATGTTACACCAGTCTGTGGCAACTAGTTTTGCTTAAAGAAAATTACATGCTACACATTATTACTTAATTTCTCCCTGTAGACAGTAATTAGTTAAACTTGTTGTTCCATTACTTTTGCATTTCTCTGCAGCACTACCTGAAATGCATGCAGTTGCCAGTTAAAAACCTTACAAAAGCCCACATATCAGCACAAAGCCCGGTTCAATAAGACAATCAAGATGACACTAGCCAGAGGCTGTATCTGCCTCTGTGAGCCTCAAAATAAAACTAAAGAGATTGGACTTTCTAACTCTGCCTAGTACACATTTTTTGCCTTAAAATATCAATAGGCCTAAATAAAAAAAAACAAACCATGGCTTTATAGACGAGCCCAGCTTGTTTCACACGTTCATCACTAAAGCAGTGGTTATACCTGATGAGGACGAGTATCCATGTGAACCCGTCTCTGATACAGATTGACTGAATACAGAGTTGGGGACCAGTTCATTGACAAATCAGTGGCAAGGTGCCGGAGGCTGCTTATCTATTCCAGTTTTCCTCGAAAAACTCACCAACAACAGTCCAAAGTCTCCTTTCTCCAAATATAACCAAGATTTTAGTCCATAATGAATTGATGGTTCTCCAGCTTGGTGTTTTTAGTGGCTGCACATGCTTCTACCCACGTGGGCAAGCAGACTGTCTGCGGTAAGTTTTTTGAGGAAATTGGAATGGATTAAGGCCCTTCAGGCACATTGAGACAGATTTGTTTATGAACCAATCCCAGACTCTGTATCCAGTCAGTCTGTATCAGTTTTGGGTTCACTCCATGAAAGGAGGAGATCCTCAAATCATTTGTAACTTGTTCCCCTTCCAAGGCAGCACACGACTGCCCAGGCTGAAGACACCCTTGACGGGTGCACAGACCTTAACACAGGTAATGAAATAATGTTTTGATTAGTAACTGTAATGTGTACAGACAAATATAATGTGATTACAGTGGTGATAACAGAAACTTTATCTCCCATCCTTACTTATAGAATTGCCACAGATCTCTTTGGTCCTCTGTGAGTTTCAGTTCATTTTCATTATCCACCACCACGGGGATTCAACAACACCTTCCTAACAGGCTGAGGCTGAATGCTTAGCTGGCAGAGCTTTAACCAAACCGTCCATCTCAAGGTCATAACATCTTCCTTTAAATCCCGAATTTTCCAAGCTCCACTGTCAAGTCTCCTCCAAATCCTGTCAGTCTGTCACATCCACCTGTGCAGCTCATTCAGTGCTCAGTGCACCTGCTGTGTGAGGTCAGGCTGGCTCAGGCTGACACACCAGCACAGCCACAAGGGGGGATACTGAGCCTGGTACTTCTCACAGTATATTCAGATACTACACATTGCACAGATGCGACTCCAGTATTATAACTGGAATGTCCCCTAGTTCTCTGTGTCCCTGAGAGTGGAGGGGGCTCAACAAGCCTAACCTTTACTTTCTTTCTGTGTTTCAGGTGCGAGATGATAACAAGCGGCAGCACCCCTGTCTGGTGGAGTTCTCCAGGCTCCCTGAACAAGAACGAAGCTACAACTTACAGATGTCTCTGGAGACTCTAAAGTAATGAACCAGTGCAGTCAGCAGTATCACATATAACACTTAAATCAAATATACGTGTTCACGCCATATGAGCAAAATCCTGAACACTCAATTACATGTTTGATCATGTGTGTGTTTATGTGTGTGTTACAGAACCCTCCTGGCCTTAGGCTGCCATGTTGGCCTCGCAGATGAACACGCTGTAGAGAAGGTCAAGAGCATGAAGCTTTCACCAACGTAAGTCATCTCAACCATCAGTATAAAATATAAGTAATGCACAGGATGCAGAATAATAAATACTTGCTGTAATAATACAGTGATGGGAATGAGATGACGAGTAAAGCAGAAGTAATTTTTTTTTTTAACCCTGATCAAATTGGCTTGATTATTTTCAAATAAAAAGCCAATGAGCAACCAAAAAAAAATATTACTCCTAAATTGGAAAGAAATTAGTAAAAAGAACAAGAAAGTTACCCAAAAAACAATAAACCAAAAAGAGAACTAAAGAAAAATGAAAGTTAAAAAAAGGTACAAGGTAAGTTTATATGTAAGTCATATATCATTCATTCATTCATTCATTCATTCATTCAAGCAAGGGTCGCGGGGGGGCTGGAGCCAATCCCAGCTGTCATCGAGTGGAAGGCGGGGTACACCCTGGGAAGATCGCCAGACTATCGCAGTGTCATATATCAACTTTGTCAATATATTTTTAAAATAAAGTGCTTAAAACGTATATTAAGTTTAACATAATTTTAAATAAGCCATTAAGATAATTTTAAATGTTTTTTCCTAGCTTTTATCTTTTTTTTCTCAAGACATTTTTCCCTACCTTTTTAAATAAATAATTTCATAACAAATACAATACTCATTACAATACTCATGAAAGGTAATTGAGTGCAGCATTAGAAAAATGACATCTATCCAGGTTTCAATGGTTTAATGACAAGAGCTCCCACACATGAGTCCACGAGGGTTGTTGAGTAGCTGGCTTGTTAACAATTCAGTAATTCAACTCTGTCTGTACAGCTACGAGTTGTCTGGCGGCTATAAACCTGCTCCTCTGGACCTGAGTCACATCAAACTGACCTCCACCCAGGAGGCCATGGTGGACAAACTTGCTGAAAATGCGCACAACGTCTGGGCAAGAGACCGCATCCGCCAGGGCTGGACCTATGGCATCCAGCAGGTTGGAGAACATGACACATATTTAATGTCTGTTTTCAGTTTTTTTTTTTAAGTGTTGAGACTGTGGATGTCCTGATTTATTTAGCCTCCGATTAAAGTCATTTAATACAGAGTCCCGCTCTGACACTTCTATTTTAACACATACAGCTGGACAGTTCACACTTTATGAAGGCTCCTTTAAAGTTATCAAACTCAATCCAGTGTATAACCTATGCTTGACCATGTGAATAAATGAAGATGGCAGTGCATAAAGTGTAACATGACAAACCCCCCTTTAATCTTTATGGCCTGTCTCAGGGAAGTGTCTGTCCCTTTGAGTATTAGTGTTTGTTGCTTCAGTGCTGAGTCTGAGTCACCTGAATGAGCTGTATTCCACTGAGTGTTCATTTTCGTCGTCTTCACTTCTTTTGGGCGGATTACACTTTATTAAAACTAGAAGGGCCAAAATTCCATACTCAGTCAAAAGGCTGCTAGTGGTCATTTTGACGTCCAGATTCCAATCTCTGTAATCTGTGTGTAGTAATCATGATGTTTCAGACAGGCAGCTCAGACTATACATAGGTTACTTGTTTTTCCTTCAGAGGCAATAGCACCATGTAGTTATACTCTGAGTGACTTTTTGATGTTTAACGTTGAAGATGGATAGCTTTCCTGTCTAAAACCAATGGTAACCTCCATACATTAAGAAAGCAAATGTCTTACAATTTGTTGGCAGTTCCACTGGAGCTATAAGGGATTAAAATGTATTGCCCATAGGCAGCTCAGTGATGGTAGTAAGGGAGAGGCAACCACGACTGTTTAACTTTCCCCCACCAAGCACTGCATTTCCATAAAGTTATTAACTTTTTTATTCTCCTGGCCTCTGTCTCATCTCAGGATGTGAAGAATCGTAGAAACCCTCGTCTGGTCCCCTACGTCCTTCTGGATGAGAGAACCAAAAAGTCCAACAAAGACAGTCTCAGAGAGGCTGTCAGGACTCTGCTGGGATATGGATACAACCTGGAAGCTCCTGACCAGGACCACGGTACAATACCTCCCCCTTACTGTACCACTTAATTCAGTGACTTGTCATTTTAGGAATGACTTAGGGAAACAATGATTACCTTGATTATACAAATATAACAAATGATGGTAATGTAACTGTTTCTATGATAATGCCCCCCCCGCCTCCCTCCCTGCCTTGTTTGCGTCCAGCAGCTCAGTCTGATCCCAACAACGTATCTGCTGAGAGGTTCCGCATCTTCAGAGCAGAAAAGACCTACTGTGTTAATGCTGGGAAGTGGTACTTTGAGCTGGAGGTAAGAAGAGACATGATCAGAGGTACACTATATGGACAAAAGTATTGGCCCACACCTTTTAATCATTGAATAGAGTAGAATAGAAAAGAATATATCTTTATTGTCCACCAGGGTGGAATGAAGACAGCACAATAAAAGGCAGACAGTCAGTTAGTTAAAACAAAACACATTAACAGGTCATTAGGGACACTTAACACAACAATCAGTTCAGGTCATTGTCTCTCTGTGGTTTAAAACTCATCAGTTAGAGTGAATTGAGAATACTAATGGCACTTGGGAAGAAGGACTTCTTAAACATTTTTAGTTGCCAGAGGGACTCTGTAGCACCCCACAAAGCCTAGGAGCTCAAACTGGCTGGAGAGAGGATGGGAGTCAACTGCTAAGATACTCCTCGCTTTCTTCCTTGGCCTTTTTTGTAAAAGTTGGCTTAAGGCCTTTTTTGGCTTGCCAACTATTTTACTTGCCAGACACAATGCTACAAAGTTTAATCTTTTCTGTACAGTTTAGGTGACCGTACCAGGCAGGAGGGTGAAAAGTTAAAACACTCTCAATCATAGTTTTATTCCTTTCCTTTCCTTCCCCCTAGTTTTGAAATCTGCTGACTAACATCCAGGCCACTGAGCATTTTAACCAGCGTTTTAACCAGACAACTGGAAGGATAGAGACAAAGATCCCTCTGCGCAACAGTAGAATAAAAACAGAAGTAATCAGCAGTCATAGGTTAAAACACTGGAGACTGAGCATCAAAAAGTGCTCAGATTTAAACAGGAGCAGGTTCCTGTTTCGCTGTCAAGTGCACAGTAGTGCCTAAAACAAGTTGGAATTAAACAATGTGCTGCTGTAGCAAAAATATTTTTTAATATTCACAACAGAAATTCAGGGTTAGTTTGGGGACTTTTGGAATTGGATCAGGCAATATCATCTGGACATGCTATGGACGGACAAATTACAGTTTATGTGTATTCAATCTAATCACTGAGCAGACCACAGAGCGCCCAAAGAAAAGTAACGGAGGGTCACTTACACTTTTCTGGACTGGAAGACAAATGCAAAACCGAATGGTAGTATTTAGCTTCTCCTAAGACCCGTCATACTGCCATATTCTGATGTTAAGTCCACTCAGTAGTGTGATGGCAAGGAGAAGTGATGAAAACCTTTCATCAGATGTTGCTACTATTCCAAATTTGTTAATTATCTATTGTAATCTGCACACACCAACACAATGTACCTGTTTAGTGTGAGATGTGTCAAAACTCTTAACAGCCTGTAGGGTGCAGCCATTGCCAAGGTATCACACTGATGCTTTGCTGTGCCTAAACTGGATATTACCTGGTTGTTGTTTCCTCTCCAGGTATTAACAGCAGGAGAGATTAGGGTGGGCTGGGCCAGGCCAGGATGCCTCCCAGACCAGGAGCTGGGATCTGATGACCAGGCCTTTGTTTTTGATGGCTTCAAGGTGGGTGAATATTTTTTTTCTTTGTTCAGTTCTTATTCACTGCAGTGGAACAGTGGATTTTTTGAATTGCTGTCCAAATTAGTCATCAATAGGGAAGGTTTTCTTTTTTCTTCAGGTCCAGCGTTGGAATCAGGGTAATGAGCACTTTGGGCGTGCCTGGCAGACGGGGGACGTGGTGGGCTGCATGGTGGATCTGAACGAACACACCATGATGTTCACACTCAATGGAGAGGTGCTGCTGGATGACTCCGGGTCTGAGCTGGCCTTCAAGGACTTTGAAGTTGGTGAAGGTCAGTGCTGTGTTATTGATGACACTTCTTTAATAAACTTTCTGAAAAAGGACTCACAGCAATTACAGATCAGGTCAACACCTGCTTATTATTGGTGTTGAAGCTTAGAATTTATCCTCACACTAGCTGACAAACCTAACAACCTCAGAGGATATATTAAAAGTTATCTTCCTTCAATTTCTCAGTTAATCAGGTGAATATTTGGAGGGCGCTCGTGTGAAGGAATGGAGTAGAGGTGTTTTCCCAGTGCTCCGTGTCATCTCCTTCATTTTATCTTTAAAACACTGCACTTCGTCATTATTTTCAGCTGGATCGACATTTAAGCTGTGCTGTAATACGTTGGACGTATTCCTGGCATAATGCCTAAAAGAGACAAGAGTCAGAAGGCTACATCCCTGCCAGGCCTGTCTGCTATTAGCAACAAAGCTATATTAGCTGCTGTCGCTAACCATGAAGTTGAGCTTGCCAAAGTTACCACGTTCGTGGATGATTTGAAGAAGTCTCTGGAGGGCCGCCTTGACTCAATCGAATCCTGTTTGTCCTCACTTCAGAAGAAACACCACGTTATGGAGTCTCGTATTGACAATATGGACGAGGCCCTGTCAGCCACCGATAGCCGCATCACAAAATTGGAGGCTACATGCAAGGAGCTACAGGTGGCTAGCAGTCTCCTCAGAGCCAAGGTGAATGATACGGAGGGCCGCAGAATTGTGGGCATTAAGGAGGGAGAAGAAAAAGGTAACCCCACTGATTTTGTATCAAAGCTGATCCTGGAGCTACTTGGCCAAGATAACTTCAGTAGGCCCATCAAATAGACCGAGCCCACCATGGCCTAAGGCCCAAGACGCAACCTAACGAGCGACCGCGGGTTATCGTCACCAAAGTCCACAACGATCGAGATGTGGTCAACATTCTCCGACTCAGTCGTCTGCAGGCACTGCTGCTTTACCACTGCGATAGGGTGTCGATATTCCCTGACTACACTGCAGAGGTTTCATCTCAGCGGTAGGCTTTCAGCAATGTGAAGAGGTGGCTAACCGAAGCAGGTGCTAAGTGTTTCCTGCATTTTCCAGCTAAGCTCCATGTTATATAAGATATTCGACTCACTGGCTGATGCTGAACGATTCGCCAGCTCTCTCGGCTCGGCAGAAAAATCCTAAATGGGAGTAAGCATTATCTCTCCCTGCAGCCACGTGATTAACATTCAGATCCAGCACTTTTTCACCCAACTGTACACTGGTTAGTGATGGCGAAATGAAGTGTCATGAAGCATTGAAGCTTTCCATCCAATTGCTTCACTCATGGGCCGAACATTCACGATGCTTCATTTGCTCTACTGTGCCATCAAGTGGACATTAAATGTAAAACAGGTGGGGTAATTATAATTGAAGCTTTGAATTGAATTGTGATAATGCCAATAAACAAATAATATACTCATTAATAAGCTTGAATAGATTGCACACAATAAAGCAATAAAGTCCCAAGTTAGCAAAATGTGAGGGGACAGTGGAGGTTCGTTGCGTTTTGTTGCCCCTTATATTTCGAATCGCACGCCAAATGAATTGTATGAATCTGAATTGTTCTTCCATTACCTTTATCTTTCTGTGAGTGCAGTCTTACCATAAGGCCATTTGTTGGAGATGCTCATGGTGCTTTGGTGTAAGTTGTTTTGGGGTTTTTTTGGTGTTCAGCTTGGCTGGCTCTGTTTCCCGGCAGCCTCCCTGTTGACTAGTGGAATGTACCGCTTAGTTCTTTCAGTGGGTTTGGGTTTTTTAAGGGTTTTTTGCTCTTGCTTTTTGTTTTTTTTTACTCTGTATTTTTGTACTCTGTACTCTTGTTGTTGTTGTCACTCAGTGTACTGCCAGCTCTATGTATGACACATCATTTTTTTTCATTCAGTTCCTCTGCTTAACCCCACTATAACCATTCACTTAAGTCAGAAATGAGACACATCACTTTTACTTCTTGGAATTGTAGGGGTATGGGCAAAGCTCATAAAAGGGTCAACGTATTTTCACATTTAAAATCCCTGTCATCTGGCATTATTTTTTTACAGGAGACCCATATTCAACCTACAGAGCAGAGACGCTTGAGATCTATGTGGGTGTTACAGGTGTACCAGTCTTGCCTTCTCCTCTAAGGCGAGGGGGGTTGCCATTTTTGTCCGCAGAACGATTCTCTTTGTATTTAAATCTCAGACTACTGATCCAGGTGGGAGATTCGTTCTTGTTACTGGCACAGTCAATTCATTTCCGCTGGCTCTCTTAAATATACTGTATATGCCCCTAATTATGACATCTCCAAATTTTCAAGTATTTAATCTTGTTACTGAATACAAAAAAATGTAATATAATTATGGGCAGGGATTTTAATTGCTTTTATGATCCTCTTATGGATAGATTCTCCTCTAAAGTAGTCCTATCTTTGAAATCTGTCCCTGTTCTTAATAATCTTGTTAAATCTTTAGATGTGGTTGACATAGGGAGACACCAGCACCCCCTGGAGAGGCAATATTCTTTTTTCTCCCCTGTACATGGTACTTTTGACTAGAATTGATTATCTGTTGGTTGATTCAAGACTAATTTACAAAGTATTAACTTCAACGTATCATAGTATTTTAATCTCCGACCATGCCCCCCTCTCGATGGAAATTGACTTTAATTTTCATGCTCCTGTTTATAACTGGAAATTCAACCAATCTCTGTATACAGATGATAGGTTTAGTGACCACATTTTAGCCAAAATCACAGATTTCCTGCTCATAAATATTAATGGCGCCGTCTTTGAGTCAACCCTGTGGGAGTCTTGTTATCATAAGGGATCACATCATTTCATACCATTTCATACTCATATAGATGTTATTGCCCCTTTTTTGCTACGAATGGTTATTTGCTATGTGAAGGATGGTATTTTTCCTTGCACCCTGTATGATGATTATATTTGTCTCCTCCTGGAAAAAGACAGAGATAATACAAATGTTACATCCTGTCGACCTTTGAGTTTGCTTAACTCCAACCGGAAAATAATTGCAAAAGTCCTGAAAAATCAGTTAAACAAATGTATTGGTACATTAATCCATCCCAACCAATCAGGTTTCATCCCTGAAAGATTCTCCTTCTCCAATACCAGGCGCTTACTTAATTTAATGTATTCAACTAGGCTGCCCCACTCTGCTGTTATCTCATTAGATGCCCAGCAGGCTTTTGACCAAGTAGAGTGGAGGTACATGTTTGCTGCTCTTCAAAAGCTCGGCTTTGTTGTGAAATGTATGACTCTATTAAAGATGCTTTATGCTTGTCTTCTATCATCAGTTTTGACTAATCATGATAGGTCTCCTCCGTTCTTGATATGCCACGGTACCAGGCAGGATTACTGCCTCTCAACTATACTCTTTGCTTTAGCTCTTGAGCCGTTGGCTGTGGCCATTAGAGCCAGTCCCCAAATCATTGGAATAAGATATGGCACATCTGACAGTACCATCGGACTGTATGCGGATGATGTGGCTCTGACTCTTTCGGATGTGAGGACATCTCTCTCCCCTCTTCTCGATCTGATGAATGGCTTTGGGCGACTTTCTGGTTTTACCATAAACTGCGGGAAATCTGTCTTTATGCCCTTGTCTAATGATCTTGAAACAAATTTTCTTGATGATTTACCCTTCAGAATTTCTTCTGACCATTTTGCCTATTTGGGGATTAACATCCCCAAGAACCCAAAACTTCTATTTAAACTCAACTATTTGGAATTGGTTGGTAGGCTTAAGAGCATGATAGATAAATGGAAACTTCTCCCCCTCTCTTTAATAGGCTGTGTTAACAATTTTAAAATGGTAGTGCTCCCTAAATTCACATATCTCTTTCAGAACGTGCCCATTTTCCTCACATCCTCCTTCTTCAAGATGTTAGATTCTATTATCATGCCCTTTGTTTGGGCTTACAAGCCCCCCCAAATCTCAAAGGCTCACCCACAGAAGCCCTAAGAGGAGGGTGGCTTAGGTCTCCCTGGCTTTCGACACTATTACTGGGACTATAATGCTAGAGCATGGGTCTTCTGGACTCATACTTCGGCTGGGGCCAGAGAGGAGGCTGAACTCTGTCTTGTAATGCCGTGTCACTAACTGGAGCTTCCATGTCAGCCATTGTATTTTCTAAACCTGATATACATTTCAAATCATTAAGCAATGACTTGATTTTATGTAACTCGATAAAAATTGTGAGGCAAATCAAGGGTGTACTGAGTGTCCCAGAATTGTCCATTCACGCCACTATATGCCAGAACCCCTGTTTTAAGCCAGGTTTGATGGATGCCGTTTTTAAGTGCTGGTCAGATAGGGGTTTATCAACTATCAAGGACCTCTATATTGGTAACCGTTTTGCGTCTTTTACTCAGCTTCAGGCAAAAGTTGATCTCCCATCTTGCCAATTTTTTCGTTATTTGCAAATGAGGAACTTTGTTAGGCAATTTTTTTCTCGCTTTGATTCTATGCCAGAACAGCATCTCTTTTATGATATAATGACCAAAGACCGCACCTCCAAACATTTGATCTCTCGGTTTTCTGTCCTATTTTCTTTGGCAACCCCCTCTCTCCATATTAAAGAGGCATGGATGAAGGATACTGGTGAGGTAATCTCTGATGAGTTATGAGTAAAAGGGCTAAATAGGATAAAAACATCCTCAATTAGCACCAGACTTCAACTCATTCAGTTTAGTCACTGAGCAGAATTTCCCCCTCTGTTTCTGCCATCTGTGACAAATGTAAGTCAGCTGATGGGACTCTTGGGCATCTTTCTGGTCCTGTCCTAAGCTCAAAAGTTTTTGGGCTAACATCTTTCACCTGTACAGCATCATATATAACAGGCAATTGGTTCCTGACAGTCTGTTGGTGTTATTGGGCTGTTCCAACGACTCTTTGGCTCTCCCCTCCCCTTTACAACAAGCCCTTTTGGCCTGGTCGTTGCAAAATGAGTTATTCTGGGAGAGTGGAAGTCAGTATCTCCCCCCTGCTTCAAAAAGTGGCTTAATGACATGGTTTCTTGTCTTCATCTCGAGCAGATTCAGTACACTCTATCAGACTCTCACACCAAGTTTAATAAGATTTGGGGTCTTTTCATAGAACATATCAGGAGGGAGAGATCACAATCTAGGAACTGACTGTCCTGCTCAGTTGTACTCTACTGTTTTTTTTGTTTGTATCCTCACCATGGAACTTTGCTACCCTAGCTTACACAGGGCCTGCTTTTACCCCCTTTTGTACCGGTCTCTTGGACTTCCTTTCTGACTCCCAATTTTATAAATTGGTGCTCTGGGTTATTGCGTCAACGATTTGACATGTGCACATGTAGATTTTATTTTCCTTGGTTTGTCCTTAGTGCTGGCAGTTTGTCTATTTTTTTTTTTATTAAATTTTTTATTTTATTTTTATTTTTTGTCTGTTTGTTTGTTTGTTCCCCCTCTGTTTGTTGTATTTACGTGTTGTAAGTTTGTTTTATTGAAAATTGTATAAATAAAATTTATTTACAAAATCAGGTGAATATTGAGTTGCACAATTATTAATTGAGAGTTTCCTCTATAGACATTGTTACAGGTAGCAATGCACAAAAAGCTTCATCTTTGGATTAGACTTCTTCTGTCTTCCTCTAGGTTTTATCCCAGTGTGCAGTCTGGGTGTGTGTCAGGTGGGGAGAATGAACTTCGGTAAAGATGTCAGCACTCTGAAGTACTTCACCATCTGCGGCCTGCAGGAGGGTTACGAACCGTTTGCTGTCAATATGAACCGGGACGTCACCATGTGGCTCAGCAAGAGGCTGCCTCAGTTTGTCCCTGTGCCCCCCAACCACCAGCACATCGAGGTGAGGGAAGTCACCTGCACAACACACTCACAGCCACGTAGCAGGCTACTGGTAGAATCTGCTGCTTGTTTTTGGAAGAATGAAATGTAACTCCTTCAGACACATGTCAAGACTTATGTTTTTGTATTTTTGTTCTTTTTTCCTCCAGAACTGTTCAAAAACTACTGAAAAAATAAGCCAAGTTTAAAAACATATATGACATATGTACAGTACAGACAAACAAGTGTTTTTTTTTTCCTTCCCTCCTTTTCCAGGTGACGAGGATAGATGGGACAGTGGAGTCGTGTCCTTGCCTAAAGGTCACACAGAGGTCATTTGGCTCACAGAACAGTTACACTGACATTACCTTCTACAGACTGAGCATGCCCATAGAGTGTGCAGAATCCTTCTCCAGATCCTCACCAAGCGATTGCCTCTTCTCACCAAAGAGGGTAACAGCACCACAAACACATTTACACATATGTACACATATGTCAGATTCGTGGACATATCAACATTGACGGACACATACTTTTCTGTCTAAAACACACTTAAATGCAATCCATCTGTTGTGCAGCAGTTTCCTCCATTGCCCTAATGGACTTTATTTTATAGACCAAATCACAATGTTTGTTTACAAAACCTTCTTCGTAGAAAACCTCATGTCATGAACACAGATTGAAAAAGTGTGAAGCAAATGCTGCCTTTCTTGGTTACTTTTCGTTTACCAAAAAGCAGCCCGCTTCTAAAGTTTAACTGTACACTATATTGTAGAGATATTTACTGCTTTATCTTGCAGTCAGACAGCCATTTCTGACTGAGAATTCAAGCCATCATCGAAAAGCCACCTGAGAGAAATGGTCATTTTACTCTGCAGAACACAAGAGTTGCTGTTCTACTGCTTCCTCCATCAGTTAGTGTGTTACATAAAACGGAAAAAATATTATATATCTTACAGGGTTAAAACGATGTGCTTGAGATGCATGAATTTGACACTCAGAAATTTAAGTCACGGAATAGCTTGAAAATCAATTTTTTACTGTAAAGTTTTACTTTAAAGTCCTTCATTTTTTTACTTACCCCAGTCTATTTGAACTCCAGGCTTATATTTAAATTGATGTTGAATTAAAAAAAAATTAAAATGTGCTTTGCTGCGGCCCTCATCAACAGCAGAGAATTGCTAACGTTTGCTTCCATGCCTATATTCAGTTTATCAAAGACGTTAGCAAAGCAATGTGGTACATTAAAAAAGCAGAAACATCGGGTTAGACTGAAGTGTTTAACTATATATATTTTAAATGTTACAGCCAAATGACAACAGAAGTCACAATTGAGATATTGTCTAACCTGAAGTCATTAACTTTGTTAATGTTAGTGCAACATCATGGTGATTAAGTGTTTATTAAGCTTGTGCACATTCTTTCGATTTTTTTTCAATTGCATACTGTACAGTCAACCATAGAATATTAAAATAACACTTACCACATTACCATTTACTGCTGGCCTTTATCTGAAGGAGTAAACTGTAGGGTTGTGTGTGTGTATAAATGAGCGTGTGTTGTGTTCACTGTCTGTTTGTGCAGGAGCTGGATGACTTTGAAACTGTGTCAGACTTTGAGGTCCTGATGAAGTCTTCTCACGGTCACAATGGTCCTAGTGGACCTGAGAGAGACGAATTCAACAACCACAAAGATTATAACCAGGAGAAGCCCTCCAAACTCAAGCAACGGTAAACTCGCTGTTTTCTCTGTAGTAAAGATATCCAACTCTCCAGTAATTTGGACCCATCTGTCATTGTATTTGAGCACTATTGTTAAACTTTATAAAGCTACACCAACCATCTGATTTACCAGGTTCATGCTGAAGAGAAACAAGCCAGACAACAGCTGTCCATCATCGACTCGTGTGTCAGAGGAGGTCATTGCTGATGACAGAGATGAATATGAATTCCTCACGCAAGCCTCCACTGTAAGACCATACATGTACAAAGTAAAATTCATAAACATGTGCAATATAAATGTTAGCAATGACAACCCAGCTAGCAATTTTTGGCTCTAAAAATGACCTGAGATTGGTGCAGTACAACCAATGCAATGTTTTGGTAAAGCTTTCAGCAGCAAGTTTTCTTTTAGTGCCCAGAATGTTCTTAAAGTTGGGGTAAAATGCTCAGTGAACATAAAAAAATATTTAAAATGTTTTTTTTAATTGTTAATATATCACATTACATAACTTTTTCATGAAAAACGGGTCTGTAATCTCAGTCCTCAGCAACATGTTCTGAATATTGCTTTGAAAAATGTTTTTGCTTTGTTCTCATGCAACATTGTGGGAATGTTTTATAAAAAGAACATTCTATAATCTGCTATTTCTCAACATCCCCACAATGTTGCAGTTATCATGTTACGTTTTAGTCAGCATTTAACATTAACATTATTTCAAATCATTAATTGATTCTTTGAACATTAGATTAAAATGTTTTCTTTAAAATGTTATTGCAACTTGTAGGTAACATTAGGCAGTTTGTGGGAATGTTCCCTGCTAGCTGGGAAGTAGCTCCCCACAACAAGAGAGAAATGCACATCCCAAGGCTAAAGAAGCACAAGATGGTTTTGAAATTAATAACTTATAATAGTCATTACATATGCCAAATAATATGAAATCTGAATTTGTTTTTAAATTTTTCAACTGTCACACAGATCTCTGTTTTTTAGCATATTACGGAAGAGGTGTTAACTTAAGTGTTCTTAATTAGGTGCTTTAATTTAGTGTTTTATGATGTGTCTGTTGTGGAGAAACTTGATTGCACCTCTCTTCCTGTGCAGCACTACTACTCAGTGCGGATCTTCCCTGGTCAGGAGCCCAGCAGTGTTTGGGTGGGCTGGGTGACCTCCGACTTCCATCAGTACGACCCAGGCTTCGAACTACACAACGTCCGAACTGTCACCGTTACTCTGGGAGATGAGAAGGGCAAAGTTCATGAGAGGTTAGTCAAGTTGCAGCCAATTGTTATCTTAGGGTGAATTCTTGTATTTGTAAGATTTAATCTTGAGCAGGGATGGATGGGATGTGTCATTGAGGCTGATGGTTTACAGTCCAGCTTAAGACTACATCATATGATTTCAATGACTAGCACTCTATTTACCAGATATGAAGAACTTATGACTGCAGATAACTAAGCAGTTTATGAAGACATTCATTAGGAGGACCTTTAATAATCCATTAGAATCTGTTTTTCATAGGATTCACGTGTTTATATCTGCCAACATACCAAATTAAGCAAACAATGCATTATTATGTATTATTATTATTATCATGTTGACTGGGATTTTCAGTAACTGCTACATGATGTGTGTGTGTGTTTTCTTGTATAAATTGCAGTAGCTGTAACATGTGCTGTGTGTGTGTGTTCTCTCCAGTTAGAAGCACAGTAGCTGTTACTTGGTGTGTGTTATCCAGTATGAAGCACAGTAGCTGTTACTTGGTATGTGTTATCCAGTATGAAGCACAGTAGCTGTTACTTGGTGTGTGTTTTTCAGTATGAAGTACAGTAGCTGTTACTTGGTGTGTGTTATCCAGTATAAAGCACAGTAGCTGTTACTTGGTGTGTGTTTTCCAGTATTAAGCGCAGTAGCTGTTACTTGGTGTGTGTTTTCCTGTATTAAGCGCAGTAGCTGTTACTCGGTGTGTGTTTTCCAGTATGAAGTACAGTAGCTGTTACATGGTATGTGTGTTTTCTAGTGTGAAACACAGTAGCTGTTATATGTGGTGTGTGTGTTTTCCAGTATAAAGCGCAGTAACTGTTACATGGTGTGGGCTGGAGAGAGCAGCAGTCCTGGTCAGGGGAGGAACAACAATGGCCTGGAGATCGGCTGTCTGGTCGACACAACAAATGGATTGCTCACATTCACAGCCAACGGCAAAGAACTCAGCACGTACTATCAGGTGAACGTTTGATAGGTCAAAGTGTCAATATTAGAATGGTCCTTTTTTCACCTCCTGCTTGTTTGTTCGCACTTCTTTTAATTTACAGATGTACAGTCTGGCACTAGCTACATCAACACAACCTTCTCCTTTCAACCAGTATATCTTATTACAACTGAAACTAAATGGTGTGTTTGTTCAGTAAATGATAAGACTAAATTGTCATTTGAGGAAACACTCAGAAAACAAAAGTGCAAACTCACTGTTTTTTTTTGTTTTGATAGTTAACCCCCTGCAATATATTTGGATTAACCCATCAGACTGCAGCTGGTTCTGTGTATGAATGCATATCTTGCCCTGCACCTTGTCTTGCTGAATGTCACCAAACACACATAAACCAGAAGAAAAGTCTAAAGTCAACATCAGTTTGCAGGCTATATCACAAATTAACTAATCAGCTGTAGCACATTAAGCATCTTCAAAAGTGAATGATCGTTTGGATCTTTATTCTTCAACACCACAGCTACAACAAAAGCCTGTCTGTTCTTGGCCTGTAAGTGACAGCGACCAGATAAAGTTTGTTGACATGTCTGTCTGTGCCTCTGTCAGCCTTCAATGAAGTATGTACAGTGGCTCACCCGCTCAAAATACTTTTCCCCCTTACAACAACCAGAAAGAAACAAGCTCAAAAATCAGTCATTTTTCCAATAGATATAAAAGTTATTTGAACTTGATTTTGGTGGGAAAAAAAACAAGAAACTTATTGTGATTTCATTTGGACTTCAACAACTAGCTAAGCAATCTCTTCTCTTCACAGGTGGAGCCCAGCACTAAGCTGTTCCCAGCAGTCTTTGCAAAGGCTACCAGCCCTAATGTCTTCCAGTTTGAACTTGGGCGTGTTAAGGTTGGAAGTACATTCGTGTGCGCGCACACACACACACACACACACACACTCACGAACGCACGCACGCACACACACAGAAACACACACACGCACAGAGGTTACTTACATTTCTGCATTATAATAAAAACCTTCTAGTGGTACACAGGTGGAAAGATTCTGGCCCATTGGTAGAAAGGAAAGGAAAAACTGCATCATTTATATATATATGCAATTTTATGAACTAGGTGTGGGCAGCAACGTCTGCAGAAAAAGTGCTGTATGAAGTTACTGCTATTGCAAAGCGAATATTTCCTACTGCTGCAGCTTCACATTAAAAGCATTTAACTGGTAAAACATGAGTTGACTTTTATTCTGAAGTAGTCACAGCAAATGCAGTGTGGATGTCGCAGCGATGAGCATATCCACGACTGTCAGGGTCATTTTCAGCAGTTTTCCACAGTGGATCAATTTGAAATATTGCAGGGAGTAATGGAACACTCAGCAGCAGGTACAGTGAGCTGATAGATGAAGAGTTACAGTTGACAGGCAGCACACCTCTCTAAATTTGGACGTTTTCGTGGGTCTGTGAATAGAGTGCAGTAGTTTGAGTTGCAGTATGGATAACTGATCAGATGACCAGAACAGTTCAAATCGATGGAGAGGAGAAGCAGTCTGCGGAGTGAGTGAATGTAATCATTTAGACCCATGACAATGAATAGTTATGTTTCACTGCACCTGGGTGTTCTGCTGCTCTGCCTGTGACAGTACACTCTGCAGTGCAGTGAGTAACCACATGATATATATAGATAGATAGACAGATAGATAGATATAGATGGTGTTAGGGTGGTGTTACGGCAGATGTTTCAATGGTGGCACTCGCCACAAATAAATGAATGTGTGGGATACTCTGCCTTTCACTGTGCCCTGCTGTCTGTAGAATCATGCCATGTGGAGCATAAAATCAGATCAGTGTTTCTTGTAGAATGATAGATCCCAATTATTGCCTGGTGTTCTTATCAAGTTTATTTTGCTGTCCCAGAACTCTGTGACCTGTAACATTGCTCTTACCACCAGTAAACTCACAAAATAAAGCAGGACTAAAATCTCTGAGATTGCCACTATAACAGCAACATAATCCTTTACTCATCATGACCACACCCTACTTTTGTCATGTCAGTTTGAAATTAAATAAAGTTTTAGACAGACAGATCTACTGAGCATAAAATTGCACTATGAGTTTGAATCTTTCCACCTCCATATGAGCCCTTCTCTGGTCTGTCTGGCTTTGTCTATGTATTGGAGCAACATTGCCAATAATGCTGGTTCTCTTTCAGAATGTGATGCCTCTGTCAGCTGGTCTGTTTAAGAGTGAGAAGAAGAACCCAGTGCCTCAGTGTCCTCCACGGCTGCATGTCCAGTTTCTCACTCCTGTTTTATGGAGTCGTGTTCCCAATCACTTCCTCAAGGTATAGTAACAACTCACCCCTGTTTTTTTGGGAGGTGCATTTCCCAGTTGTATTTGGTTGTGATGTTACTGACCACATCACAACCAAAGAAAAATGTAGACAGTGTTTTGGAAGAATAGGCAAATCACTAATTGTGCAATGCACAGAACAGGAATGTTTAGCCTGACTGTTGGTTTGGACAGTATGACGAGATAATTGTTCACTACTGTATCTGTTGGCCACAATCATGGTGCTCACTTGTCCACAATAACAAAGATATTCAGTTCTGTTATAAATCTGGTATAAATTTGGCACTATAACCAGTCTTTCACAGTTTGGATTAAAAACAAATGGTCCACTGTTGTCCACTTGTGCTTGGAAGTTGCCATTTTCTGGAAGTAGGGAAACATGCATTTTCAGCTTCATCTCTTATATGATATAAATTTAAAATACATTTTCTTGTGATCGGTTTCTCTCTTCAACTGATTGAAACTTGAATCGGTTTGGGCCTGTTTGAGTTTACTGATGTGTTTGCATGGATCATTTTTAATCTGTTTGGGCTTTTAAACCTATTCTAATTCGGATTAGCAGGCTTCATGTAAACATGTCTAATGGGAAATCAGTCCTCAATCATTGTGGCTTTCACAAAAGCAACAAAATATAAACATGACAGTCAAGAGGAGCGAAACTGTGGGAGGGCTGTTAAACATGCTATAAAATGAAATGACCTCACCATTCGATTGATGTATTGATCTCAGCATGTTCTTTTGTATAACAGTGCTTACGGCATCAACATTGTGGCCACTTTGTTTCCATTTCTGGCTTTTAAAAACATGGATTTCCAGTCCATAGATATCTACATCTATGTTTGTCTCTCCCCTAAACCTTGTTTTTTTGAACAATAATTGTTTAAGTGTTTTTCTCAAATCTCAATATTGTCAGAAGGGAAATTTGAATATCATCCAATCCTAGCTGACAGTTCTAAAAAAGGAAATGTAGCAATTGGGTCAACTTCCAACTTACTTTCTAAATGACGTATTTTGCATTTGGAAACCAATGTCAGAAGGGTATCTGAAACTTGATTGACTATTCCTTGGTTTGAACAGAAAAATTAATTGCCTGAATGATTTTCATGCCTCCGCACTGGTAACTCAGTTGGCTTTATTATTTCAGTTTGGCCGTCCCATTCTTGTGAACGTCATTTCTCAAGAACATCTTGAGGGATTTTCTTTGGCAAAATGGCAAAAGTGTCCCCTTGGATTGAGGATAAATTGATGAGACTTTGGTGGTCAAAGGTCACTGTGACTTCACAAAACATGTCTTTGGTCATTACTCAAGAGTTCATGTGTAATTATAAAAAAATTTCACACAGATGTCATGATGATAAAACGAAGTGACGACATTTGTTATACAATGAGGTGATAACTCTAGTTGGATATTTTCCAGCATACTGTGCAAGCCTTCCTGATGCTCTCATACTGTAGTGCATATGGGCAGTTTGTGAGATGAACTGCTGTGGAGTGGGTGGAAAGCAATGTTTAATGTAATGTATGCTGTCTGTGAAGAGAGGGAAGACATTTGTGGGGGTTTTTTTCTGCTTTTTTCAGGTGTCAGCATCCAGAGTGAATGACAGACACGGCTGGCTGGTCCAGTGTAATGAACCTCTGCAGTTCATGTCTTTGCACATACCTGAGGAGAACAAGTGGAGTACCCACAGCCACACACACACACACACACACACACACGCACACACACACACACACACACACACACACACACACACACACACACACACACACATACACCTTTTTAATCTCCTGCTCTCTCATGTCTCATGCTGTGTCTCTGTGTTTGTTGTCCAGGTCGGTGGATATCCTGGAGCTGTCAGAGCAGAGGGACTTATTAAAGTTTCACTACCATACCCTCAGACTATATTCAGCAATCTGTGCTCTGGGAAACAATCGGGTGGCACATGCTCTCTGCTCCCATGTAGACGAGGCACAGCTCCTGCAAGCTATAGAGAATAAGTACATGCCAGGTAACACACACAGCATATAAAAAGAAGACCTTCTACATAGAGTGTAGATAGATAGATATTGATAGGGTTAATGTTTTAGTCGCATGTTTGTTTAACCCTTTGAAACCTGAGCAAATTGGTTTTATTTAACAACATGGGAAAAATGTAATAAGCAATGAAAGAAGTAATAACCCAAAAATAATTTAGAAATTAGTCAAAAATAAAAGAAAATTACCTAAAAATAATTGAAAAAATAAATAAATAAAATGAAAAAGAAATAATAAAAAAAACAACAATAAGGAAATTCATAATAATACTGTACTATAATTTTAGATTTGTAATTATGATTATTACAAATGCCTGTATTTTTTTCCCGGATTTTCTTTTCTTTTTTCCCTAGACCTAGCTTTTTAGAAATAATTTTCTATACTTATTTTTTGCAATTTGTTGAACATTTCTCATCAAGTTGCTCATTGCCTTTTTATGCCTCCGCACCAGCAATGGCTGTGACTAGAGGCATTACGTTTTCAGGCTGCTCATCTGTCGGGTCCGTGAATGTGATAGCTCAAGAACGTCTAAAAGGAATTTCTTAAAATTTAGCAAAAAACATTCACATGGACTCAAGGATGAAGTGATTAGATTTTAGTGGTCACTGTGACCTAGCATTCCTCTCATTCTTGTAAAAGTGTTATCTCATGAACAGCGAAAGGGAATTTCCCCAGATTCAGCCTAAATGTCCACTTTGACTCGATGATGAACTGATTAGATTTTGGTAGTTAAAGGTCAAAAGTGAAGGTCACTGTGATCCTGTCTTTGTTTTGAACGTGATTTCTCAAGAACACCTTTACAGAATTTCTACAAATTAAATACAAATGTACGATGGACTCAAGGATAAATTTTGGTGGTCATAGGTTAATGCTAACCTTGCCTTTATAATATTCTTGTGAGAGCCATATCTCAAGAACACCTTGAGGGTCTTCTTCAAATTTGAGACAAACATTCGCTTGGACTCAACAATGAACTGATTACAAACTGGTGGCCAAAGATCAAGCTCACTGTGACCTCATGAAACATGTTTTTGGCCATAACTTGAGAATACATATACTCACATTTCACACAAATGTCTAATAGGATATGATGATGAAGTTCTGATATGTTTATATCCAGTGTTTATATCCCTCTCCTGTTTTTGAGAGGAAATGCACCAGTTTGCTCAAAGGTGAAATACTTGTCTGAAAGCAGCACAAGAAAAGTGATGTCGCTCCAGGTTTCAGAGTGTTAAGTATCTTTCTGTATGTCTCTCACTCACAGGCTTGCTTCGAGCAGGCTACTACGACCTCCTCATTGACATCCACCTGAGCAGCTACACCACAGCTCGCCTCATGATGAACAATGAGTACATTGTTCCCATGACGGAGGAAACCAAGAGCATCACCCTGTTTCCAGATGAGAAGAAGAAACACGGTCTGCCAGGCATCGGCCTCAGCACTTCCCTGAGACCCAGAATGCACTTCTCATCACCAAGTTTTGTCTGTGGGACCGGAGCATCGTATCGTAACAATGGCAGCAATGGATCAGGAGACTGTTTCCAGTACAGCCCTGAGTTCCCCTTAGACATCCTGAAAATGAAAACCATTGAGATGCTAACAGAGGCGGTGCGTGAGGGAAGCATGCACGTACGAGATCCAATAGGAGGCAGCACGGAGTTTCTCTTTGTCCCACTCATTAAGCTGTTCTACACCTTGCTTATCATGGGAGTTTTCCAAAGTGCTGATCTGAAGAACATCCTCAGACTTATTGAACCATCAGTATTCTCTGAAAGAGGGGACGGGCAGGAGGACACGCACATGCAGCTGGAGGTGGTGAAGGAGGGCGAGGCTGAGGATGGAGGACGGAACATGCCCAAAGAAGGACTGTTACAGATGAAGCTACCTGAGCCTGTAAAACTCCAGGTGACAAGTAAACCTTCTCAGTGTGTAATCCCATCAAAAAATCTGATCAAACAGTAAAACCAGGCAGTGCTGATTGAGTCTAAATTAGGATAATGTGACTGCACTGCCCATTTCTCTCCTCAAATGATTACAGAAACATATTTCAATGCTGTGTTTAGGCGTATTAGTGAGAGTTTGTGAACAGAAAGCGGGCACCATCCTGCTTCCTGCATGCTGAAAACGGGGGCTGAAATAACAGATTGAACGCTAAAACTAAGCAGTGCGGATCAAATTTAAACCAAGATTCTGTTACTGAGTTTTGAAGTAAACTGTTACTTGAGATCGTTTGTTACCAATCAGCCGTCATTGTCTCATACAGACGTTTTTGCCTTACGTCAACCACCGGGGGAGCAGATACTCGTGTGGTACAGTGCAGTTCATTCTGGTTGTTGTCAGGGTTTTTTTTACCTCATGAGCAAAAGCGAATGTCCCAGTCCTTCTCCTGTCTTTTTTCTGGTCATATAGCTCTGAGTATTTATGTCTTTCAACTGCATAGACAGCCTTGTTTTATGTGAGGACCCTCTTTATCCTTGAAATACTTACTTGAAGTTACAGAAAACTAGATATAGCATCTCAGGTTTTCCATGTGTATACCTAGTGACGTGATATTCTGTGCAAAGCACTTGAAGTTACAGAAAACATCAGTTGGAAATGACTATGGATCTGAATTTTCTACATATCCAGCAGATGCTTGGACGATATGCGTGTTCAGATTAGATGCAAATGCAGTGAACAAACACCATGAGGTGTCGGTTGCTGTGCAGGAGGGGAGCTAGACTCTTGGCACAGAGTGGGAGGAACAAACATAAAATAGAAAACATGGTTCACAACGCTATCTGAGGAATATTCAAATATGAAATGGACACAGTGGTATACATCACTGTAAGTCCTAACAAAACAACTCACCTGTTGCCGAGCTTCTATCAGACTCTTGTGAAAAGTGATACTGCGCATGGAATCGCTTTTTCATCCTCACTTGAAATAAGTATGTTGGAGGATGTATGACGAAATATCAGCAAGATGAACAGCAGGGATACTCAGCTTGTGGCCTGCGGGCCAAATCTGGCCCCGTACACATAAGCAACTCATGTCCTAAAATCCTAGACATGTCCTAAAACACTAGAAACGTCCTGAAATCCTAGAAACATCCTGAAATCCAAGGAACCTCCTAAAATCCTGGAAACGTCTTGAAATCCTAGAAATGTCATGAAATCAAAACAATCGAAAAATATTAGAAATGTCTTAAAGTCCTTGAAAATTCCTAAAACCCTAGAAACATGTATGGGGCGGCTGTGGCTGGCCCCTGACCTCCTGTCATTTTGCAAAAGTGGCCCCATTGCAAGCAAGTTAGATATCACTGAGGTGCAGGTTCTATCTGTCAAAGCTGTAAAAGTCTCTGAAGCCAGTAACATGTCAACATTCTCTTTCAAGGTTGCATCTGAGTCTGATCTGTGTGTGTGTGTGTGTGTGTGTGTGTGTGTGTGTGTGTGTGTGTGTAGATGTGCCATGTGCTGCAGTACCTGTGTGACTGTCAGGTGCGACATCGTATCGAGGCGGTGGTGGCCTTCTCTGATGACTTTGTGGCCTGTCTTCAAGACAACCAGCGCTTCCGCTACAACGAGGTGATGCTGGCACTCAACATGTCCGCAGCCCTCACTGCCAAGAAGACCAAAGAGTTCAGATCTCCTCCACAGGAGCAGGTAGGAACACCACTGAGGAAGAGTCTGGGCTGCAGGACAGAACAGTATAGAGGATGAGCTTGTGCAACAGACTGGAGAAGACTGCAGAATAATAGCACAGTGCAGAATAACAGGTTGGTAGTTGAGAAGAACAGACGACAATCGAGCAAAATCAATGTTTGGAGACACTTTGAATAAAGGAATTTAACATCAGGAACATATTCAATAGTACCTAAATACTCATATTCAGGTGAAGTCTCTTAACAGTGGACACTAGCTGGTTCACTTTCTTTCTTATTTAGCATTGAACAGACTCACTTGCAGTGAATGAAACTCAAGTAAGAGAGACGTTTTTCCAACCTGTGCTGCTTTAGCTCTTCTGTCAGTGGAGACATTATGTTTACTTGCACAAAATAGTCAAATTTTTGCCCTTATTCCGTAAAAGACAGTATTTCTACAAAGCTGTTTACATGGCTAATGAAAATAAATATTCTGCTAACATTCCCATTTACCTGCAGCTCTGTATACTCCAATTAATGTGCCCCAACTTTTCGTTTATCACGTAAAAATATAGAAAAGGATTTGTTGGACTGTGTTTTGAGCACAGCCTCCATTTTTTATTCCTTTAACCACCTTGTTTAAATGTTGGCGCTGTGATATTTGTGCATTTGACATCCATGTCCTTCATAATCTTTAAAAGCAAGTGTTTTTCTTCTTCCTATCAGAAATGTGGACTTTCCTGCATGTACTTTTTTCACCAGTCTTGCAAACTGTTGGCGAGTTGTTTAGTGTATGCATCCATAACAACGCACAGAGCCGATCGTAAAGAGACGAGAGGCTGTGTCGTAAAGTGCAGTAAAAACCCCACTTGAGATGCATACACCAAGGTGGCACAATACATGGCCATATAATGCTCCTAAAGCCTGAATAGTGTCTGCATATCCCACATGCCTTAATCAAAAAATGCTAAATTTGCTAAATATTTGAATGGAATATGCTGCCACATTACATTCAGAATGTTGTCATCTTTTCAGAATAGTGGAATATTGTTGTGCATGTAACTGTAGCCAGTGATTACTTGAATGTATTTTAGACCTAAAGTATCAATACACTTGTGGGAACACACTCCAAACATCCAAGCATTTTAATTGCTGTATGTTGGATTTCGGAGATGTTAACCCAGGGGTTGGTGTGGGAGCAGTCAATGAAAGGTGGGTTTACATTACAGATTTTCACAAAACTGCATTTCCACTGAGTGATGTTATGATACTTCTCCTCTAGTGATAACATTCCATTAACCATGGTGATGGATGTCCAAATATTAGCAGCTTTAGTGCTATTGCAGCCACCACACTAGCCGTCATTATTTCCGATCCAAAGCCACATAGGCTTGTTATGTGTGCGATAATGGAAAGACAAACCCCTTTTACATGGAAGCGGCCACATATGAGGGATTTCTGGGAGGTAATAGTTCACGATTTCACGGAGGAATAGTGGATTCAAAACTTTCAGATGATCAACTTTTAAAGAGTTATGTTATGCAATAACATCTTGTAGCTCCTGCTGCATCATGAGGGAGACAGTTCCTACTGACAAGCACATAGCCATAGCATCATGTGACCTAGAAATGCCAAAAAAGTGTTTCTGTCACAGTGTTGCCAAATATGGCTTTTTCCAATTGCCTGGAATACCACCTCATGTGAGCTTAAAAAGTTTTTTGCGATAAATGGATGTTCTTTTTTTTTAATTGACATGTTTCCATTAGGCATATTTTATATTTTCAATTTCAATTTGTGCAATTTTAGGGTTAATGGAAACCCGCCTACAGTCACACCTGCATGTGTTTCTGCAGATCAACATGCTGCTGAACTTCAAGGATGAGAAGCAGGAGTGTCCCTGTCCTGAATACATCAGAGAACAGCTGCTGGACTTCCACGAAGACCTGATGAGACACTGTGGTAAACTACCATTCTGATTTACTAACACAGACAACCAAACATTGAAATGAACTCTAACATCCAGAGACATTAGTTGGGATGAATAATGAGAATATGGGAAGTAATATCTGTTGACTGTATCTCCATTAACTGCAAACATACAGTGTGCACGGTGTACTGATCTCTCAATTTGGCCAGGTATAGAGTTGGATGAGGAGAGAGGGATAGACGGTGACAGTGACTTCACCATCCGAGGACGACTCATGTCATTGGTGGAGAAAGTGGCTTACCTGAAGAAGAAGATGGCCAACCTGCCAAAGGAGAAAAAAGACAGAAAACCCAGTAAGTCCTCCTCTGTACCAGTTAACACACATAAAGACAGGAAAAAAAGCAGCAAAAAAAGAGACACGTGAACACTTTTCAGTTTGTTACATATAAATCTTGACAGACAATCTCTGATTATTTTCTGGGCAGATTTCCATGAAATGTGATGAGTACATTCAGATCCACGATGAAAAATGGTAAAATAAAAATAATCAGTATATTGTACACTAGAGGAAGTTATAAACAAAAGAGACTCCAGCAGCACTTTAGTGGGTCTTCTTATTAGGGAGGTCAAGGCAAAGAAATTAGGAACAAAAAAAAAAAAAAAAAAAAAAAATATATATATATATATATATATATATTATATATATATATATATATATATATATAAATATATAAATATTGTTTTGTCATATTGTCAGTGTAGCAGCGAGCACTCATGCAGTCCAATATGTTGTTTTTCTTTTATGTGTTCAGCCTTTTTATTAAGAGGAATGCACACAGACACAAACCCACCTGTCCTCCAATGCCATCATACTGGCGGTGCGGCAAGTGAAATTTTTTTATGTTATAATATTATTTTATTTGTCTTAGGGTTTTGTGTGTGTGTGTGTGTGTGTGTGTGTGTGTTTAAGATTTCTGATTATGGGCCCAAAATCTCCCAGCACGCAAAAACTCCCTCTCCCTCTCTGTGCAGGTACGTTACAGCAGTTGATCTCAGATACGATGGTCCGCTGGGCTCAGGAGTCTGTTATTGAGGATCCAGAGCTGGTCAGAGCCATGTTTGTCCTGCTGCACCGCCAGTATGATGGCATTGGAGGACAGGTGGGTTTGTGTCTGTGTGCATTCCTCTTAATAAAAAGGCTGAACACATAAAAGAAAAACAACATATTGGACTGCATGAGTGCTCGCTGCTACAACAAACCTAAGTAACACCGTCTTCACATACAGAGCAATATATATATCAGTTTATTAATCAGAGTATTCTGTTAACTCGAAATTGGCAGGATGAGACACAAAGAAACAGCTGTTAACAGCGTAGTGTAATGCATACTTTCTCTCATAACTCTGTCTTGTACCTTCAGCCAGGTTTCTACAATGGGGGAAAATTAGTAATTAGGGTCGAATTTTTTATTTAGAACCAAGAAGGTCCTGCAGGTTAAATGACATTTGTCTGTCTGTCTACCTTAAGTAAAAACAATTTCTTCCTACTTTCATGCTTTTTTCATGCTTTTTTTTGGTCCAAAACAGCGCATAAAACATCCAGAGAGTCCTCGGCCTCCTCTCCCTTGCTTGTTCCTTCACTCACCGTGTCTCACACAGTTTTATCTCCTTTTGCAATCTCCCTGCTGTCTCCACACTGTTGATCCGCCGAAATGACTTTGGCCTGCTTAGTATCGGACTGGTTGGCTGGTTTGAGGAAATTTAACAAACTTCATTGTCTTTTTGCCCTCCTTGCTGCTGAGGGCAGGCTATCTTAATTCATCCCACAGTTTCAAATCACATCAGCTCACGTGAGGAGTACAAAATTCCAAACTCAGCACTGCGTGACCTAAAGTGCTGTCTCTCTGTCTCTCTCTCTCTCTCTCTGTCTTTGTCTCTCTCTCTCTTTCTCTCTCTCTCTCTCTCTCTTTTACTCACTGATTTAAAATGCATCTAAAAGAGGCAAACAAGGGATTTTTGACTTTAGTGGGGAATAAAGTCAAACAAGACAAGTAACATTAAGTATTAGACAAAAATGTATTTACATATTTTCATACTGACAAAGGAGGTGTCCGATCCATTTAAATAGGTTCCGGATCCAACATGGGATGTGCCAGAATATGTTTCGACAGGATCCGGCTCAAAATAAGTCCCGATAGTATGGTAACTGATAACAGAGTATTTCGGCCCAATCTGCAGTCTGTACAGCTTTTCACAAGTAATATCAAGTCTCTGACAGTGGAGAAATGTGTGGACCGCAGCTATAAGTTTGAAAATATATGAATCTGTTTCTATTTGTCCAGGTGCGGGCCCTTCCTAAGACCTACACTATAAACTCAGTATCGATCGAGGACACCATCAACTTGCTGGCTGCTCTGGGTCAGATCCGATCTCTGCTGAGTGTCCGCATGGGAAGAGAGGAGGAGAAACTGATGATCAGAGGGTTGGGGTGAGAACACACTCATCTGTCAAGCTCCTGAACACTGATTGTGATAAACTTTGGTCCTCTCTGTGTAGTTAAAGTAACATTCAAGTGAATTTCTATTTGTTAGGTCACCTGTACACATGCTGATACTGATCTATCTGAAAATGATTGACATATAAATAACAAAAGAAATGATTATATACTGTATGTGGCAGCATGGTATGTAATTCTCTCCAAAGTAGTTAATTGCGGTCTAGTCTAATTTCAGTTTTAAGCAAAGCAGAAATGATTTAAGCATGAACCTGAAAATTGTGCCAGGCAAAGATCATTGTACCCATGGGTACATATGTGTTTTAGCACATGATCAATAGTCCAGTTGGATCAATAATTCTCATAAAATAATTTTTTTGTGAGCTCTTGTGGCACCAGAGAAGGTCAATAAACACAGGAAGTTCAATAAAGGGCTGCAGGACCTGCTGTCAGTCATCTGACTTGATGTGAGTCCATGAGGCCTGATGATGCAGGATGACAGTCACCTCAAGTCTCATCAGTCTCTTATCTGTCAGCTTGTATGTTCGGCTTTGTTATAAATCAGTGTTAATACAAAATGAAAGAACTGCAAAAAAAAACCCAAAACTTCCATTTTTTCCCGTTTTTCTGAGACTGGGTCGCAGTGGCAACAGGCCAAGCAACGTATTTCAGACGTCAATCTCTCCTGTAACTTTTTCCAGCTCCTCCTGGAGGATCCTCAGGCCTTCCTAGGCTGTATGGGATATATTATCCCTCCAGCATGTTCTGGGTCTATACAGGGTCTCCAAAACACCTCAATTGCCACCCTTCAACCCCAAGGAGTAGCGATGCTCCGGATTTCTGAGCTACTTACCGTGGAAGGGAGGTCATGGTGGGATGTTGCCGATAAAACCACATTGTCTACAAAAAGCAGAGATGCAATTCTAAGGCTCCCAAGCTCTCCATGACAATCATGATAAGAGACAACCCTGACAGAAGCCATCACCCACCAAGAATATGTTTGACTTTGTGCCAAGTACACAGAGACAGCTCTCATTTTGGATATATAAGATTTACATGGCCCATACAGTGACTGTCAAGTCCACCTCTTTTTCCCACCAAATTGACACGAGGACAACTCGATTCAAGGTTCCAACTCAAACTTTTATTTTATTTTTAGTTGGTTGGTCGTCTTGTTTCATAGGTTGTAAACCTTTAAAGACAGAAAACAAAATTACCATCCAGCACAGAACCAAAAAGTTGACACATTACCCATTTTCAATTAGTTAATCATTTAAGCCTTTTAAATTGAATAAAGAATAATCAAGAAAAAGAGTAGTGTTTTAACATTTAACAGAATATATATGCTATATTTTTACTCTATTTAAGCTCAAAATTAAATATCTTAATAGCTTATTGGACAGAAAATCAAATAAATGCTGCACATTTCAGACGACAAGAAGCAAATAAACATTCTACAGACCATTGGCGTCTTTGGCCTGAATCCAAAGGTGGACTTGGGTCTCCTCTCCTTTGTCTCCTCTTGCTCCTTTCTCCTCTGTGTGTGTGACTGTTGAGCTCCCCCAGTCCTTCCCAGGTGCTCTAAATCAGAGTGCAATCAAGCACCCTCTTGCCTCTCGCTGTTGCACTCTGGGAAGTGTAGTCCCATGTACTGAGACTCAGCTCGACAGTGACAATTGCCATGGTACCCCATCCCCCCACAGGACTCCATGGGAGACACAGTAGGACTTCAAGTCCAGAAAGCACATGTAGATGTGATGGGCAAACTCTCATGAACCCCCCCAGCAGTCAGGGTGGAATCCGCGTGGCTCCTACTGGATGTAGGTCTGATAATTGGTCAGAACCTCCTTTCAGGTGGCCTGAAATTCTTGGAAGACTGAGCAGTACTCTGATAACTGGAGCAAACCCTTTGGCCCCCTTTAAAAAACTCTATAAGCACTGGCTCCACTCTCCACATGACACTAAGAGGGCATGTCAGCCAAGACAGCCCAACATTGTCTTGTCTTTGGCATCTCAAGGTGAATCTTATATGCACCCATGCATATACATTTTTTGACTGCTTAGAGACCTCTGCCAGAGAGAAAGGTGAAGTTTTCCCCCAGTATTCAAACTTTTTCTTCTCACAAAGGATGCGTTGGTCGGGTTCAGGAGTTCACCAAGTTCTCTTTCCACCAACAATCTCCCCATATCTCCAGTCCAAATCTGCAGTTCTTCTTTTCAGCTGAAGACAGCTTAGGCAAATCCATGCTTCCACCCTTTCGAATGGGTTGCCAGAACTTCTCAAAGTGCTTTACCATATCCTCCCCAAACTCCTCCCACACCAGAGTTTTTGCTTTGGCGACCATCAAAGCCAGGGCTTTTCTGGCCCCCCAGTACCCATCTGCTGCATCAGGAGTCCCTGGGCCAACCAAGCCTGAAAAGCATTCTTTTTCAACTTGATGGCCTCCTTCAACACTGGTGTCCACCATTGGGTTCTTACGATGCTGCCACATTAGGCACCAACAATTGTCCGAGTCCAACTCAGAGCAGCAGCCTCCACTATGGAGGTTTTGAATATGGTCCAGATTGCAGGTCTCCAACACTATCTGGAGGTGGTAGTTGAAGACCTCCCAAACAGGGTCATCAGCCAGACTTTCCCAGTACATCCCCACTATACATTTGGGATTACCAGGTCTATCTGGCAGCCTCCTGATCATCTGACCCAACTTACCCCCAGGTAATGATTAGTTGCCCCTCTCCTCACCCAAATCTCCCAAGGCATACAGCCGCAGATCTGATAATACGACCACAAAGTCAATCATTGATCTTTGGCTTACAGCGTTTTGGTACCAGGTCAACTCATGAATCAGCTTGTGACATAGTTTTTGTCATGGCCAAACCATGACTAGCACACAAGTCCAATGACAAAGCATCAATCAAACTTAGACCAGGGCCTTCCTTTCAGCCACTTCAGCTTTCTTCTTAGTTGCCCACATAAGCAGAGCTGTTGAGTTCCCAGAAGGTATCCTTTTCACGATGCCACCAGGAGACTCCAAGAAAGCCAGGTACTCTAAGCTGCTGTTTGGTGCTCAAGCACAAACAGACACAGACTTCCTCATGCACAATCAAATACTGGCCACCCCCTTTCTCAAGATCTCTAACACAGTGGAGAAGATGAGTATTACCACACTTGCCAGGGGCCTCTTACTCTGGGTACTCTGGAGAAAGTGAGAGTCCAGCATCTCTCCAGATCCAGTGACATGTGTAGAGGTGACCCCAGCTGCTGTATATCTACTTGGCACTGCTCCTCCTCCTCCATTAGCTCTAGTTTCTTCCCCACCTGGGAGTTAATGTTCCAGTAGAACCAACCTATGATGCCAGAAGTCAGCCACAAGATGCTCCCCAGCTAGCTTCCTTTTCACATCTGGCTCCAGGAGGGGGCATCGGTTGTTCACTTCTGGGTGAAATTCTTCAGCCTCTTTTTACAGATTAATACAGGGTCTGTAAAGTGTTCTTAATCTGGCCCCTCTGTTGGGACTGCTTTGCTTAAGGACACTCTACAAGAAGCTATTGCCCCCAACAACACAGCTCAGTTGACAGGTCAACCATACCACTTTAGTTTGAGGTGTTGATTATTAAAGAAGTACATGGAAACTATGAATCCTGTTTTTTCTTGGTGTATACCAAATAAGATGAATTACAGGTGTGAAAGAACAGAGCTTATGGTTCATGTTTTGAAGTTGTCTGGCATCTTTCAAAACTGTCGTGGTACAATTAGATCTGAAATACCCTTAAAAAACTTGATGATGGATACTCCACTGCTGGGAATCAACCATAGATGTAAGGAATTTTGTAATCAATGTTTTTTTTGTTGTACATTTTTATTGAGGAGAAATCCTTGATGTCCATACATATAGTACATGATGAAAGATGTAAAACACCAGCTAGTTTTGTAACATTACTCCTGCACTGGAAAAAAAAAGATAAGGAAAACAAAAATTGGTGGGTTAGGAAAATAGCACCAGGAATGTATAGTGTTCTGTATATACCATGGCCAATCAGAGCGTACACTGTAAACCTGTTAAGAGCCCTGATGATGGACAAACTCCTAAAATTTTAACTCTCTCCTTAACCTCTGCCTTCGTCTGCAGTGATATCATGAACAACAAAGTGTTCTACCAACATCCGAACCTGATGAGAGCTCTGGGGATGCATGAGACTGTCATGGAGGTCATGGTCAACGTACTCAGTGGAGGAGACTCCAAGGTATGATTTATTTATAGGCTGCAGAGCCAGAAAATATAAGCACTGAACCTGGATCATGATGTCGACAGAAACCAGGACCAGAACCAGCTTAGCTGAATCATAAAAATGTGGCTCTTTTATGGGTAGATGTGGTTTATCCAGGGTTCCCACAGTCATGAAAAACCTGGAAAAGTCATGGAATTTCACAATTGCATTTTCCACAACTGGAAAAGTCATACATTTAGTAAAATCACTGAAAGTTTTAAAAGTCATGGGATTTTGATGTGTGTAATAAAATATGTATCTTCAGTGGAAATTTCATTTTCTGCTGCTGACGACATAACATAGCTTTAATACGATATGCAACATTTCGCTGATGTGTGTTTTTCCACTTTCTCCTCTTGCTCCATCTCTCCCTGTATTTCAGTTAGCTGAACTTAAATTTGAAAATAGTTTGTGTCTGATATGTTTGAAAACACCAGGCAAGTAGGGAAAGAAAAAAAGTTATTATGGGTCCTTGAAAAGTCATGGAAAGATTTGGAATTTTGTCCATGAAAATGTGTTGAAACACTGTTTATCTCTTGTTCTTGGCATTCAGTATCAGCCTTATCTAATTCTGTATGACTGGATTTTTTTGAAACTTGTAAATTTTTATGTGAGTGCAAAGATGTAAATAAATGCATACAGTAAAAATTGTTTGTAATGAAAATATAATATTGCCACATGGTGTTGTCTAACATGGAGTCTGTGTTTTCACAGGAAATCACCTTTCCTAAAATGGTGGCCAACTGCTGTCGTTTTCTCTGTTACTTCTGTCGAATCAGCCGTCAGAACCAGAAAGCCATGTTTGACCATCTCAGCTACCTGCTGGAGAACAGCAGTGTTGGCCTTGGTGAGTATGAGAGTACGTGTGATTTGCACTTTACCTGCTGCTTCTGTGTGTTGTTTTTACTCCTCCCTGAAAAGCCCCGGCCCCTCTCTTTAAAATGGCGTAGTTAAGTTTACTGTATAAGGTGGATGATTGGCTGCATTTATAGGAGTTCACTTCCCATGTGAGCAGGAGCACTGTGTGACTGTTAGGCAGCACTGAGACACTGACCATATATTTGATGTGAAAGTACATTTTTGACTCTAGGCATAAGTTATGGTCTCATGGACTGTCTGAAATCATTCCCTTATACACTCATTCATTACTGAATAATAACAGAGACGTAGTAGTGGATTGAGATTATGGACACCTATGAAGCATCATTATTTTTGTGTCATTGCTGATAGCTGTAGAGTCACACAAAAGTCATCTTCAAATCTATAAGATGCGATGCAGTGTACGTCATTTACAGTACTTTTATGCCTTGGCGCCCATGTTGGCAGATGCCAGAAGCATTATGTTTTCGTGTTGTCCCTCCGTCCATTCATCTGGCACATTCTTGCTAAGGCAATATCTCAAGAACGCTGTGAGGAAATTTCTTCAGATTTGACACAAAGCTCTTGAGTAGACTCAAGGATGAACTGACTAGATGTTGGTGATCAAAGGTCAAGGCCATAATGACCGTGCATTTGTTGCATTCTTGTTGAAAGTGATATCTCAAGAACAGGGAATTTCTTTAAATTTGACACAAACATTCACTTGGGTCAGTGATGGGCTGACTTTGTGACATAATATCTGAGGATGGCCTTCGAAGAGAGGTTCCTCAAATTTGGCACAAACATACAATTGGACTCAAATCCAAAACCCCCTGTTGTCACTTCCACAAAGTTCCAAAACCAAGCCATCGCCATGATGACCAACTGTCCACCGATGAAGACCACGTGATGCAGCTGTGGATTAAAAAAACAAAACAAAAAAACTGAGTGGAACTTGAGATGAAATTAAATTGAAAATCGAAATTGTGAATGTAAAATATGAAATGAACTATATTTCTTACAAAAATGTAGACAAAATAAAGTGATCTCTTAATCTGAAACTGTGATTTTTTTCCATTCCTTTTTGGAAAAAAAATATAATACAACAAAGTATTATATTTCATAAAATAATAATAATTTGATTCACTTATATTTGACATGCAGCATCATACCAGTGATATGTTCAGTGAAAAGTACTGCTTTCTCCATTTTAAATGTTCAGAAACATCAATAAAGAGAAAAGAAGATCCAGACTGCTAGCATTCTAATACAATTGGTGCTGGTAACCCACAATGTGTTAAGCTGTGCAGTAAGCTTGGCAGGAAAAACAACAGTTTGACCGAACAGATGTGCTCAGCCTGAGGCTGACGTTAAAGCAGCATCCATGAAGACATGACAGGTACTCAGTACAAGAAAATGAACACAGACGCTATGTGACACAGGCGAGGAATAATCATATTCACCGTATGTTTGAGAAGGAAGATCCGCCTGCAGAGCTTTCAGCAGTGATGCTGTTTTCTACCATCATGTTTGTGTGCACACAAGAAGAAGCTGTGTGCTGTGTTTAGACAAGCTTTGGGGTTCTTTGTGAAACCTAATTTGTTTTTACAGCTTCATCCCTTATTGCTCACAGACAACTGGCTGTGTATCCAACAGTGCTGCATCCAGGAACACATGCATCTTTGTTGCTTTATTGCTTTTATTGCTCCCAATCCTCTTAGGTGTATTTATAAAGTATGTTTTCTTCCCCTTCCCTCTCATCCTCTTCTCCTCTCCTCCTCTTGTCTCCTCAGCGTCTCCGTCCATGCGAGGATCTACTCCTCTGGATGTGGCTGCAGCATCAGTTATGGATAATAATGAATTGGCCCTGGCTTTAAGAGAGCCAGACCTGGAGAAGGTGACAAACATTAACACACACACACACACACACACACACGCACACGCACACGCACATACACACACACACGCACGCACGCACGCACGCACGCGCGCACACACACACACACACACACACTCAGAGCTTTCTTCCTTGGAAGAATGCAGCATACAGAGTTTATTTCAGAGGACTGAGGGCTGCAGAGGATTTACTGTAGCATTGTTCCACCCCTCACCCACTCAGACCAAAAGTCGATGATGTGTTTGTCACCAACTTTTCCTTCAGCAAATAAAAAAATACAATCAATAAATACCCATACAGTCCTACACCTATCTAAAATGATGCACCCAACAGTCCTGTGGTGTGAAAGCTCTCTGTGCCTCTGTAGGTGGTGCAGTACCTGGCCGGCTGTGGGCTGCAGAGCTGTGCCATGTTGGTGCGTAAAGGATACCCTGATATCGGCTGGAACCCTGTGGAGGGGGAACGCTACCTCGACTTCCTGCGCTTTGCTGTCTTCTGTAACGGTGAAAATTTAGTTTCAGTTCACAAGTCCCTTTTCTCAGAGTCAGATCTGCTATTTTCCAAGAGAAACTGTTTTCCCTCTTTGTCAGTGAATGCATTTGTTTGGCGTCCAGTATGTTGTCATGAACACTTCTCCCGTTCTGTGCTCAGGTGAAAGTGTGGAGGAGAATGCAAATGTTGTGGTGAGGCTTCTGATTCGCCGACCAGAATGTTTTGGTCCGGCCCTGCGGGGTGAAGGAGGGGATGGGTTGTTGGCAGCGATGGAGGAGGCTATTAAGATCTCTCAGGATCTCTCCAGAGATGGTCCCTCTCCTACATCCGAGAGCAGCAAGACACTGTAAGACAAATCATCACATCTCATTCATTAGTATTAGCTAATGAGATTTTAGAAAAAAACATCCTGTATTTACAGTTACAGTGGGCCTCATTCACAAATGGTGCAAATGCACAAATCTTTACTTAAAGGTGAAGTGCTTAAAATGTAGGGGTATTTAGCAGCATCTAGTGCTGAATCATAGATTGCAACCAGTTAAAACTTCTCCTGGCTAGAATTCCTTCAGTTTCCATTATTCAGCAGGTTTTTCATCAAGAGCTGAATTATCCCTAGAGGTCTCTTCCTCTGCAAAACAAACAAACCAGGTGATTAAAACAGCTCTAAACACTGAACAAAGCAGTTTGACGTTACAAATTGGTGAATCTGCGATGCAGTTTAGCATCTCAGTGATGGGCTGCTCACTCACAACATAGTCACGCTTTTTCTCGCATAAGTTAATGTGTGTTTACCTTTTTTCTGATCCAGACATTCAGGAGGTAGAATTATCTGTAGAGGTCTCTTTCTTAAACAGACCCGGACATTTAAAAGAGGTTTAAAACAAAACAAAACAAAACCAAATGACGCAGTTTCAGCTCAAAACTCAAACGCATTTCTGATCCACCTTGGCATGTCACTACAGACGGCTAGTCCAACACATGGAAATGTGAAGCCTCATTTTTCTCTGATATCTGATAACTTCAGATTAAGATGCAGATGTTCAGGAGGTTTTCACCAGAAGCCAAATTATTCACAAAGGTCGCTTCCACTCCAGAATAAACAGGCCTGGTGATTTAATCTGCTGGAAACACCTAATAAAACACTTTCATATTGTCAACAGAGGAATTTCGGCTCGTTCATGCTCATTGTATTTGGGCTTCTTACTACGGTGACATAAAAATACAAATAGCTGTATGTAGAGCCAGTGTTTGGTTTGTCCATTCTGGGCTACTTTAGAAACATGGAGGTGCAACATGCAGGTGATTGCACACTAAAGAAAGCAAACCTATAGTATTATATTCAATTTCTGCCAAAATTTCCCTCTAAATCTTACATGCTGCACTTAAATTGTGCATATTAATGCTTTACGCTCAAATCTGGGGTTCATCAATATTTTGTTGTTTGAGATGAGGTGTTTGAGGTGAAATGTTTAGTTGCCTCAGTGACATATTGTGGTGTGTGTGTGTGTGTGTGTAGCAGTGACATGCTAGAGGAAGAGGAGGATGACACCATCCACATGGGAAATGCCATCATGACCTTCTATGCTGCTCTCATTGACCTGCTGGGCCGCTGTGCACCAGAGATGCATGTGAGTAGCAGCACAAACATACACACATGCACACTCTTGTAGATACTCACACTAATCAAAGCCCTTTCATATCAGCTGATCCACGCTGGAAAAGGTGAAGCAATCCGTATCAGAGCCATTCTGAGGTCTCTGATTCCTATTGAAGACCTGGTGGGAGTGATCAGCATCCCATTCTCCATGCCCAGCCTGGCTAAAGGTAAGCAAACTATCCAGCATCAACCCCATTGGACTGCAGATCTCAATCATCCCGATTTTAAACAGCACAGCAAAATGAAACTATGCAAACAAAGGTAACAGTTTACTGTGAGTTGATGTCTAAAGCTTGAATTCAACCCTGTTTGCTTGTGTGTGCATGTATGTATGTGCGTTATGTGTTTGCCTCTGCATGTATAGATGGGTTGGTGGTGGAGCCAGACATGTCAGCTGGCTTCTGTCCGGACCATAAAGCAGCCATGGTCCTGTTCCTGGACAGAGTCTACGGTATAGAAGACCAAAATTTCCTGCTGCACCTGCTGGAAGTCGGCTTCTTACCAGATCTGAGAGCTGCTGCCTCTCTGGACACTGTAAGAGAGTGTGTGTGGCTGTGTGTGGCTGTGTGTGTGTGTGTGTGTGTGCGTGCGTGCGTGTGTGTGTGTGTGTGTGTGTGCATGTGTGTGAATATGCTGTTTCTTTGTGTTCATTCATACATATTTTCATAAAATTGCACTAATTTATATTTTTCTGTTAACGATGGCTCAAATGAATGGATAACTAATAATGAATATTGTAGGGTGGCATTTTTTTGAAAGACTTTAAATCTCTCTCAGCCACAAACACACCTCACTTTTCCTTAATCCCATTGCCCTTAAAGTTTTCACAGCAATAGTTCTTGCATAAAACGTTGAAGTTTTGTTGCAGTTTGGCTTTTTGTTTACACGACACCAGCATTTTTTGGGGCCTGAAGACCCAGACTTTTAAAAAAACGGGTTCCAGAGTTCGATCTGTTCAAAATGCCACCCCCTCTGTCACCGTGTAAACTGACAATGTGCGGATCCTGTGAGAATGGTGATGTCACGGTCGTACTTGTGGATGTGCCTGTTGTTCTTCCGTGGTGTGTCATTACAAAGTAACACCACCAACTACCTGTCTGGCATGAATACTACAGCGTTTAGATTTTTTAGCGGATCCGTATACATGGGGATTGTTCTCACAATGTTATCATATGAACGCAGATTTTTTTTTTTTAAACTCAAAGGAAAGACTTTTCCATTTTTATTAGGACTGTTCTTGTCTAAATGCCTAAATGCCTTGGCCTCCTGTCTTCTTCGTGTGTCTCTGTGTTTGTGTCAGGTTGCTCTCAGTGCCACAGACATGGCCCTTGCCCTCAACAGGTACCTGTGCACAGCCGTGTTGCCTCTCTTGACCAAATGTGCCCCACTGTTTGCTGGGACGGAGCCGTTTGCCTCGCTGATCGACTCCCTGCTCCACACGGTTTACCGCCTATCCAAAGGCTGCTGCCTCACCAAAGCCCAGAGGGACGCCATCGAGGAGTGTCTGCTGGCCGTTTGTGGGTAAGACTGGACTTAAAACAGAGAGGAAAAATCTGCCGTGCATGTGTGATTTGTTGGAATCCCTCAGTGTGATTCTTGAAACACAGGAGCAAATGTCAGGAAAGACCTGCAAGAGTGTGACATGGTGCTGATGTTTTGGAATCTGAATTTATACAACTATACCAAATATGGCATAAATAATCTGTATTTAAGCTTCAGTGTAGAATTCACTTACACATCAATAAAGTTCAGCCACACTGTAATTTAGTTTAGCCATTTAATCTAAATATTGTGAGCATCATCTCCTCTTCTCATTTTAGCTCTTCAACTTAATTATTGCTGCTGATAACTATATTCTCGTTGATAAAATGTTCCTTCTCATCCACTGATTATTTTCATGGATGCATTCTTGTCATTCGGTTTCTCTGTTTTAATATAACTTCCTGTTTGTCATTTGCCTGTTTTCCTTGTCTGTTGGTTTAATCACATCATCAACATCACATCTTGTTACAGAACAGTCTAAGCTGTTCTGTGTGCCAACTAACGTACATCCTATTAATCCTGTGCAGTAAACTGAGGCCTTCGATGATGCAGCATCTGCTGAGGAGGTTGGTGTTTGATGTTCCTCTGCTCAATGAACACACCAAGATGCCTCTGAAGGTGAGAAACTCACTGCACTGATATCTCTGCCACATCAATTCAATCAGTCCTTTTTAAATGCATCTTTAGAACTATACTTCAGTACATTACAACATTATGTAACTGCAACATATGCTGACACATTTTTACTGTTTATTACTTCATCTGACACAACTTTTACAAAGAGCAATAATCTGCAATAAAACATGAAATTGTGATGTTTCATCGCATTATAGAAATGTATGATGATTACATTTTTTTTTCTTTTTACGAGCACACTTTCTTTGCATCAGCATCCCTAATTTCAGATTTAATAAAAAATATGATCATGGATATGTGATGTTGCACTGTGACTGTGTGCCATTGACTGCACTGTTTGATTAAAAAAGCTCCCTAAAGTCAGCAGATGGTTGATGAATGTCTTCTTGACTTTCCTTAGCTGTTGACCAATCACTATGAGCGTTGCTGGAAGTATTACTGCCTGGCTGGAGGCTGGGGCAGCTTTGGAGCTGCATCAGATGAAGAGCTTCACCTATCCAGAAAACTGTTCTGGGGAATATTTGATGCTCTGTCACGCAAGGTAAGGAATTAGTTTAGGCCTTTAAGCCTCTGCATTGGTGACAGTCATGGCCGGAAATATTGTTTTCAGGTTATTCATTCATATCTGAAGTCATCTGTACGTTTGTACATTTGTTCCATATTTCAAGGTCAAGGTCACTAGGACCTTCCATCTGTCCCATTCTTAGGAGCGCAAAATCTCAGGACACCTTGAGGGAATATAGTTTCTTTTTTATGTAACAATAAATGGAAGCGAAATGCGTGTGGTGTTTTCTCTGGTGTGTCATTACAAATTACACCACTAACTACTGGCCTGGCTACTACAGCATTTTTGGTTGTTTTTGCAGATCCATGTACACGAGGATCATTCTCAGTGTTATTATATGAATGCAGTTTTTTTTAACACAAAAGCAAGACATTTTTTTTTTTTTTTTAGTAGGGCTGTTCTTGTCTAAACATGACCTTAGTTTTCAGTATGGGTCAATCTCCAAAAAACGCTAAATCCTTCTTTCTACATAGTGCAGTCTAACATGGTGCTGTGAATGTGTTTTCGTGGCGTAGCGGTATGACCAGGAGCTGTTCAAACTGGCGTTACCGTGCCTCAGTGCCGTGGCTGGAGCTCTGCCTCCAGACTACATGGAGTCCAACTACATGGCCATGATGGAGAAACAGTCTTCCATGGACTCAGAGGGAAACTTCACCCCACAGCCTGCAGACACTACCAAGTAAACAACTGATTTATTTCTTCTTTGTTAAATAAGCATTCTAAAGTTATTTTTTTATAAAGACACAGTACGATTTTTGTCTAAACAAAAGCATCAAATGATTTTATATCAATGTAAACTGTGAGGATTGTTGCTTTTTTGTTTTGTCAGTGTGACTGTCCCAGAGAAACTGGACTATTTTATCACCAGATATGCAGAGCACAACCATGAGAAGTGGTGTATAGAAAAGGTACAGAAGCAAAATGCTCACAAGTCAAACATGAAGTAGGGGTTGTCCTGTTACTGATGTGTTTTAAGGTGGAATAAACATAACAGTATTGAAGTCATGCAAGAAAACTTAATGAAATTAAAAAAATCTTGTATGTATGTTTCCATAGTTTTCCAATGGCTGGTCGTATGGGGATCAGATCTGTGAAATCTCCAAGAGCCACCCTTTACTGAAACCATACAAAGGCCTCTCTGAGAAGGTAGTTTGCATACAGCGCTTTGAGTGTCTCTTCTTGTCTTCAATTTAATATTTTGACTTTAACATGGCCAGGTATTAGTCAACATGTATGCATACATATTGGTTTCAAAATCAAGATCAAGTTTGTTTTTCAAGTTTTTACAGAGGGAGGAGATAAAGTCAATACATCTGTCAGAACTCAAGGAGTCAAACAGTGTTTTTTGGTTAGCAGGGTTGTGCATGAACATGCTAAACGAGCTCAACTTTGGTAAACAGTGAACTGAGCTAGCTCTTTTGTAATATAGACATGCACAAAACACTGTTGGTAACAGGGAATGTAAACATAACTTGCACAGGTTGTCTTTTTATTAAGATATTTAAAGGTGAAGTGTGTAAAATTTAGAGGGATTTTGTGACATCTAGTGGTGAATTGTAGATTGCAACCAGCTAAGCCTTCTCCCAGCTGGAATTACGTCAGTTTCATTGTTCAGGAGGTTTTAATCAGAAGCTGAATTATCCACAGAGGTCTCTTTCTTTCTAAAACGCACACACTGGGTGATTTAAATGGATCAAAAACCAAATAAAGACGTTTAGTTTAAAAATCCAGGTATTTCTGACGCACTTTGGCATGTCACTGCAGGTGGCTGGTCCGACACATTTTTTCTCCCTAATATCTTAAGACCCAAATGTTTTGTTATTTTCAGGTACTTATACACTAAAGAAAATAGACTTATTGTATCATATTCTGTTTTTTCAAATATATCCCCCTAAATCTTACACACTGGTCCTTTAAGACCAACTCAAACCCTTAATTGAAGCTTTAAATCTATATTTGAGGGAACTGTGGTAATGAAAGAACAGTACTTTTTAGCATACATTCTTCACACACTGTTAAGGCACAGATTAGCATAGGTCTTTGTAAAGGCTTGCAGTGTGGTGAGAGGACTGTGTCCAGAGCAAGCATTCCCACACCACTGAAAATGTCCTGCAAAATGATCTTTTTGTAAACCTTTTAGTAACAATGGCAGGGAAATACAACAACGTGCACACTTTACACTCACCTAAATTTTGTGAGGTTACAATATCTTGTAGTTTACTGCAGTTTTGTTATTATTGTTATTATTTTTGTTATTATTATTATATATATTATATATTAAATATATTTAGAGGTAGGTTTATCCAAAGTTTGGTTGTAATTTTTCAGGATAGGGAGGCGTATTGCTGGACAGTCAGAGAGTCTCTGAAGACCATGCTGTCGTGGGGCTGGAGCATCGACAGGATCAGAGAGGGCGACCCTGCCAGCCTCCATAACAAGTCCAGGAGGATATCACAGGCCAGCCAGGTATACACACACACACACACACACACACACACACACATTCAATCACAAATGAACATCACATCTTGTTATAGCCAGCATTCATATATATGGTGTCTTCCACAGCTGTCTTTTGAAGGAGCTCCAGCTTTCAGCCCCAGACCCATCGATATGAGCAATGTTACACTGTCCAGAGACATGCAGGTAGGTAACTGCATACACAAAAAACAAAACTATATTTGAATGAGTAATAGAGAAGCTTGTTTGATCCCTGAGCTTTAAGTGTGCTGCTGTAACACTAAGGAACGGTATTGATATCAGTATAGAAACCAGAGGATTTTGTGGATTGATAGATGAATTAATATGTCCAGATTAACAGAGCTGCACATGTTTAACATCGTGTTTGTTCAGTCTATGGCAGAGCTGCTTGCAGAGAACTATCATAATATCTGGGCCAGGAAAAAGAAAATGGAGCTGGAAGCCAAAGGTAGATTAAACACAACACACATGCACAGCATTTCCCAAAACATTTTCCTTTTGATTTCTCTCAAAAACAAAAGAAATAAGCAACTTAAGGAGAGGTGACCCAAGAATTAGCAAAAAATGAGTAAAGTCACAAAAAGAAACAACAAACCATGAAATGACCTGAATAATTTTAAATAAATTCTGCATTTCTAAACATTTTTTACTAGCTTTTGGAAAGAAAAAAAAATCCAAACCTACTAAATCATGCAATTTGTGGGACATTTCTTAAGTTGATCATTGCCTCTTTCCCATGTTTTCAAATGAAATAAAACCAATGTGCTCAGGGTTCATAGGTTGAAATACTTGTGAAAGGCCTCTGAATGCAGCACAAGAAAAGTGAAGCTCCAGGTTTAAAGGGTTAAAGGCATGGATTGAGGCTTCAGCGTACGTTGTGCACATATCAGTCTGAATTAAACCAGTGTAAGAGTGGTATTCCATTTCTGGATTTTTTTTTTTTTACAAAACTGCAGCAAATTAAATTACACATTTGAACTGGAATATAAAAATCATTCAGTAATCAGGGTAGCAATAAACACTGATTCCCTCTGAGCTGATGGCAATTCCTCTGATACAGTTAGCTAAAAATGTTAGCGTTGCACAGGCAAACAAGAGTCCTCTTTGTATCACCCTGTCATCTCTGTTTTCCATGCGTCATGTTGCTGTTGTGTTCAGGTGGAGGGAACCATCCTCTGCTGGTTCCCTATGACACACTGACTGCCAAAGAGAAATCCAAAGACAGAGAAAAAGCACAAGACATCCTCAAGTTCCTTCAGATCAACGGTTACACTGTGTCCAGGTAAGAACAAGACTTTACTCTTTACACACAGACTGGAGGTACTGTGAGAAGAGTTTGAATTGTGAACGTTTTGTTGAATTTAGGTATGACTTATGAGATTTGCCTAATAATACAGCATGTGCATAACTGTGAGCATTTCATACACTTAAACAATGTGACCCAGAGTCATGTCAGTTTCTTCTCTGTGTCCAGCAGAAAGGTTTTTGGATGTGTTTAGATCAATGACTGTATATAAATATGGATGGCATAATAGCTCCCCAAAAATGAAGCCAGAACATCTAGATTGCCCCCTGGTGGCTAGTTGCAGTATAGGTCATAAATCCCACCTTACAGTCATGACTGACAGCTCTGTGTGTCCATCAGTTTGCTCTCACTCAGTGGCGTTGCTCATGTTTGGATCAAGTGGGTGAATGGGCCAGAACTCAATACGGCGCAATACGGCGGCTCTAGTTCCCAATCACTGCAGTGCAGAGTCTGGCTCCAAATGATGTCACCAGCACAAAATGGCACCACCCATGTCTGGATATTTTGGCTTCATTTTTGTACAGTGGGAGGAAGTAAAGACATATGATCCATTTTATGTGCAGTCATTGGGTTAGGCAAACATACCACAGAGAATTTAAGAAGAGGGAAACTACCAGCTGGTCAGGTAAAAATGCTGTTCAACCATTCTAGTGATATGTTACAACATGTTGTTTAATAACAGATAGCAACTTTGACTTTTGAGATTTTGTGTGCACTCAGTGGGCAGTACTGTTATTAGCCAAAAAAAGGTTAAAAAGGTTAGGCTTTGTTTTCACATTTGACAGAGCTAAGCTAACCGTATCCCCTCACTCTCTCTTTTTGCATCTTGTACACTAATAATACTTAACTTACAGCCTGCTGGCCAAATCTGGCCCTGATAGAGCGTCAGGTGGTTCCCCAACCATTTTCTAAGATAAGATAAAAATAAGCTGATTCACACTGGGAATTGTTTTTGTACTTTTAGTATCCATAAGGTGCCAAAATGCATAAAACAGCATCAAAACAGCATGATTATCAAAAAAAGTGCCAGTGGAAGACCCCCCACACACCCCCACAGAGGTCGTAGCTACGCCCCCAATGTGCTTAAACTGTAGAATTATCCTATAACCCTAGAAATGTCCTAAAATCCGAGAAACATCCTGAAATCCAAAAACATCCTAAAATCTTAGAAATTTTCTTATACCCAAAAAATGTCCTAATATGCTAGAAATGTCCTAAAATCAGAGAAATGTCCTTAAATGTTCAAGATGTCCTAAAATCTTAGAAATGTCCTTAAATCTGAGGAACGTACTAGAATATGAGAAACGTCCTAAAATCCTAGAAATATCCTAAAATCTGAGAAACATCTTAAAATCTGAAAAACATCCCAAAATGCAAGAAATGTGCAAATATCTTAAAATCCTGAAAGTGTCCTAAAATCCTAGAAGTGTCCTTATAGCCAAGAAACTTCCTAAAATCTGAGAAATGTCCATATACCCTAGAAATGTCCTAAAATCCTATGTATGTCATTTTTTTAAAGTACCCAAGCAAAGCAATCTGAGCATTCCTACAGTACAGAGATACTCTCGGTCAGAAATGTGTTTAATTTAGATTAGCACAGACATGAAATTGATTAGGGCTGGGGCGACGCGCTGACGTAATAGAATACGTGAATACGTCGATTCACATAACGTGCGTCAACGTAATGAGAGCGTGAGCAACTCCGAGCGTGTTGTTTTTTGTTTTGGCACAATCAAGTAAGCGCATGCACACTGCTCGCCTGAGCAGCGCTCGTCAGGCACGTCTGAGCTGCGTGTCAGCTGCAGCACATCTAGAGAAACAGTGGCTCGCTGTTTTTTTACGCGTGACGCTCGAGTTTGTTGACTCTATACCACTTTATACTGCAGTTTAAAGTCTCTCTCTGTCACAGAGATGAGGAAACACAAAGATGTTTGTTTTACCTTAACTTCCTTGCTTCCCTTTCAAAACAAAAGCTATCTGTGTCTCTGTGAACAGAATGCCATCAGTTGGTGATACAATGCATTTTATTTTGAAACATTTACAGGACGGGGTTGTCAGCTGTGCAGGACCTTGTATAACTTCATAAATGAGTCGAATATGTGCTTATAAATAGGAAAATACAGCACTCATATCAGCAGGAAGCGGTATGCCTTATGGCCCAGTTAAGGTTGGACTATTATTATACAGAAAGAATGGACTAGTTAGAATTATTTCTGTTGGAGAAAAGTTATAGTGTTATTCAAATTGCACTAATTTTACTGAAATATGTTTGTTGGACTGCTATATTTGAGGTTTGTTACTGTAACAAAGACTAACTGTTTTGTTGCTCCTCCTAAAAGTGACTTGAGTTTTACATTGTTTTATTTATTTTGCTGTTGGATTGCTAAATGTGGATTGCACTACATTCCTTAAACTTGAGACTGTAAAACACAGATTACCAGTTAAGACTGGGCTATTTTTTGTTGGAGAATAATGCCCTGCGGTGTATGACAAGTTTTAAATTGTTATTTTCAGTAGATTTGTTGTTATATTTATTGAGTAATAAAAAAATAATAGTTAGATCAATTCAAAAAATAATCGATAGATTAATCGATTAATCAAAAAGATAATCGATAGATTAATCGATTAATCAAAAAAAATAACAGATAGATTAATCGATAAAAAATCATCGTTAGGTGCAGCCCTAAAATTGATACATATCCTTTCATGTGAATCTTGGTAATGTTAAATATCTATATTTCCAACATGGCTATCATTACTTTAAGAGTGTGTATGTTGTTTGCAGAGGTGTGAAGTCGCAGGAGCTGGACACTCCAGCTATAGAGAAACGCTTTGCCTACACCTTCCTGCAGCAGCTCATCACATACGTAGACCAAGCACACCAACACATGATGGAGTTTGGTAAGACTTTTCTGTCACTCACTGAATACTAAAACAGGTTTGAAATGAATGAAATGTCCATACTACATATTGGCACTGCTGTCACAGAACTCTTTTTCCGTTAATATAGCATACTGAGTAATAAATGTTTCAGTAAATGTAGTTAACTGAAACATTTATTACTCAGTATGCTATATTAACTAAACACTGGTTGGACATTTACATGAAAGGTGGTAAATGTTCCTTTTAGGGCTTATTGGCTGCCACACTGAATACTCTTTTCAATGGACACTTTTGCACTGCAAATTGAACTGCAAAAATATTTTAGTAAATGAGAAAACAATCTTGCTCATAGCTCAACCACTTAAAGCAATACATCACAGCATTGCCAGCATGTAAATCTTTGCAGATCTCATCTTTGTGTTCTGCCTGTCATTTAGATCTGGGAACAAGACCAAAGGGAGAGAAGATTCCTCATGAACAACAGATCAAATTCTTTGGAAAGGTCAGAAACTCATCATTTTATTTAATTCATCAATTAGTTTGATGATGTGGTATTTTAGTGTGTGTACTTTAACCATTTTTTTTTATTTCGCTGCGGGCCGGCATTAGCCAAGGCTGAAGTTTTCCATTCGTCATATAAATGGCATATCGCTAGAGGGCCTTGAAGGAATTTCCTCAAATTTGGCACGAACATCCACTTAGACTCAAGAATGAACTCATTAGGATTTTGTGGTTATGGGTCTGAGGTCAAAGTCACTGTGAGCTCATGAAACATGTTTTTGAACATAACTCAATATACGCTTATTATGACAGAATTTCACACAGATAGGATAAAATGATGTGATGACCGTACCAAAAAGGTCAAAGGTCAACATCACATTGACATCATAATATTTTGCAAAAACACTTTTCTGGCCATTATGTGCTACTGTAACTGCAGCTGGACTGGTGGGCAGAGGCATACAACTGCAGGTGATAATTTATTATACATACATTTTTTTGTTTGTTATTTTATTTTTATGTATTTATTTTTTGAGAAAAACATTGCCTAATATAGTGGTTTCCGAGTGGTTGGTTGAGGGCATAGACTGTTTATAAAGATGGACAACATGGAGCCAAAGTGTAGCTCTTTAATCTGGATCGCCCCCTGGTGTCTGTCTGCAGTATAGGTCATAAAGCCCGCCCCTCCATGCTAGTGAATAAACATAAACACACAAACTAAAATTCCCAAAGATGGTTTCTGACACTTAAGGTAGTTCTCATCACCCTGATGTTTGTTCAAGTGACCATTGTTATAGTTCGGTCGTGGGTTCATTCTGGATTGACTGCAAGTGACTTGTGAATTTGTTAAGTTTGTAAAAAAACACACCGTATGTTAAAGTACAGTGAATTTCTGGCACAGTGCTTTTATTTTGATGTGCCACTTCTGTTTGTTCTTGCAGTACGATTTATTTCTTTGTGTTCTAAGCCAACATGTCGTCTACTTTTTGTGGTATAAAATTTTAAATGTGGTATTTTATCTGATGTTTGGACCTTCAGCTAATGACTAAGGAGAAATCTGGCCCCTGTTTCTAGGCTAGTAGGGAACCGCTGACCTTATAAAAATGTGCAGTTAAAAAATGTTAACCAGCAGTAATAATTAAGCTTGTCAGAAACAGATTGCCAACACTGCCAATATTTCTAATGACTTCCTATAAATTGACTAATAACAAGACAAACATTTATCCCACACTGCATGCAGTTAGAGCCATCAGTCTAGTTTAGGTATGAATGTTGTATTAACTGTGTTCCCTATTCAGTGTAGCTGAAAGTGATCGAAATGCCATTTACATCAAAATCATTAACAATTCCTGTTAAATGAACACAGTTGGAGCCATTTACGTGGTTGTCAGATTGTGTGATTATTTGATGAAAGACTGTGGGACACCTTTATGTGAGACAGGTGAGCTTTTGATTTAAAAAACAAAAATGAAAAAATGACATCTTTAATATATGTTTGTTGTATAAATATTATTGTATTTCAGTAAATCCAACACCTTGTTCAATCAAACCCCCATCCCATCCCACAGACCTCTTTCATGGGTCGCAAGTGGCCAGTGGAATTATGAGGAAGTAGAAATGTACATTAACAATTGTACAATAACAGATAATTAAGTAAAATATAATAATCCCAGATGGAAAATTAGTAAAGGTAGTAACTAAAAATAAGAATAAACAGAAATGATGAGGGGAAAAACAGGTTATCGCTGTTGTCCAGGGCATCAGACCCGAATATTGAAGACAACCTAAAGGGGAAGGACTAGTAGTCACAGCCTCTACAAAGATGCACAGGCACGCACTTCTTTTTTTTAAAAGATATTTTTAGGGCTTTTTTCGCCGTTATTTGATAGGACAGAGTGTATGTGTGAAAGGGGGAGAGACAGGGTACGACATGCACCAAAGGGCTGAGACCAGGGATGAACCCATGACCGCTGCGGTGAGGACTAAACCTCTGTACATAGGGTGCCCTCTCTATCCACAGAACCACCAACACACCACACACATCTAAATGTATATTTAACTTATACAGGGGCTAGATATATATGTGAATATTAGTAAATACTATTATTCCGCTCACTGGAGATGAAGTTCTGAGGATGAAATCTTCCACAAACAATAGTTTCTTTGATTTTTGTCCCTAACATCCATGCAAATCTGGGTGATGGTCTCTTTCTAAGACCCATTTCTTATCTATTTAAAAAACACACAGACACATAGGTAGTTACTTTGTGTCTTTATGTTCTTTAACCCCCAGGTTGTCTTGCCATTGGTGGATCAGTACTTCAAAAACCACAGGCTGTACTTCCTGTCAACAGCCATCCATCCAATCAGCAGCGGAGGCCATGCATCCAACAAGGAGAAGGAGATGGTGACCAGGTGAGCGTGACAGATGTCACAACAGTAGATGGATAAAAACCACTCATGGTTCTGTTTTCTAGTTGAATATGATCTTTTCTAATGGACTCCATGTGTATGACAGGCTGTGTGCATTTTTATCTCTCCTGCTGTCTCTTTGTCTTCCTCTGGGTTGATTGTCTCACACCGATTTTTTCTCTTTCTCTGCTTCCCTCTCTACCTCCTCCTCTCTCCTTTCATTCAATCTTTTCAGTCTTTTCTGCAAACTGGGAGTTCTTGTCAGACATAGGATATCCTTATTTGGTAAGGAAGTTCATGCCTTCTGCTCCTCCTCCTGCTCCTTCTCTGCTGTGGCTCTGAGTGAATATAACTGCAGTGTGAGTGCTTTCATACCATGTCAAACATGGAGCGGGGCTGGGGGATAAGTTGATTTTTATCTATTAATTGCAATGTTTTGGTTTAGGATGATTAAAATGCAAATCAAAATTTTCTCTTCCTCTGCCACTCCCTTTGGGCTTCTGTACTTCATAGTGTTGATCCAGCGGAGTTTGAGAGTTTTGATGAGATACAAAGAGCCACAGACAAAGTTATGAAACACAGTCATTTTGTTTAATGTTTTTTCTTCAGATAAAAGTTGATGAAGGTGATAAAAAGTGGTATCTCAGTGTTGAATTACAAGCATAGGTTGTTTAAATTAAAGGAATAGTTCGAATTTTTTGAAGTGTGTTTGTTTGAGCTACTTTTCTACAGTCAGTGTATTAAGTACAGTAGATGGCAGTCAGCACATTCCCAGTTTGGAAAAGTAGACAGGAGAACTGCCACTGTGCATGGTTGTCAATACTGGTTGTTTGGGCAGTGGTTTCATTTATCTGAAGGTATTTAACATAATTTTACGCGATTGTTGAATGTGTCTGTGGCATAGACACACAACATCTTTGAAATCTTGAAACACACACACACACACACACACACACACACACTCACACACAATTCAAACAATGCAGATTGCAAACTTTTCAGCTTTATGCGGAAAGACATGCATTCATCATGTTTGCACAGCAGCGTGTTTTTATGCGACACAGGTCGAGGATAAACAAGAGAAAGCTCAATAACATCCTTAAATAGTGTATGTAGCAGTGTGTGTGCATGCATGCATGATATTGTAGGTGTGTGTATACCTATTCTGTGCTTAGCAGCTTGTGTGCTGTGTGGTGTATAGTGCAACTTGTTGTACCATATTCAGATGCTGAGGGCATTCCACTATGTCATTCTGCTCAAAGTGAAAAGATGTTCCACCTTTGCAAACTGAAATTTGATACAACCAGAAACACACATTTGAGCAAATAAATGTTTGCTGTTGATAGTTTTAGGCTGTCAGGATTTAGCTTTAACAGTGTACAAGGCGAACAGTGAATACACTTATGATGTGACTTGTGACGCTGACTAAAGAAACATCTTTTTGCTTTGAATGTGGTGCTGATCAGACAAACAGACGGCTCCTGCTGATATTTTGTTTTAGTGGACTGTAGTGCTTGACTCTTGAAATCCCTGACAGATGGAACCTCGGACCCTCAGACCCTCAGACCCAGTATTCACACAGGGTTTCCTCTTTATTTATGTGTTCCTGTCTGCTTTCCAGGTAACAATGCCACATCCATAGTCAATTGTCTGCAGATACTGGGACAAAGCCTGGATGCCAGGTGAGGACAGACATTCAATTGAGACGTGTGTGTGTGTGTGTGTGTGTGTGTGTCCCTTGTCATTACACTTGGGATGATATTGAAGGACCATAGAGTGGACAAAGGTGTTTTCCCACCTGGTCCATTTCAGCCCTCGAGGCAGAGTCAGGCCAATGACTCAGCATTTTTTGTGTCTATGCGAACTCGGACCCCTCCGAAGCGAACCGAACTCTGATCTGAGTTAGAAAATGGTTCAGGGGCCACCTGACATCCTATCAGGGGTCAGATTTGGCCCGTGGGCCGTAAGTTGAGTATCACTCTCTAGAGAAATCTACCTCTAATTCTTTCATTTCATTCTTTCAAAGAGTGTTGTCCGGCACTTTTCTGCATGATGAGGACATATAGGCAGTGTGGAAGCAGTCCAACTGCTTCCTTCTAAAAGCATACATAAAGGTGTGTCTACTAGACAGCTGGTGTCCAGAGCAGGCTCTCCTACCAGAGCGTATAACTCATCGATAGCCCAGAGCGTTAAATGAGTTTAGAGTAACAGTAGTTATTAAAACAGTAAATGCATTTATTTTCTTTCCCTGTCTGTCAAAATACAGCCAGCTGGACGAAGTCTCTCTTATAAAGATGATAGTGTTAATTCAAGCTCTTGTCATATATCAGGACAGTGATGAAGACTGGTCTGGAGTCAGTGAAGGCAGCACTGCGGCTGTACTTCGACAGTGCAGCAGAGGATCTGGAGAAGACGCAGGAGAACCTGAAGCTGGGGCAGTTCACCCACAGCAGAGAGCAGCCGCGAGGCGTCACTCAGATCATCAACTACACCACCTTTGCCCTGCTGCCCGTCCTGTCCTCTCTCTTTGAACACATCGGACAGAACATGTTCGGAGAAGACCTCATATGTACGTACTGACTTATGGTACTCTTATGTTTGCTTGAGGCATCAACCGTAAAATCCTAACTGTTAGTGTTTTTAAATGTTCCTTCATGAAGACATGCATTTACATAATAAAAAAAAAATAGGTCTGGAGAGAACTCTGAAATGTAAACTTGAAGCATTGTGTTTTGTGTCCGTCTCTTCCTGCAGTGGATGATGTCCAGGTTTCCTGCTACAGAATCCTCAACAGCCTCTATTTTCTGGGAACCAACAAAAGCATCTATGTAGAGAGGTACAGTGCATACTACAATACACATGTACACTATTTAAGGTACAGGAACCGGTTTCTTCTAAATCTGTATGTTGGTTTACATGTAATGTGAAGAACATTTGAATTTAAAGAGAACGTGAAAATGTTATTGTTTTCATAATGATAAGACAAAACAGGCATTTTTGCTTTTTTTATATTGATTAATCAATTTTTCATTGATTTGTCTCCTTTTCTCAACCATTTCCTTTCCTTTTCTACTGCTGTTTCCTGTTGATTCCTCATCTTGTTTCCTTTACCTTCCTCTGTTTCTTGTCTCCTTTCTTCACCTCTCCTGTTTCCTCTCCTCACTGTTCTGCTCCCCTCTCTTCGCCCTCTCTCCTCCCTCTCCTCTCCAGACAGCGTCCAGCATTAGGGAAGTGTTTAGCTGCCTTCTCAGCAGCCTTTCCTGTCGCCTTCCTTGAGCCTCACATCAACAAGTTCAACAGCTTCTCCATCTACAACAGCAAAGGAAGCAAAGACAGAACAGGTCCTGATGAATGTGGTCTGCTTTTCAATTTTTAGCTGCTCGAATTTTACAAATATGAAATTACACCAAGACATATAAGGCGGCTTGTGGCTCAAAGGTAGAGCGGGTTGTCCTCTAATCGGAAAGTCAGCGGTTCAATCCCTGGGTCCTCTGAACGACATGTCGAAGTATCCTTGGGCAAGATACTGAACCCCAGATTGCTCTCAATGTTGTGTCATTGGAGTGTGAGTGCGCATGAATGATTACTGAGTGGCAGGTGGCAACTTGCACGGTAGCCTCGGCCACCAGTGTGCTAATGGGTGAATGTGACATGTAGTGTTAAAGCGCTTTGAGTGATCAATATGACTAGAAAAGTGCTATACAAGTATAGTCCATTAACCATAAGTCCTGAGGTGATTGTATCCTTTAAGAATCACATGCAGTCATGCAATTGAGCACATCATATGTAAGGTTACTTAGTCTGCACATTACTCTGTCATTTGGATCTGGAGACTGAGACTGCAGGTCCATCTGCTGCTGCTGGCTGTGACAGAATACTGTCACAAATAATTACTGAGCCATAGATAGATGTTAATATTGGTGCTTTGTGTTTCCACCTGTCAGCTCTAGGTCTTCCAGGGCAGGTTGGGGAGGTCTGTCCTCTGATACCAAACTTGGAGAAGTGTCTGGAGGAGATCATGGAGTTGGCAGAGTCTGGCATGAGATACACTCAGATGCCTCATGTCATGGAGGTGAGATATATGGATCCACATCAGCAAACTGAGAAACTTTGTTTGATTTCTTGCCAAAAACATAGGACAAAAACAGAGTGGTCGAAGATTCGATTCCAGCTTTGGCCCTTTGCTGTATGTTGCCTCCTCTCTCTCTCCCCCTTTCACGCTTAACAACTGTCCTATCAATAAAAGGCAAAAATGCCCCCCCAAAAAATCTTGAAAAAAAAAGTTCAAGAAAAAGGGTATTTTTTTTATCATTTCCTTCCCCCCCCCCCCATTTCATTTGTTTTTGTTTGCCTTTTACTTTTTTGTGCTTATTTTTAGGTGATTTCCTTGTAACAAAACTGGACTATTTTTTCCATGTAACATACTTTCCATGTTAACATACAAGTTGGTTAGAATTTTACTGAAAGTGTGTATTTTCTTTTTTCTGCAGGTGGTGTTGCCCATGTTGTGCAGCTACATGTCTCACTGGTGGGAACATGGACCAGAGAGCAACCCAGACAAAGCTGACAGCTGCTGCACCTCTGTGACCTCTGAACACATGAACACTCTGCTGGGAAACATCCTCAAGATCATCTACAACAACCTAGGAATAGACGAGGGGGCCTGGATGAAAAGACTAGCAGGTAAACTATCTGTGTGTGTGTGTGTGTGTGTGTGTGTGCGTGCGTGTGTGCGTGTGTGCGTGTGCATGCGTGCGTGTGTGAGATAATGATTCAACATATTTTTACATATAATCAAAGTCTTCATGTTTTTTGTTTCTGTATTGTAGCATACTGTATGTAACATTAAGAGGTTCTGAAAAGTTTTGAAGTGACACCATCTGTCAGTTACCATCTCACACACACACTCACTATTGTGTTTAATGCTCAATTATTGAACCTCATCTCTGTTCCTGCTTCAAAGTCTTTTCTCAGCCAATCATCAGCAAGGCCAAAGCCCAGCTGCTCAAGACCCACTTCCTGCCTCTGATGGATAAACTCAAAAAAGTGAGTCTCACCATTTTACTACGTATTGTACATTCTTATGTAGTTTATTACAATATTGGCTGTCTCAGAGTACACTTCCAGTATCATACAGTGGGGGAAATAAGTTAAATGTACACCTGACACTGATATTAACTCCACCAAAGTTGAATAGCTGGAATAACCTTCCTCAGCTTTAAATAATTTGACAATAAATCTAATGCAGTGTTTGCAATGTGTGATTATGATACTACCACTAAGACCACAGTACATTTGCTGTTGAATTGAAGAGGATGCTGTGTGTTACTGTGTCCTGTAGAAAGCAGCGGTTGTGCTGATGGATGAGGAGCACAGCAAGGCCGAGGGGAGGGGGGAGATGTCGGAGACGGAGCTCCTCATCATGGACCAGTTCACCATACTGGTCAGAGACCTGTACGCCTTCTACCCTCTCCTCATACGATTTGTTGACTACAACAGGTACGGTGTGCTGATTGGATGATTCCAGCACCTCTGTTCTTGTATTTGAATACTTTTTTTCTGTAACAACAAATACTGTATGACCTATGTCACTTTCAGAAATGTGTTACTTAAATGTGATACTTGCCTACATACCTGTTCTGCATGGGATCTGTTTAAATTACGCTAAGCGGCATATTTGCTGTATTTTAACCCTTAGACCCTTAGAGCCCGCTTTAATATTATACACACTCGTATTGCTCTGCACACTGAATGTGCTTTTTTAAAATTAAGCTTATACATTGATATGATTTTCTACTTTCATTATGTTAATTTTTAGCCAACATCAGTCCTAATCATGGATAACAAATATTCATTGATTTTCAGAATTTTGACCCTTTAAATGCCAGGCTTTTGTCATGATAACATTGTTTTTAGATGATAAAAAAAACCCACAAAAATGAATTATTTACAATGTAGTACATGCTAAGTAGATTTTATTTTGATGCTCCCAGTCTGGAATATGTCAGTGATTAGCAGCAACACTGATTGTGAGGTGCACTTTGTGGAAATAGCATGTATTTTCTCCATGTACCAAATATTTTAAAAATGTTCCATCAGGTGGAAAATAGTAAAAATGACAAATTCCAGAACGTATGTAGCAATTAGGAAACATCCCTAGTCATGAACAGCCAGTGAGCACCATTTACAGAGGTGATCAATACCATGGATAGGTGCATCATGTCAACCTGCAAACATGCCGCAAAAAAAGAGAGAGAAAAAAAACAACTTTTCAGACACTGAAATTTCGGATGAAGTGGAGATGAGAAAAACATTTTCTTCTGTTGGTAGTAATGTGAGGGTTGGGCTATATTTTCTCACTATTCTTTCAGGCTTGTATCAGGTCGGGTGGTTCCTTTGATGTGTCGATTAAACATTTATTTTATTTCCTTTGAGGAAACTGCTGTGAACTTTCTCTTGCTTAAAGGCTCTTTGGCAGGAGTTGTAATGAATTGAAGAGAAAGAGGGGGACATGCAAGAGAGGGACAGAAAACAAGAAAAAGGGAAAGGAGGGCTGCAAGGTGACTTGGTTGGCAGTGTTTGCTTCTGCCTCCCCAGCAGTGAGAGAGATGTGTGTAACCTGCAGCAGAGAGCAGTGATCATCATCTGCGTGCTGCATCATAATATATTACCATGTGTGCTAGACTGTACCTGTCATGCACGAGATGACAGACTAAAAGAAGGAAAGGAAGAAGGAGAAGTAATGAAAGGAAACATGCCACTCCTTAGCTTGTAATACATGTTTTAAAATTGTAGGATTTATTTTTACAGTATTAATATGGGGTTTTAACCATGCTTGGGCCAAAAACTGCACATAAGAAAGCACAATATGAATTCAAATTGTAATTTCTAATTAGTACAAACAATATGCACTATGCACTATTACCCATCAGCGGCTGCTGTAGATTTTGTTAGTACCTCGGGAAAGATCGGAGCTACTACCGGAATATACATAAATATCCCTCTGCAAACACTTAACACACAAATTTATTCTGCTCACATTTCATGAATGAGACCTAATGTGTCAGTCTTTGAAATTTCACAAACATTTGGACCACATTTGGAATTTAAATATTTTAAATCCAGTGTCGTTCATATCCATGTTAAGTAATGTGCAGTCTTCTTCTCTGCCTTTGTTGGCATGTTACCACCACCTGCTGACCAGTAGAATAGAGTGACACCATTGGTAGGACTGTATAACGCGTCAGCTGTGTGCGTCCTTGTTCAAGCACACAAGATAAACAATCTGGGACCCTCTCATAGGAACTCAGCTCCACAGCGCTACTAGAGGTGTGTAAACTTTTGTGTGTTGCCACTATCACTAATCTGTCTTTATATGCTGACAGGGCCAGATGGCTGAAAGAGTCCAACCCAGAGGCTGAGGAGCTATTCCGCATGGTGGCTGAGGTTTTCATCTTCTGGGCCAAGTCTCATGTAAGGGAATACCCAAGGAGCATGCAACGAATCACAACAATATGCTGCTGATTTAAAATGTCTCAGTGAGAGGTAGAGAAGAGCACTAGACAAGCTAATGGTGTGCGTAAAAAAGGCACAGTCATTTTTAGGTTCTTAAAAGTCAACATATTGGAATTTTTGGTACATAGTTGGATAGTTGGAGTCATTGTGCTTTTTTAGGTTTTCTGTCTGTCTACCCACCCATTCTCATGAACACAATATCTCAAGAATGCAGCGAGGGAATTTCTTTAAATTTAGCAAAAACATCCACTTGGACTCCAGGGTGAAGTGATTCGATTTTGGTGGTCAAAAGTCAAGGTCACTAAGACCTCATCTCTCTCTTTCTGGTAAATGTGATACCTTGAACACTTTGAGGGAATTTCTTAAAATTTGGCACAAATGTTGAGAAGACTCAGGGATGAAATGATTACATTTTGGTGATAAAACGCCAAGGTCACTGCGACCTAAACCGTCGCTTTCTTGTAAACATGATATCTCAAGAAAACCTTAAGGGAATTTCTTCAAATTTGGTACAAACATTCACGTAGACTCAGAGATGAACTGGTTAGATTTTAGTGTTCAGAAGTCAAGGTCACTGTGACCTTGCATTTATCTCATTGTTGTGAAAGCAACATCTGAAGATGACCTTGATGGAATTTTCTCAAATTTGGCACAAATGTCCACTTGGACCAAAGAATGAACTGATCAGAATCTGGTGGTCAGAGGTCAAGCCATACCGACCTCCAAACAGTTTTTGGCCTTACACTTACGATGAATGCTGTCATGTTGTCATCTTTCTGCAGAACTTCAAGAGAGAAGAGCAGAACTTTGTGGTCCAGAATGAAATCAACAACATGTCCTTCCTCATCACTGATACAAAGTGTAAGATGTCAAAGGTACGGACACATGGACAGAAGGACTGAATCAGGGTTTTCATTAGGAGGTTTCTGTATGATGCTTCTTACTTGTGTGTGTTTCCATGCACATGAAAAGAACACACTACCCCAAAAATGACAATTTGTTAATGAGTTACTCACCCAGTGTTCAGCTGAATTCATGAAAAAAACATGTTTTTCTCACATGCCTTCACGGTCGGGATGGGTGTTATATCAAACATACTCCAGGTATCGTGATGCGTTCCGTGTGCAATATATAAAATGCCTATATCGCAAACATCGAGTATAAACTGTTACGTTTTTGTAAGCCATCAGCATCCCGGTTCTCTCGCTCTCTTCTGTGGCTCACACACACACACATACACACACAGAGCAGGGCTTGTGCAGAGCTCCAGACTGTGACTATTCAGTCACATTTTGTGACCACAGAGCACCAGAGTGACCTGCGTGCTCAGTGAATGAATTCTCACAGTTAAAGGTGCTGCAGTATCTGTTTAATTGTCTGCAAACACGAACATCCAACTGTTGATCGGAAGCTTCAAGTCCACAGAAAAACACATCGACACTTCCTGTCTGAGACAAGCCATGTCCTTCAAAATAAAAGCACTGTGGGTCCAGCTTTAATTTATTTAATTAGAACAACGTTTTTCAAAATTTTATCATAAAAGTACTTTATTTAGCTTTCTTGTAACCATATTTGATTAAATGTTGTTATAACAGTAGTGTATTCAACTTTATTATATTAGAGTAGCTACTTAATTTAACTTTATTAAAACTGCAGTTCATTCAATCATTTTTTATATCAGTAGTTAACAGTAGTTTAGAGAACATTTTAAAATATTGCGATAAATATTGTGTATCTGGATATAGCCTTGAAATATTGCAATAATATAGCCACATCACCCAGCCCTACTTCACGGTGAATGAAGTCATAGGGGTCTTCGTGTATCAATAGCAAGACTAAGTTTACAAACTCTCACTCAATTTGTGCTGTATAATCCAAATCTAATTTCTGCAGTCAAATGCCTAGTACTTCACAAACACACAGCCCTTTTAGACCAGGAACTGAAAGTGAAACTTATCTGTGATCTCAAAATCCATGCTCCATTGGCGGAAACAGTAACTTTACCTCTTTTAACACGGGTAATGCTGGTCTTCTGCTACTGTGGTTAGTTGGCTGATTTATGTTATTGTGTGACTTTGGTGAATCCAAATGAACCTTTTTTAATCACCAAATTCACACACTAACACAAACAAACTAGCATTCCAGGTAGCAGTAGATCTCCTGTGTTCAGGAGGGTAAAACTACTGTTTTGGGGTTTGAAGAGAGCATAAGGCTCATTTTCTGTTCAAGTTCTCTGTCAAAATGGGCTATCTGTTTTTTAGGAGCACTGAGCACAGGATTGGATAAAAGAGACTTGAATTTCACTGCATGTGTTGTGTGAGGGCTTGTAAACAGATGTTTTTGATCTAGTTTTGCTGTTTAATGCAGACCCCTGTAATTTCAATTCATCAAACATTTCCTAACTTTTTCGGGTTTTTTTAGTGGAGGTATTGTATTCAGGAATACAAATTATCACATGATGAATAATTGATTTAAAAAAAAGGTTATTTTGGGGGATAGTATCTCTTTAAAAATAAAGAGCATAATATGCCTCTGCATAGAGCAGTGTGTGCATTTCTTGTCTTCTGCTGTGACTCTGTCTCAGGGAATAGTTTCAGACCAGGAGAGGAAGAAGATGAAGAGGAAGGGAGATCGATACTCGATGCAGACGAGTCTCATTGTTGCTACACTGAAGCGCCTGCTGCCTGTTGGACTCAACATCTGCGCTCCTGGAGAGCAGGAGCTCATCGCACTGGCTAAGAACCGCTTCACTCAGGTACGATGAACACTACATTATGAAAATGACTCACTTTTCCAATAGGTTGAGACAAGGAGCTGTGGAAACCACTTCAGTTTATATTACACAGCTTCATGTACTATACAGAAAATTTCTCACTTCAATCTCAGCTCATATGATCACACCAATTTTTATGTTGCATCATTCACCAACACATATACATGTGTTATATGCCATACATATTTTTTTGCTTATGATATCAGTTGATATCAATATTTGCCATGTGATATCAATTGTTTTGTTATTCAGAACAGGTTCTTTAATGGTTACCTTTGTGTCAAAATGGAGCATGCATTTACTGTGTTCACAGAAAGATACAGAGGATGAAGTTCGAGAGATCATCAGGAATAATCTCCATTTACAAGGAAAGGTGAGAAGACTTTGAGTCTATTATCAGAGTCACTGCACTGCGAATATGGAATAAACTCGACATTACTCCATTATGCTTTCTATTTACACAACAGAGAAATTTCAAAGGTTTTGTAGTGGATAGTCTAAATGGTAACAGCTCCAACATTTGGCTCACAATGTAGCTGAAAACCACAGCATATAATAGACCCTAGAGCTCCTAGAATTGTTCAGCCTCGACACACATTGTACTGCATGTGTGTTTGTGACTGTGTGTGTGTGTTGTACAGTTGGAGGACCCAGCTATTCGTTGGCAGATGGCTCTGTACAGAGACCTTCCTAACCACTGTGAGGACACCTCTGACCCGGAGAAGACTGTGGAGAGAGTGCTGGAGATCGCTCATGTCCTGTTCCACCTAGACCAGGTGTGTGTGTGTGTGTGTGTGTGTGTGTGTGTGTGTGTGTGTGTGTGTGTGTGTGTGCGTGTGCGTGTGTGCGTGTGTGTGTTGTTAGAAGAATAAAAGATGACATTGCATTTCAGTAATTTCGGGGCACAGGCAGTATAGCTATTCATGTTATATCTGCAGTTGTGTTTAATCATATTGGGGCTGATAGTTTGTAGTGTGTATGTTGGCACCTCCTGCAGCCTCCTCATAGAACAGCTGATGAGATTGGCCATTATTACAATTTTCCAACTGCAAAAGTAGCATGTCTGTTGTTTGAAGACATTGTTGTTTACAAATGCACTTCTCTAAGCAGTTGTCTTAGAGCTCTAGGCAATATGGCCTCCAGAAGGTGAGCTGTGTCAGTAGAGTCTGCCAAACTGAGTGCTTCAGTCTGTGTGTTTAGGTTGAACATCCTCAGCGCAGTAAGAAGGCTGTGTGGCACAAACTGCTGTCCAAACAAAGGAAGAGGGCTGTGGTTGCTTGTTTCAGGATGGCGCCGCTCTATAATTTGCCCAGGTACATCATGCAACACACACATCAACATACAGTATGCATAGTGTGTGTATGTGTGCGAACCATACATCTGGTGTATGTTTAAGAAAGACTTAATTGGTACCATATCTCCCTCAAACTAGGCACCGGGCGGTCAACTTGTTCTTGCAGGGTTATGAGAAGTCCTGGATTGAGGCAGAAGAACACTACTTTGAAGATAAACTCATAGAAGACCTGGCAGTAAGTTCATTCTAACATAAACAAAAAAATAAAAATAATTCTTTTTAACACCTGGAAATATTTTACTGTCAGAAAAAGTAGTCCCTAAAAGCTCTATTGGTTTTTTCTGAGAGTGCGCCATAGGATAGTGAATGTGTTTATATTCCAGAAACCAGGTGACCAGGAGCCATCTGAGGAAGAGGAGGGAGTCAAACACATTGATCCGCTGCATCAGCTCATTCAGCTCTTCAGCAGAACAGCCCTGACAGAGAAGTGGTGAGTTCATATGGAAGATGCAAACTTCTACCTTTTTTTTTTTTAGCCTAAAGAGTAACTTTAGCATTTTTCAACCTGGACATTATTTTAATAGTTTTTTTGTGTGTGTGGCTTACAGTATGTTAACAATCATTTTTAAGTCTGGTCCAGTATTGAGCAAGAGAGCTGCTACCTGCTGAAGCAAAACAGGCCGCAATGTAACCACTCAGGGCATGTTCACACTGTCACTATATCTTCAACACTGACAGGATCAGATTATCATTCTAAGTGTCTGACAACAGTATGGAAGGGATCCCTGCAGAGACAGACCTTTTTGTGAAAGAGTCAGTTTCTTTTTGATAACCCTTTGAAACCTGAGCAAATTAACTTGATATCTTTCAGAAACAGGGGAAGAAGGAAATGAGCAACAAAAAAAGAAATTACCCAAAAATAAGCAAGAAATTTTAAAAATTTTAAAAAATGATAAAGAAAATTTTTCATTATCAATGATTAAATTAGTAAATAAATACAAAAAGGCAGACAAGAGTGGGCAAGGTGCTTTAAATCAAATTCTAATTTAATTCTGTAACTTAATTTTAAATATATAATTCTGATCATAATAAATATATATTTTTTTAGGAAGAATTTCTTAGGAAGTTGCTTATTACCTTGTCTCCTATGTTTTTTTTGATAGCAATCGCACCAATTTTCTCACGGTACAAAGGTTTAAATACTTGTGAAAGGTGTCTGAAAGATGCACAAGAAAAGTGATGTTTATCCAGGTTCCAAAGTGGTAAACCAGATTCACTTTTGCCAGATACACTAAACTCATTTAAACAATTTTAGCATGTATAAAGTAGGGTTTGGGGGTATGTAAATTTTCATACCTTCCTGAGAGAAATGCAAATGTACCTTTTTAGTTATCAAATTGAACTTTCTCTTGGTCACAGAGATCCACAAGACTTAATAGCCTAGGTAACCCTAACCCAAAATAAAACTCACCCAAACCATTTTTGTTACTCTTGCTAGTAATCTAGTTAGTAAGTCCACTGTTCCAACAATCACCAGCTCCGTTTTGGTCCAAATAAATCCTTCATTCACCAAGTTAAAAAAAAAACCATGCAGTTATTCCCCACAGTCTCTCTCTGCCTGCTGGCAGCTGGCTGATTACAGTCCTGTAACGTCTCCCTCCAACACTAGGTGCCGCTGTGTCTTTCAGCTTAACTGCCTGTTCCACCAATAGAGACCAGAGACTGAGCTCCTGTGGTGCATGCTGTGTACTACATACGACGTCGAAAGAGGAGCTCCTGTATTTATGACTGTATTGAAAAATATATCTTTGGGATTTCTAAATCCTCTGGTATAACTTAATACTGTTATACTGCCCCAAGCCTAGTATTTAGTCTATATATTTTCAGATCTAACTTTGTAAATTAAAAGTTTATTTCAGCCAAACCAGAGCCAGTGATTGTTATAATTTTGTTCGTTTTAACTTTAAATAAAGTGTGTTTTACTATGATGAAATTTCTGTTATTGTTGTTAAATGGAGTCTTGTGGGGCTGGTGATAGCAGAAACTGGGCTGTTTGTGGCTAAAAAATAAAAAGAATCTTAACAAGAAAGCCTACCTCCGTAGGAGTCCTTTCTATAATGTTGTTAGACACTAAAAATCTGAAACTGTCAGTGGCAAAAACAAGCATTTCAAGTGGATGGTGAGAACATGCCCAGTTGTTACATTGTGGCCTGTTTTGTACCTATGTGTCACATATGTACAAAAACATGGGGGAATTGCATCCAGGTTGGAAAATACCAAAGTTACCTTTTACAGTGGTTTAAAGTTGTATCTAGCATCACTTGATTTTCCATGGGATCAGCAGTAGACCCCTCACTAAAGCACAGTCATTTAAGGTCAATGCTGCAATAAAAAAACCTAATGCAGCTTAAATGATAAAGCCCGTGTAGTCAGTCAGCTCATGCTTGTGTGTGTGTGTGTGTGTGTGTGTGTGTGTGTGTGTGTGTGTATTTCCTGTTTCAGTAAATTGGATGAAGATAATCTCTACATGGCCTATGCTGACATCATGGCTAAGGTACCAGCTACTGAATACCATCACTAGAAACCTTGTCATTCTTAGAATCACAACCCAGTTTATTGCCAATTAGGTTTAAACATACAAGAACTTTGCTTTGGTGTGTTTGTGCATAACAATAAACAAACTGAAAGAAAAATCAAGAAATATAAATGTGGAATAGAAAAATACACAATAATACTATGAAAAAATACAATTAAAAATCTATCTACAATATATCTGTCTCAAAATGAAAGATCTGAACAGTTTAGGAGGTAGTTATGTGCAGAAATGTACACAATATTGTTCAGGGAATGTACAGAAGTTCAGTGTGAATACAGGTGACTAAGCTGGTTATCACAGAGCGATGATAGTGATGATGATATTGACGTAATTCCTCCTTTTGCAACATTTTCTCCCTCTGCTCTCTGTATGTTACTCACATCTTCACTCCTTCAGAGCTGCCATGATGAAGAAGATGAGGATGGAGAGGAAGTGAAGAGTTTTGAAGTAGGTTATCAGTCACTCACGCAGTCTATCTGACAGTCCCTATGATGGTTTGCATTCAAAAGTCTGCTGCTGTCTGTCAGACGTGTGTCTTGTTGCACATCAATAGGAGAAGGAGATGGAGAAGCAGAAGCTGTTATATCAGCAGGCTCGGCTGCATGACCGTGGAGCAGCAGAGATGGTGCTTCAGACCATCAGTGCCAGCAAAGGTAGATTTTCCTTACTGAAGGTGCTTCCTCACACCATAACTACTATACATGAATGTGTTGTCACTTTCAGTTCACAGGTTTAGTTGTATAAAAGCAAAATCACACTTGAGGTTGTGATGTTGGATTGTATGTCATCATGGTTGTGATAATCATTGGCACTCAGCCTGCAACCTCATGCCTAAAACTGATTCATAGCCATGATGATATACAGTAACACATCACTCCCTCTCATATTATATTGTTTAAGTATGGTTTAAACTGAAATTACAAAGTTCTCGCTACTTTGCTGCACTCCAAAGCCTAACATGTTTTCTAGTCCCTGTTGCATCTGCTGCCCAACTTGTGCTCATGCTTTCTAGAGATTGCAGATGGGGTATTCCAAACTAAATACATACACCAGATAAAAAACTGGGAAATGCTCAGCTTTCTCAGTCAACTTACAACTAAGATATCTGCTGACAAAAAAGATTTTTCTATATACAGATTTAATTACTACATCTGCAAACTATATTTTTAAGCTAGTAGCTCTCTGACAGTGGCACAGCTGATGGAGGATGCCAAAGGATGGCAAACATTTCCAATAACTCAAGAGCAAGGTTAAGTACAAAAGTCAAAATTAATTAAAAAAAGACATGTTGTTATCTAATGAAATATTCCGCTTCTTAATGGCGTTAAACCTTTCAAAAACATTTTCACTGCGGTCCCAATCACTTAGCCTATTGAGTAATTTAGTAGTTTGTTTTATGTTCATACACACAATTGTCACTTTTTTGTGTGTTTTGTTGTATGATAGTGTTTATAATGTGTCTGTTCAGAACATGGTGCTTTATACTGGTTACTGTCATCTTTGTGTTGGCTTATGGTTTACACCATAAGTGAGTTGGCTGTTACTTTTCATTTGGTGATTTCAGCTGGATTTTCTCTTGGGAAGCTTCTGCTCTCAGATATAGTAAAAATGTCATTGATACTGTTCTAAAATACCCCTTGTCCCCTGCCTGAAATGGTACGATAATCATATGTTTTTTGCAAGAGCAGTGATAAGGAAGTAATAATAAGGTGTGCTGTCATGCATATTCCAGCACATTCTAAAGGTCTTGAGGACCTATCAGATTGCATGGTCGCAACTACCTGTTGTGTAATGGTAGATAAAGAACGAATGTGTTCTCTGTGTGTGCCGTTGCACAGGTGAGATGGGTCCCATGGTAGCCTCTACTCTGAAGCTGGGCATAGCTATTCTCAATGGAGGGAACTCTACTGTACAGCAGGTACTTCACTGTTCAGTAACTTGTGTTTCTGCCATGTGCAAAGCCAGTTATATCATGTTTCTATTATTGTTACTGTTTGCATTGTATTTGAGAGACTACACACTCGGTGGTCACTTTATGAGGTACACCTGCAAACTTTGAAAATTCAGTTCAATACAACTGCTCTGCCACTGTGTCTACTTTTATGATCTCATCATTGAGGTGTTATTCAATTATTTTTTTCCAGCACCAAGATCATAGTAAGTGATGGGGTTATTGGACTGTCTTATATTCAGAGGACTTCCTAATATTCTGGCCTTCTCTTGTGCATGGAGGACAAAACTTACAAAAATTACACCTCTCAATGTGTGAATTCAGTTCAATTCAATTTACATCCACAAAATGTCATATTTTGAGCTTTGTAAAGGTAGGTGTAATGGCAGGGTGGTTGTGGTGGACTCAATAACAGGAACATTTGTACAATATATACACACCAATCCAGTATTCCTGTAAAGTATAATGTGTTTGAGACCCTGTCAGAGGACTGCTGTTCGTCATGAGGGGTTAAGACAGTGCAGTCCATATTACACCTGTATTTGTGTTAAAGCAGAATTTGATTTAAAATATAACCCTGCTGTCCCACTGTCCTCTGTGGTCTTTTTTCTGTCTCTTTGACAGAAAATGTTGGACTATCTGAAAGACAAAAAGGATGTGGGCTTTTTTCAGAGTCTGGCTGGTCTGATGCAGTCATGCAGGTAACTCTACAAACTCTTCCTGCTTCATGACTGAAACAAACACCACAGGTGGGTTGGCTTATGGCTTCTGACTGAGCGTGGTTTTGACAGGTTCACTCAAACAGCACTCAAGTATATCCAGCTACAAATGGTTGAATAAATACATTTTAAAGAAATAAAATCAAACAAAAGAATTAGAACTACAGAAACTATGTTTACATGCACACTTATCATCAGCAGTGGCCAGAAATTAGAGTCAGATTTTTTTAATTTCTCCAGGGAACTTTTCCTTAACAGTATATCCCTGATCCAACACTACAGAGCAGAATCTGATCCTGTTTCACCTGAAGATGCCTCCACATTGTTTTACAACAGAAGTTTTCACAGGTCAAATTATTGTTAGTCCAACTAAAACTGGAGCTTTAAAATACATAAATAGTCTGACTGTAATCAGACTAAATTGGATATCTTGAAGTCGCACTAACACACCTAGATAATGTGGTTGGGGGTCCATTTACTCTTTAATGTGTACATCTCAACCAGACCTGAACTGGCCTAGGCGTTCTGCACACGCTCCATAGTCCCCATGCCGGCCTTTGACCTGGAAGTTGAGCAGCATAAATTCATAGAAGAAAGCCGGAAAAAAACAAAAGAAGATTAAGAAAAGGGAAGAAAACAAAAGATGATGGCCCCAAGTAAAAGCGTAGAATAATTACAAAATGTACATTGTGAAAAGTTATTCATGTTTTCACACACAGGTGCCTCACTCATTTGAGTTCATGGGCCAAATAAAGCCCAATATGAACTCAAGTGGGCCTGATCAGCAAAGCCGTTGCATGATAATCTATAAGTAACAACACCTCCAAATTTCAGCTCTAAGCCTTCATAGTGCATCCATATTAGGTGTGCAGAGATTTAGTGAGCTGGATTGGATCCATTTTTGATGCCCTTGAACTACAGCCAGAGCATCAAAAACCGCACTTCTCTGAGTCATATTGTGCACAAAACTGAACAGACATTTTACACCTTTTTTCAGATTCAATTCTTTTCAGAGATACTTTTCAGTACTTCACAGAAATCATAGAAAGTTGCTCATCTTAACTTACCTAAGAACCATCACATTTTAATATTTTGTGGTTTCTTTACTCCTCTCTGACAGTGAACTGAATATTTTTGGGTAGTGGACAAAACAAGACATTTGAGGGCATCATCTTGGGCTTTCGGAAATACTGATCGACACATTTAACCATTTTCTGTCATTTTATAAACCAAACAATTTATTGATTAACCAAGAAAACTATGGACAAATGAACTGAAAATGCAAATAATAGTTACTTATTGCAAACAGGAACTGCCTTAGCCAGTTCAGGATACTGTCAATGGTTTATAACCACAGGACTCAAGGTGTAGCCCACAGCATAACTCACTGAATCCATGGCAGCACACTTCCTGTTTACATCACACAAAGCATTGTGGGAACTATGGTTCCAAAAATTATAAATAGAAGGAGAACATCAGGATTCCCATCTGTATTGAATGCTGTAGACTGATATGACCTTAGTGTTTCTTTGACTGTCCCAATCTATTTTGGTGCAGTTAAATTTCCTGTAGTCATTCTTTTTATTGGTAATGTGTTAGCTGTTAAAATCCTGCATGTTATACAGAATTTGGTGAAAACTCTGGTAGTCGTAGTTAATTAGAATGGCTTTCAAGAAAATGTTTACTTCAAAATGAAGAATGCAGCTTTCTGATGGTACTTTGGACGAGTAATGAAGTACTTGAAAGCCATACTTGAGTAAAATTACATATTTCTTAACAGAAAATGACTTTGGTAAAAGGTAAAGTCACCTATTAGAATATTACTTCAGTAAAAGTTTTTAAGTATCTGATATTCACTCTACTTGAGAATCAAAAGTAATTCTGTGTCATTAAATGGTCTTAAGTATTGAGAGTAAAAGTACAAGTAAATGCTGTTAATAAAAAAGCAAGTGGTCAGAATTCTGAGCATTATTAAGTATATAGTTTCATAACATCCTTCACCTTACTAACACAGCAGACACTTGACAAATGAGGTATTTTTTGCAACTTGAAGGATTTCAGGAATAAAGTCCAGATTTTCTTCCTTTGTATGTCTGTCCATTCGTCCCCTCCTCCTTTCCTCACATCCTTCCCTATTTTGTAGCAAGTAACTAAAATTCTTAGAGGAAATACATTGAAGGAAAATAACATATTTTATTCAGGATATTTAGTGAAGCAAAAGTTAAAGTTGACAGAAATATAAAATATCTATTAAATATAGATATACCCAAAAAATTACTTAAGTATTATAACGAAGTATTATTACTTTGTCACTTTACACCACCACTCTGGACAAAAGTGTATTTAGGACAGTGCTCAGCCGCTGGTTAAGGTGTCAGGGGGGTGTAAAGTCAGTGAAAAGAGCATAGAATAATAACAGAAATTGACACTACATTTGTCTTTGTTTCAGTGTTCTGGATCTAAATGCATTTGAGAGGCAGAACAAAGCCGAAGGACTGGGGATGGTGACAGAGGAGGGCTCAGGTAAGCTTCCCCACAGTGTGTGTACATGTCGTTGATTTCTATTTTTGAAAGGTCATAGCAGTAGGAAGTATATGTGTATTTCTATTAAAATGCTTTTCTTCACCAGGTGCAGGTAAAATTCTTAAATGTCACTTGAATGTCAATGTAAGGATGGTACATTTTAACCTACCTATAAAAATCCAGAAGGCACTTGGTTTCATAGAGAAATGATTAGGAAGAACCTTTTTTTCCTCCAGTTGAAAATAACAGTTTTCCACAATAAGGTTGAAGCGTTTACATGGAAAGTGTTATTTTTCAATACATCAATACAAGATTCTTTTTATCCTCCAGATCATCATTCTTTATCTTGCTTTGTCCCACTTACCCTGTCATCACATTGGTTGAGCGATTTGATTTTTATTCAGTGGTAATGCAGTACTACCTGTTTTTCACATGCATTATCAAGTATAATTTCCAAGTGTACATGTGTATGTGCCTATGATTTGCCTGTTACATCCTATGTGTGTATACATGTGTTGCAATCGTTGACAATCATCTTTTAGATTGCACAGTAATACTTTTAAAAAATTAAATTCTCAATTTCTTAAACCAAAATCCTCCATGTATTTTGTATTATTAGATTTTTAAATACAGTCATAACTAGCAAACTAACTATTGGATTATAATAGGTAATTATAAGATAATGGTATTTAATGCCGTGGCGCATACAGTATTATCATGTTACAATAGGTGCAGTGATTATATGAAAGTTTTAAGTAATTTCTGGTTTTAAAAAAAGGTAAATACCTGTAGTTGTTTTGTAAATGACATTTCTAACTGCCTTTTACTCATTCCTTTCACCTCACTTATGAAGCAAGATTTTACTCTCCCTGTTTGCAGAGCATCGGTCTCTTAATGTGTTTACATGGATTGTGAAACAAATGGTACATATGATATAAAGCAGTTCCCTTGGGTGTTCAGATCTTTAAAATTACCCATTGCATATTTTATTTATTTAATCATACAGACAAGTTCTCTTTTGCAGTTGTTTTGCATATGCTGCAGTGACTCAAAGTAACAAAGGTGGGAGTAGTGAGAGGTTATTATACTACCATTAAACATGTCAGGGAGAGGTTGCAATTGATTGTTGGGAGTTGGACTGGGCGATATGTCTTTAAAACAATTTAATGATATTTTTAGGGCTTTGTCGTGATACACAATATATATCTGTAGTTCTAAATCTGCTGCTGCTGTGAACTATTCAAATACAAAATTGTGAAATGAACTACAGTTACAAATTAAGTAGCTACTGACATAAAATAAAGTTGCATAAACTACTGTCATAATAAAGTTAGGTAAAATACTGTTATAATGTTAAAGTATAAAATTAAATTAAGTACTGTTATAATAAAGTTAAATAAAGAATTGTTTTAATTAAATAAGCCAAAGCGGAACCCATGATGCTTTTATTGGGCAGATAATATGGTTGAAATCTTAGCATCAGGGATTTAACATCTTTTAAGCACTGTCCATCTACTTTAACAACATTTGAACACGAAGCATTATTTTTGTAGACACAAAGTTCTCCTTCTTTCCTCTTTCTTAAGTATTGTGTCCTGTCAGCTCTTAACAAGGTGTGCCCATCCAGTGCAATAGCTTGAACTCGGATGTTAGGGGTTAACCATGTCTCTGTGAAGATGTGTACAGAGCAGTCTCTGTTTTCCTGTTGCTGAATGAGCCTCAGTCAATGGGTTGGAGGACTCTGTAAAGCATAGAGTACATATGAAATGTAAAGCATTGAAATGTTGTCAATCCATGTTCTCACTGTTTCACATGCAACCTGTTTGCAACTTGTTTGGTATGTGACAAAGGTGGACAAAGGTCCAATAACCACTAGCTGAAAAGGGGCATATCTCCACCTACTGTGTAGTTGTTGGACATACTTCCATCAATAAATGGATTCTCCCACGGTGCTTGTATACTGGGAAAAGGACAGTAGTCCAATGAAATGGTCGGTAACACTTTCGATGAATACCACATCTATAATGCATTATGACAGCATTCATAGTGATTATAATGCATTCATAATGCTTTATGAATACACTCATTAATACACAAAAGTCTTACTGATGCACGATATCAGTAGTCATAAACCATTATAGATAACTTGTTATAAACTGGAGGTTGAATCGCGGGGCTTATAATGCATTATAAATGTTTATACTCACTTATACACACATCAACAGTTAAATGAAGTAAGGACTCATAGTGTGATATAACAGTCAATGCTGTATCATAAGTGCATATTGCATTTATAATAATTTATTCTTCATCATGTTTCATTGTAGGTGTTAAGTAAAGTGTAATCATTTTCATGCATTTATAAGAATATATGCCACATCATAAGTGATTAATGTATACCATACACTAGAATACTTTGAAAATGCATTTAAAAAAACGAATTCAGACAATGTGTCAGACAGTTTTTATTCACAGAATTAGATTTCATAAAGACTGGGGATCTTGCAGTGTCAGAGGTGTACAGAAACTGTTGCAGCTCTTGAAATCCACAGTAAGTATGCTATATGCCGTAGTTAGCTAGCTAGCTGACCACTGTCCCCATACCAACAGGCTATTTGCAAGCTAAGTTAGCCACTTGGATCATTGCTATTAGCCTACAAGCTAAACATACACTTCAGCTGAAGATTGCTAGCTCCACTCATATACATGGGTATATGATATGATTTTCAAAGTTAGCAATTTTAAGTTCAGTTAGCTTGCAGGCTAATAGCAAACAATCCAGTACTTAACTCGCAGGCAGACCCTGGTTAGCTGGTTAGCTTAGAGCATATAGCATACTTAACAGGGATTCAGGAGCTGCAGCAATCAGTCACTTTTTTCTTCCCAACTCTAACATAGTACAAAATGTGAAGCCATGTCAAAGAAGGAATCTTATCCCCTTCTTAGCTCCACATTGTTCTCTTTTTCCACAGTCCAAAAGAAATGTAGCTAAATATGCAAATATAAACTGTTAGACTCATGGATCTATTATAAATCTGGATACAGCTTTGGGGGCAGGTCTTCATTCATTCCTATGAGAGCTGCTCAGTAGCGCATGAAGCAGAGAAAACTCTTTTTCCAGGTTTAGAAAAGTGTAAAATACCTTGATCTACTGGCTCATAGAGCATGGTAGAAGTGATTAACGACAGCCGAACGCGGCCGAGTGCGGCCGAGTGTACCCGAGCATTGACTCCGACTCACTGGCTGACTCACACAAGTTACCCGAGTCGAGTGCGCAAATCGAACAGCGCTCGTTCCCAAGCATTTCTCTCGTAGTAGCTTAACTTATTAGCAACAGCAGCTAATCCGCAGTATAACGACAGCAGTGCAGTTGGTTTTAATATTTACATGATAATCAGATAATGGTATATTTATCTCTCTCTCTCTACACACACACACACACACACACACACACACACACACATACAAATATACATACATACAAATATACATACAACGTATCAGGGAATCATATCGTGATCACGACCGGAGAAATGTGTTGTGCCCACAAAAATATAATAAAAGGCGGTGCCTTGTACTATATAATGTATTATTACACAGCTCAACTTTAAGTAAATACTACGTTCAGCAACGTTTAGGAACTGTCACTAGTGCTCTGTGTTGCTCACTGATAACTGGTAGTTTGAATACAGACCGTAAACCGTACATACGGTCTCTGATACAGACACGGTAAGACGTCCATATTACAGGCTTTACCACCAACAGCGTATGTATGTGTTGTAAAATGGTGAAAATGATGAATTATGATTCAAAAATATCCATTACTACAGCCGGCACGAAGCCTGTGTTGTGTCAGGCACTTCTAGAGTTACATGCGCGTTCACGCGGTAGAGTCCCGCGTGTCCGATGCACATTCATTTTATTTCTGGAGAAACACCCAATTCCAAATCCTGATTCGGAATATAGCGCATTTTACGTCTTTAGGACTTAATGTTTTTAATAATGGCTATAAAAAATGCGTTCTGAAAAGTCAACATGTCTCAAAAAAAATTATCCAGTGATTTAAGGAGGTCTCTTTCCCAATGTTAACAAATGGGGAAAAGTCTTTCTGGGCCAGTGTGCGTCACATGACGCTGTAGTTCCACTTTCAGCCACTATGTACATTTTGCTTCAGAGGGTGGCGCACTTCCTGGGGGCTTGATTCATTCCTATGAGAGCTGCTCCGCATGACTTCCTTATAATACATCCATGGCCCCCACGGCTGTATCCAGCGACTTCCTTATAATACATCCATGGTATCCAGACTTCCTTATAATACATCCATGGGTTTGACTGACTGAAGAATAAAACCAGAGGCAATGAGTACTAGCCAATCAGAGCACAGTAGCACTGGCCTATTACCCCATCACAGCACAGTAATACAGACTACTAGCAAATCACAGCACAGTAGGGCGGGAGCAGACGGAACATGCGCGCATTAAGGGAAAAAAAAAGTCTTGGTTCTCTTGTGGAAAAGGGGGACAAAGTGGATTTTAGTCGAGATCAAGAATGCCTCTTTGACATGGCCTCCCATTTGTACCACTAAAGACTGGAGAATAAAAAAGTGGCAAACCACTGTAGAGGCCTTCTGCAAGCTAACTTTAGCTAATGTATCGTTTACCATTAGCCTGCAAGATAACCGTATGGTTCAACTTAAGATTGCGAGTATCAAAATCCATATATCAAGTAATCATGTTTTTTTTAACCAAGCCATCTTCAGCTCAATCAAACGGTAAGCTTGTAGGCTAATAGCAAACATCCCAGTGGCTAACTTAGCTTGCAGATATCCTGTTTGGAATGGGGACAGTGGTCAGCTAGCTAGCTAGCTACGGCATATAGCATACTCACTGTGGATTTCAAGGGCTGCAACAGTTTCTGTCCACCTCTGACACTGCAAGATCCCCAGTCTTTATAGAATTCAATTATGTGGCTAAAAACTGACACATTGGCAAAATTCAGTCTTTAAAATGCATTTTATATGGTATGCATTAATCACTTATGACGCGGCATACATTCTTATAAATGCATGAATATGATTACACTTTACCTAACACCTACAATAAAACATTATGATGAAGCATAAATTATTATAAATGCATCAACATGCAATGATAACTTAAATCACACTGAGTCCTCACTACAGTTGATTGCTGATGTGTGAATAAGTGATTATAAATATTTATAATGCATTATAAGCCCCAGCATTCAACCTCCAGTTTATAACAAGTGAAGAGCACCCATAAGACCCTTGACAGTTATGAATCATTATCAGTCAAATCTATAACGGTTTATAACTATTGATATAGTGCATAAGTAAGCATTATGTGTATTTATGAGTGTATTCATAAAGCATTATGAATGCATTATAATCACTATGAATGCCGTCACAATGCATTATAAATGTGATCTTCATAGAAAGTGTTACCAAATGGCCTAATGGAGCTGTAACTGTAGCTCTTCTCGCTGTGCATGGAAACACACTGAGTTCATAGATGATATGTGAGGTGAAAGGGACAACTAACTGTACTAAATTAATTTATTTGTTGTCATTTTTGTCCAGCCCATTATGCAAAGTCTATGTAAAAAGAAAACCCTCCTAAACCAGGAATTACTAAAAACTCACTTTGCTTTAAACATTACGGCACCTATTATAGCATTAAGTCATAGCACGGTTGATAATGATTTTATACTTATAATTTCCTCATCATTAACTTGTTAATACTAAATCATTCTAACTAGCTGTTTAAAAGGCCATAATAACCAAACTGTGAGTCCAAGTCCACAATCAAAAAAGCAAAGAGGTCTTGATGTTATGTATTTTTAAATTTTCTATCAGAAGACTCATATTGAGTTTTACAGAGCTGTACAGGTTTACGGTCAACACATTTTTTTTTTTTTTCATGTGGACTAAACAATTTAATTCGGAATTTTTAAGGCTCTTTTCCCTATATGTAATCTTTTTCTTTGTTTCTTTCTTTGTTTCTTACTTTCTTTCTCTCTTTCTTTCTTCCCCCTGTTTTCCTTTTCTCATTTTGGTTTACTGCACTTTCTTCCCTTCCTCAGTCATCACTCATGAGCGTGGTAATTATGCCTTCTGCCATTTCCTTGTGTGTTGGTTGGTCTCTCGCTCTCTCTCTCTCTTTCACTCCGGTTGGTTAGTTGTTGTGTCAGTTCTGTCCAGGTCCTGAGTGTAGACCTTCAAACCTCGTCCTTACCTGCTCTGTGCTTGTAGCTACTTTTCTGCCTTACCTTCACCATTCTAATCTCTCTTTTTTTACTAGGCCAATTAGCACTCACTCTCTGGTTGCTTTTGAAGTTGGTCTTTTTTATACTGTTTAAAGTCTTAGTCCACCTCCTGAATTTTTACAAATGTGTCACATCTTTCCCCTTCACAATTAGTAAACTAATCATATGGCAACGACTTCTTTTGGAATATAGCACATAGATGTTAAGACTTAAAAATCCAGAAGAAGTAGAAGTGTAGTTTGTGTCACAACCTGCCGTCTAATACAGAACCCATGTATGCCTCCCTCTCAGGATTTGTACAGTATCTGGCACATTCTAAATATTACTAATATTTACCATCCTCCACCCTTACCCTCTCGGTCATGTAGTCAACCTCAAGTCAGCTGGTTGTTTTGTCTTAGTATTGGAGATGGTTATTGTGCTGGTTGTTATCTGTTGTGAAGTGTACAATCCCATCCATGTTCTCAGCCTCTATCTCTGTCCTTTTCTTACTCGCTCTCTTGGGGCTGCAATTAATACAAAAGGACCAGTCAGCCAACCAAATGTTAAATTAAGCATACATCAGAGCTGCACTCTTAATTTGTTTATACTAAAAATGAGTAGGTCAGATGTGCATTTTAGTGTTTTTCAACTCATAGAGTTGATTTTTATTAGGTCTGTACCCGACTCAGAATTATGCCAGTTGAATTTGATTTGGCTGTTCAGTACAAATATTTGTCTATTCATTCAGTCTGGATGGGCTCAGCGGGACATCCAGTATGACAGCAGCCTTAATGTAATACAGCAAACAAGCTAACATTGCTAACAATAGGACAGAAATGTGCAACAACATTTTTTGCTGACATGAGATTGTAAACAAAGGCCAGAAACTATATCATATTAAGTTTCTGTGAGTTTAAAATTCATCACTTTTCAGCAGTTAGGGCTCTCCTCACTCCTCCTCTGTTCTGCTGCCTGCATGTCTGCAGCTGAGAAATTCAAAATAAGACACACACATCCCTTAGTGGGTGCTGGATTCAAGATGAAATTTTTCCCTCGCTTTTTAAAAAGTAATTGAATAAATCTACTAATTTCTTGCAATTTTCACGACATTTCTTGCCAAATTGCTCACTGTTCAAGGGTAAACTTATATTTACTTTATATAATTGGATATATTTATACACTCAGGACCTCCACATCCAGCTGTCAGAAACAGTCTATGGAAAGCTTATCTCAGTGGCAGCAGACCATCTTGCAGGTCCTCAGCTGGTGTTTGCTAAACTGGTTGGATGTATTGCCCAATTCACAGAAACAACACTGCACACAGTTTATAATAGTGAAATTAACAGCTTTGATGGACATTCCTGTAAGACAAAAAAACGTAACTAGCTTTGAACTAGAAACCTAGCTTTAAAATTTGGATATTATTAGCTTCCCTTGTCTACAGAAATGATCAATATGAAATTGGCCAATTCATACGAAAATGACGCAATCTTTTCAGTTTGTCACCATACACTCAGTTTCCAGTTGAGTAGATACACCTAGCTAAAACTAGTGCAGTCTAACCCATCAGTTCATTTTTCTCTTCGTTAATATTACAGTGTTCTTTTTATAACTATTTTTGAAAGGTCTTAATTTTTTTTAAGTATTTCAAGTAGAAGTTAATCTGCAAAAAAAAAAAAAAAAAAAACACCACCAAAATATAGAAAATGCTAGTTTTTGCAGCCCTGCTTATTTCTCATCTCACCTTTTCATCTGTTCTGTTCGGTCTACCTCTCCTCTTTTTCTCTGTAAGTGTTGCACTTTGGACTTTAAATTGGCTGTTTTTGGCCATGCTGCTCTGTGATTGGAGGGGGGGTGAACTCTGATCTTTTTCTCCCTTCCTCCTTCCCCTCTCCTCTCTGTTAACTGGCTGAGCTGTGGTTTGTAGTCAGTGTATGTGTCCTTCATAACTGTTTTGCTTAAGTGAGAAAACTTGATTTGAATAACCCGTCCTTTTTATATGATTTGATGTTTTGACTTATTTTCACCCTGTATTGTTTTTTAATTTCATGATTTGGTTGCAGTTGTAGTCATGCATTATACTGTGATTAGTGTAATAACCTTACATATTGGACAGATGGACTAGAGGAAATTTTATGTGCATTTATTGTACACCACATCCTTATCTTGTCATATTTTATAATCCTATTTATAATCCTTGATAAGATATTAGCAATAATACGTTTATGTTGTCTCATTATTTTTTCAACTGTGAAAATATGTATTCCCCTCATCTGGTTTATCACTGTGTTGGAAATAAGCTTGAAAGTGCCTTTACACAGCCTCTGCATCAGTATTTTCAGCTTATCTGACAATTTTACGAATAAAGTGTCATTGAAGAAGCATTTGCTACATGCATTTTTGATAGAAAATACAGTGTTAGTGTAAGTCCACTGTTCCAACAATGACCAGCTCTGCGTTGGTCAAAATAAATCCTTAATTCACCAAGTTGGATGTAAAAAACAAACAAAAAACATGTAATTCCCCGCGGTCTCTCTTTGCCTGCTGGCCGCCTGTTGTTTACAGTCCTGTAATTTCTCCTTCCACCAGGTGTTGCTGTGTCTTTCAGCTCAGCTACCTGTTCCACAAGTAGAGACTAGAGACTGAGCTCTAGTGGTGCGTGCTGTGCACTACATACAGTGAGTTTAATAGGAAGAGGAGCACTTGTAGACCACATTTAAAAATCTACCTTTGGGATGACTAAATACCCTGGTATACCTTAATACTGTGGTAGTCTAGTTTATGTGATTTTTGTATTGTATTTTGGATTTAAAATTTTTTTTTAATTTTTTTAATTTTTTTTTTTTTTTTAAATTGCAAAACAGGTGTACTAAGTGGAGGTTGGTTGGACTTTTGGTGGACAGCTGATTGATGACATTGAAATGAGGAATTATCTATACAATATGTCCTTATTTCACTAAAAAATCCTAAATTGGAGGCAGCTGGCTAGAAGGAGATCGCCAGGGAGCTGAAAGTTTCTGGGAAATGACTATTGCCAATAATAACCTACATGTCACTGGCTATATTGGGACTCATTTCAGTAAATCTCACCATATAAAATATGTGTTCTCTCGTTAAAAAGTTTAAAATAGGATGGCAAGTACTCATCCACTTTGAAGTTGTTACATCTTCAATCTGATCAGGAGTGCACAGCTGATAGGTGCACAGTTTGTTATTATGACATAACAGCGGTGCATATTTAATGAAAATGTTGACACACGGCTGTCATGCGATGCAGCATAATAGTCGAAACACGGTGTTATTACGTCCCAGTGCAACACCTAGTGGTAAGATTTGGTTTACCAGTCCAGTATTTAGCTTTTTTGAAGTGAGATTCTATCCATAGACAGTAAATTACAAACAGATCAGCTGGAATGCCACCAGTTTGGAGAAGCAGGCTGAAGTCTCACACACAAGCTAAGTTATGTACTGCAGTAACCCCCTCATGGTAAGTGCACTGCCCGATTGCAGTGCTTAGAAAATTAGAAAGGCATCAAATTCAAAATGAGTGAATATTTGCAAAAAAACAATTAAGTTTATCAGTTTGAACATTAAATATCTTCTCTTTGTAGCTTAATCACTTGAATATAGGTTGAAAAGGATTTACAAATCATTGTATTCTGTTTTTATATTCATTTTACACAACATCCCAGTTTCATTGGAATTGGGGTTTACCCCATAGAGCCCCACTTCAAAAAATCTGAACTATACCTTTAATATCAAAGTGACCCAATCCCTGATTTTTAGTCAGCATAAATTCAGTCATTTTGGGCCATTAGTAAAACTAATCCTCTGTTATCCTAGCGGGACTGATTTATAGAAAATGTTACACTTCTACTAAACAGCGTGCACTGAAAAAGAAAGCTGCACTTTCAGCCTTGTTTCACACCTACAGATTTTCCTCCCTCAGCCCAGTCCAGTTTGTTGTCATATTGTATAGATGTATTCTGTTAATGTTTCTGTTGTTGTATAGTGTCTCATCTTCCTTTCTCTGCCCCTCTTTTCCTTTTGCATTCCTTGGTTTAAAGCAGCATTTTAGCACAGTCAGAGCAGCTGTCCTCAATGGATTTGTAATCTAAGCTGACGCTATATCAGAAAGCTGTTCTTTAAACTAGAGCAGCCTTGAGAAAAACGTTAAACCAACCTGTATCCAGTCCTGATTGTAAAATGCTGCAGTTTAAAAACCAGCCCACGTCACTCCACCAAGTGCTGTGGCTGCCCACTGCTCATCCAAGAGTGTCTGTGTGTGTTTGTGCATTAGGTCAGAATGGTGTATTATGAGCCTACACCTTTCACTGACTAAAAGAAAACACTGGGGATTTCCTCGCATTAGCGCCATCTCTTTTTAATACTTGTTCACTCTCCATCTTCCTGTCTGTCTATCCCTCTCCTGTATGTCGTCTGCTTCTGTCTCCCTGTTCTGACTTTCTTTATGTGTTTGTGTGTCTGTTTATATGAATGTGTGTGCGCATTCATGTGTGTGTTTGCACATGCCCGTGTTCTCCTGTGTGCGTCTGTGCATACCTATGTATGTGCTCGTGCATACGTGTGTCTGCATGTGTGTGTGCGTCGGTGTACGCGTGCGTGTGCATGTATGTGTATGGGTGTGTTTCTTCTCTCCGGCCAGGTGAGAAGGTCATGCAGGATGATGAGTTCACCTGTGACCTTTTCCGCTTCCTGCAGCTGCTCTGTGAGGGGCACAACTCAGGTGTGTGTTTTGGTGTTTACTGAAAATTTGTCTCTTCAACCAACATGTCAAAGAATATTTGGTAACACTTTCTATGAAGCCCATGTCTATATTGCATTATAATACATTGTGGACATGCTTATAACGCATTTTAATGCCTCTGTAGTGCTGTATAATTGTAGTTAGAAGCACTCGTATTTATTTATAATGCTTTCTAAAAATAATCAAAACTCAATATGATGCCAATCTCCAGTATAAGTATGTTCATAATGCATTATAAGTCATTATAGACATCAGCTTCATAGAAAGTGTTACCATTTTTTGTAGATGTCTTAATTAACCCACTGATTGATGCAGAAGATGACCCCTCATATTTCTGAGTCTATAAGCTTTCCTCTATGTGGATTTCCAACACGTTCTCATCCTAACTCGTCACATGTTGCCGCTTTGCAGTGGACATCTGCTTCTACATATTATGCTCCACGTATCCTTCTGCGTCTGCTGTTGATGTTGCCACCACGGTAATGTCAACACAAGCACATGGTGGTATTACGCTGCATGTGGTTATGTTTAGGTAACAAAAGCACATGGTAACTGGTACTATGATAACATGGTAACACCATGAATGTTTGTTAATGCCAGGACATCAACAAAAATACATGGTGGAACTGATGGTTAGGATTAGGGGAAGGAGGCATATTTTAGGTGTAGAAAAAAACATCATTCAGATGGGAAGGAGACCTGACTCTCGCATGAAAGTCTGGGTTTTGTTGGACCAATCCACCTCCCTTTACCCACCCTATGGGTGCCCTTACAATCCTTATATTACGTTGTTACCAGCAGCGTTTCAACCTGACACTGTACTGCGGTGCTTCTTATGTCTTTTTGTCTTCTACTATATTTAATTGTTATTTACGACATCTATTGCACATCTGTCCGTCGTGGAAGAGGGATCCATCCTCACTGCTCTTCCTGAGGTTTCTGGGAAATTTTTCCTTAGCTGATGTGAGGGTCTAAGGATAGAGGGATCCTGTATGCTGTAAAGCCCTCTGAGGCAATTTTTTGATTTGTGATAATGGGCTTTATAAATAAAATTGACTTGACTTGACTTCATGTGGATGCAACATGTTACGTCCGCCCGTGTTCTCAGGTGGTGGGGCAGGTGCCGTCTGGCCATCTGCCAACATATAAAAACACAGCGACCAGTTCTGTTGGACTGTGTTTACACCTGACACCATCCTGCGGCGTTTCATGTGGACACAAATGGTGGCTTTTGGTGTTGTGATCTTGCGCACAAAGCATTGTCAAAGCGGCTCTATTTTATGAGTTCGGAATGAGAACGGGTGGGGATTCCATTCTCATGCCATAGACATAAACATAACATGTCTGACAAATGTTACCACTACTTGTCTTCCTCCACTTAACACAATTTACAAGCACAAAATTGCAATCTTCTGCAATATTTGTTTCAGACTTCCAGAACTACCTGAGGACACAAACAGGAAATAATACAACTGTCAACATCATTATTTCGACCGTTGACTACCTCCTCAGAGTCCAGGTTAGCTCCTTTTGTTCACTTCTGCTGCTTCATGACAACATAATGTGTATGGGTATCTCATTTTGAATTGGACCATTTGCCGATTTATTTCCATTCCTGACATGTTCTGATCCACTTAAGTTAAGTAGATGAATTAGTTCCCATGTTTGTTATCTTTGCTCCATCTTAACTGTAAAGGAGCCAGCAGTAGTTTTGGCAATTTTTGCAGCTGTCATTTTGTGCATCTGTCTTGCAGAGACACAGAGATACAGCAACAAGTACAGTTTAAATCCAATAAACGGAGCATTAAAATTTCCAATAAACCTGATAACAGTGTTGGAGACCTTGTTGTGAGCAGTTTTATGTAGGAACTATTTTCATTCTACTGAACTACCTAGCTAACAAGGTCTGGGTAACAGGGTCATGATTTCAAGTTTGAGTGTTTCCATTATTCTCTAGAGACACAGGGTCGGATCCATTTAGCACCCTATCCACAAAAGAATTTGCACAAATTATATGCCAGTGCTAACACACTCACAAAGTTTGGCAGCTGAGCACAATTTGCAATTTCCAATCTGTGTTATGAAATACGGAGAAAAACAGATCTTTTCCCAGTGTTTAAGGCTTTTCTCCGTATTTCATAACACAGATTGGTTCATAATGAAAACTGCAGAGAACACAAATGTTGCAGAAAGTGTCAGTTTAGTTTGTTGCCCACAGTTGGCTATGTGTTCTCCAATAATATCACTCAATATCAATTCAAAATCATTCAAAGCTCAGAAGCTTTAAAGAGAGAAAAACTGCACCTATTTAATACATGGGTCTCAATGGCCTTAAATAGCACCGCTGTAACTGTCTGTGGCAATGAGCGCTGGTCTTTGTGAATTAGATGGCAAAATTTGCAATGAGGTTTATTTGCATTGGAAGGGGGCAATTTTGCACTGAATTTTTGAATATTTCTTAATTCATATACATGCAAATGGGACAGGCACACCCAGGACTCTTTGCATGCATTTCTCTCTTTGAATGTGCTTTGTGGATTGCACGCTATCTTTTTCTCTCATTTGCATAGGTTTAGCGCTGCAAAAGCAGTTCTTTTGTGGATATGGCCCTTAGTATAGAAAATAGTGACGATGTTTTGCTTGTATTGCTGGAGAGAAAGTTCCTTGGGCAAATCTCTGATGAAAACAAAAGGCAAAATGCGAATTTTAACAGATTATTTTTTTACTCTTGGTTCTTTTTGCTTGTTTTTCTCAGATTGCGTTTAATTTTTGTCTATGGATAAGAATTGATTTCAGCTTAACAGCGGTATTCCACTGCTTCTACTGCTACTACTACTGCAAATGATAATAATTTAAAATATTACAGCTGTATCTTCAGTTAATATACTTGTAGAAAGTCTGTCTTATGCTTGTCTTCTTTTTTATTTCTTGTTTGACTGCCCCTCCCCTGCTCCCTCCTGACTCTCCTCCAGGAGTCTATCAGTGATTTCTATTGGTATTATTCTGGGAAAGATGTCATCGATGAGCAGGGCCAGAGGAATTTCTCCAAGGCAATAAATGTGGCCAAGCAGGTTTTCAATACGCTCACAGAGTACATCCAGGTACAAGACGACACTCCTATTATCACTGTTGAAGTCTTATTCTGTTGAATAAACCAGACTTGTATTTTGGAGCATTCTCAGGAGTTGATGATAATGTGTTAAATCATCCAAACAAAAATTTAACCCTTTGAAACTTGAGAAAACTGGCTTGATTTTTAAAAAAAAACATGGGTAGAAGGCACTGAACAACAGTAATAAGTCATATTTCCAAGAAAAGTGAAAAGTAGTAATAAATAAATAAAATAAAACCTGTAGAAAGTGGTTAAAAATTATAATAATTCTGTAACATGACTTTAAATATACTTATTATAATTAGCTATCAATATAGTTTTTCCCGTAGCTTTTGCTGTTTTCCTAGACATTTTCCCCTATATCTAATTTCTTGCAATTTGTAGAACATTTCTCACGATTGCTCATGGCCTTTTCCCCATGTTTTTGAAAGCAAATTAATTTGTTAAAGGTTTGGTAACACTATGAAGACCACATTTATAATGCATTATGACAGCATTAATAATGAATTTAATGCATTCATAATGCTTTATGATTACACTCATAAACACACATAATGCTTACTGATGCACTATATCATTAGTCATAAACCATTACAGATTTGACTTACAATGATCCCCAGCATTTAACCTCTAGTTTATAACAAGTCAAGAGCATCCATAAGACCCTTGCCGCTTACAAATCATTGTAAGTCAAATCTTAAATGGTTTATGACTAATGATATAGTGCATTAGTATATAATTCACTATGAATGCCATCATAATGTATTATAGATGTTGTCTTCATAGAAAATGTTACCAAAGGTTTCAATACTGTGAAAAGCCTCTGAGAGCAGCACAAGAAAAGGTTTCAATGGGTTAAAAGTCATAATTTGTCAGTAATAAGCATTTCAAATGCTTTTACCTGCATTGAACTGTTGCTCAATTCAGATGCTAAAATAGAGGAATGATTTTGTTTATTTCTAATGATAATAACTGGGTAAATCTTTCCAGTTCAGTGTTGGCAGAAGCTATGACTGTGTGTTTTTGTGAAGGGAGAAATCGATTATCCTGCTTTTAAAGGTTAATGGACAGCTTAAAGCAACATGACATTGACATTCTGTAATACTGTAGACTGTAACTGTTGTAAATGCTTCTCTGAATGTAGGAAGCCTGTTCAGTAAAAGTAAAAGTAGATTTTGATGTGTTTGTCACTCATGATGCATGATGCAGGGTCCGTGTACTGGCAACCAGCAAAGTTTGGCCCATAGTCGGCTGTGGGACGCTGTGGTGGGGTTTCTGCATGTCTTCGCTCATATGCAGATGAAACTGTCTCAGGTGAGTTTAAGTCACCGTGTCATCTGCAATTTGAGTTCAGCCATGGACTCTTCTTAGACCCTCTCTCTTCATTTGTTCCCTTATTTCACATTTTCCATCATCAACTATCAGGTTTACCAGAAAGATTCTTATATGGGACAAACAAATGACTGGGCCTTTGTCAAGAGATGTATACATATTATTTAGTAACGACAGGTTTGATGAGGATTTTCTTAATAATTAAAAAATTAACATTTCTATCTTCAAAAAAATCTGTTTACCATCATACATATATATACATATCATATCAGTATAAATAGTAATGGGCTGGCGATTATGGACTAAACCAAACTGCAAACATTTAGGACGATAAAATATGAATATGATTCTGAGAATTATGTTTTGTATAATTAAACTAAAAGCAAAGATCCCTCTGTACAATAAGTCTAAAATACACTGTGGAAACTAACTTACATTCAGACTGTTGCAAAAAATGCTCCATTAAAAGTCGTTCAGACTGACATGTTTAGTCCCACAGCCATCAAAGCATAAAAACATGCATTGTATTATTTCTGGGTGTCATTCTGGGCTTTTGACTTGGAATTTGTCATTTTTACCATTTTCCACCTGGCATAGAGAGAAAATATTTTCTCTTACTACTTACTATTTTCACTTACTGTTTTCACTAGGTACACTGTCACAGTCAGTGGTGCTGTTATTAATTGGCATATCCCAGGCTGTCATCATAAAAATCTACTTTGCATATAGTATTTTGAAAATAATTCAGTTTTTGATGGCTTTTTTTTCTTCTAAAAACGTAACAGCATACTGGAAAAAAACTGTCATTTAAAGCGTTAACATTCTGAAAATGAAGGAACCTTTGATATTTAGAATTAGGACTGATGTTGGTTAAAAAATTGCCTCAATGAAAGTAGATAATATGATATGATATGATGATAGTATGATTTTTTTTTCAAAGCGTGACTTTGAAAAGCACTTTGTGCACAGAGCAGTATGAGTATAAGACTGTTATAATACAATAAAGGTATGATAAACAATGTTTCCTGGAATTTATAGTAGCCCACCTTCCAGCCTCTAATTTCTTCATATTCACATCAAATATCGTTCATTGTAGACAGAAATTATCAGTGCAAAGAACCTTTCTGAGGTACATCTTTCTGAAATGGTTAAGGTGTAGATGGATTTGTAAGTCTTAAAACAACTTTTTCTCTTTATTCTTCTACCTCAGGACTCGAGTCAGATTGAGTTACTAAAGGAACTGATGGATCTTCAGAAAGACATGGTGGTCATGCTGCTGTCTATGCTGGAGGGTAGGTCTGTGTTAAACATTAAAGCAGGAGTGGCTTAGAGAAATAGCTGATACAAAGACAGAAACACAAGGTCACTGGCTTATCACAAATGTATTTGTATTTGTAATGTATTTGTAACGTAATGTAATGATGTGTCATCATTGATGGATGGGGCGTGAGGCCAGATTCAACAACTCTCAATGAGAAACAAAGAGTAGATTTACTTCCCACCCCCTTTATTTTTACTTTTTATGTGAGAAAACCATTTTCAACAGTACACTGTTAATAGCAGAGTAATTTTACATCCTTTCAAACATGTCTGGAGAAGAGTTTGGTTCCACAAATGTTTAATCTCTCAAATGAGCACAGTAATTGCACACATCTCTACATGTTGCTGTCTATGGCACAAGACAGTGGGGATGTCCTGATCCCATTTTTCACCCCCCATCCAAGACATTAGATACTGAATATCTGCTGATACAGTCTCAATCTGATTTCTATTTTCCTTGATATTACAGCTGCACAGTGCACAGTTTGGCTCTCTCTAATCTTTTTGGTCTTGTTGCTGTCTCAAGGGAATTTCACTGTCCCTTTTAGAGAGTTTTCTCTAGTGTTTGTTGCTTCTGTGCAGCCTGTGCCTGAGTTACATGAATAAATTGTGTGCTTATTTTCATTGTCCTCATATCTTTACTGCTTCATGAAAGATTAGCCCTGTTTGCTTTTTGCCTTGTGGGGCTTTTGTTGCACTTGTAGTGGCGTGGTTACTGTTGTTGTAGTGAGCTCTACACCAGTGTCTGTCTGCTGCAATTAGGGCAGAGAAACATCATGTGTTTTAGGGGCCATTTACACGTCAACAGTTCTTGCATGAAACGTTAAACGTTTGCTGCGGTTTTGCTTTCATGACTACAGAGTTTTGGGGGCCTGAAAACACAAACTTTTGAAAACAGGTTGCAGAGTATAATCTTTTGAAAACACCACCACTTCTGTTTTTTTTTTTGTAGATCCATTAACAGGAGAATAGTTCTCACAGTGTTATATGAACGTGGATTTTTTACAAACACAAAGGAAAGGCTTTACCATTTTTAGTAGGGCCGTTCACACTGTGGTTCTCAAACCCAAAAAACACTAGACTCACAGTGAGCTGAAATAAAACAGGTACTCATACCTGCAGTAAATAATGTGAATAAACTGTCTCATACTGCTTTTTTGTTGATGTGTGCTGTTTTGCCATGAGTGGGGCTCAGCCCCTGCTCTTACACATCAGCAGAGTGGTGAGACAGTCAGATGGAGAGTTGGGGAGTTAATGAAGGCTGCACCCTGCGTCGCTGTTAACGAAAATTAAATGAATAAAAAATGATTTGATTGACGCTAATACAGATCTTTGTGATCGAATGGAAAAATCTCTACCAGACAAGCTGATCATGCAATAAATAGTGTCTGCAAACATATTAAATAATCAACGACATTGCATTCCAAAGATAAATGAAACAGTGATGCATATCAGGCTGATGTTATGCTTTAAATCGTCACATCAAGTTTATTGTCAAAAGGGAGCCTTCTGCTGCACTTTGTTCTGGATGGATGTGTCTTGTTAGACACAATGAAACATGTTCTGGCAGTCAGTATTATTCAGTCAACTGTCACCTTGTCAGTGACCAAAGACAAAAGAGCAGTGTCACAAGCAAACAGGCGTCACAGTGATTTCTGGGAAAATGGCCAAGCTTTGAAAACACTTTGGCAAAAGCTTTGTCTGATGTCTATGGTTCAAAATGTGTTGTGTCTCCCTGTATTGTAAATGTGTTGTCTTGTCTGGCAGGAAATGTGGTGAATGGGACCATTGGGAAGCAGATGGTGGACATGTTGGTGGAGTCCTCCAACAACGTGGAGATGATCCTCAAGTTCTTTGACATGTTCCTTAAACTGAAGGACTTGACCTCCTCAGACACCTTCAAGGAGTATGACCCTGACGGAAAAGGCAAGACTCTAAAAACACATTTTCTTTTATCATATTAGTCACTGGGAAAGCATCAGATCATTTGAATGTATGATGATTTCCAAAGTGACCTATAGAGACTTGCTGATGGTTTATAGATGTATGAATGAACTCACAGGTGTCATTTCCAAGAGGGACTTCCACAAGGCCATGGAGAGCCACAAACACTACACCCAGTCTGAGACCGAGTTCCTGCTCTCATGTGCTGAGACTGATGAGAATGAACTCCTGGACTATGAAGAATTTGTGGAGCGCTTTCATGAGCCAGCTAAGGTAACAGCCTTGATGTTTAGAGATCTTTATAATCTTTATTAAAAAATTAAAATGTATTCTTAAAAAAAAGATTCAACATCTTAAAGGGTGTTTAGTATGAGAGCTGTGGTTATTTCTATTTCTGTCACCTTTTTCATTTTTTTTCTTCTGCCTTTGCATTTTTTTGGACTGGATCAGGGAGTTAGGGATATATCTTCTGCAAAATCAGAGTAGAAATAGTAATATGGTAGCATTTTTTATGTCTCTAGCCTGGGAACCACATTTTTCATTTACTCTGTCAGATTTCTCTGGTATCCCCAGACAGGTTTTGGTTAGGCCTGTCACAGCCCTTATTCTAAATGGAGTGGGCTTGATCACTGGTGATTACCAGGCTCTCAAAACTCAGGGCCAACTGTCAGATAAGGCAGTGCTGATCAAAAATGAAACAAGACTGTTTTTATGTCTTGTTTATTTTTTAGCTTCAGGTGATTTTAGAAGAACATTTGTGTTCTGTTCAGTAGGCTTGGGTTGTATCTACTTTCATTCCTTCCTGTCTTCCTGTAATTTCACCGGAGTACATGGTTTATGACGATATGGATGTGCTGCACTAACCCCAATACGTTTTTCATCAGTGTTGTTAGTCGTTGAGTTAGTTATTCCAACTGTTGTAACAGTCAGCATCTCTGGTTTGGTCAAAATTATCCCCTGCTGGTTTCCCAGCAGTCTCTTCGCGCTCTCTGATGTTGGGGGCACCACAGCTGATGATGTCCCACTGTATGTAAGGTTCACCTCACAGTCACAGTCAGCTACGCTGCCTGTTGCACCCATAGACTGTATATAAATATGAACGGCACGCCCTCACTTGTCCGCTAGGTTGAAATTAGGTTAAAGTATGCAGGATACGGACATTGCCATTTTGCGAGGATGATGTCATTGAGAGCTGGAGCTTGCGTAGTAGCGATATCCACAGTGGGGGTGGTCCGGCCGATACACCCATCCAACCAATCGTGAGCAGCTCCTTTGAATGTGAGCGCTCAGATTGGCTGTCACAGCTGTCAATCATGGCAGAAAAGCTCCCTTTTGTATCACTGAATAACTCATTAAAACCAATAATAAAAACAAACACTTGAACAAACATCAGGGTGATGAGAACTATCTTCAGTGACATAAACCATTTTGGGGAAAACTGTATTTGGTGTGTACTTTTAGTTTTAGTTTGGCTTATGTCCATTCACTAACATGGAGGAGCAGGCCTTAGGACCTACACTGCAGTCAGTCAACCGGGGGGCGATTGCGAAAAGTTAAGACTTTTGGGGAGCTGCCATGTCGTCCATCTATATATACAGTCTATGGTTGCACCACACTAACCATAGGTGGCACCTGATGTGCACTGCATGCAAAACACCCGCGATACTGCCTTTCCAGAATAAAGTTGATCAAAAGATAAGGGGTCAAATTTTTACCTGTATTTATAAGCACACCATTAGGATTTCTAAGTAGCCTCGTATACCACAACACAGTAATACTGCCCAAGCCTACTGTTGTACCAAGCACCACCCCAACTTGCATGTGTTTTCAGCACTGTCACTCTTTTCAATGTTCTGACTGTCATTCATCCAACTGCAGAGGCATTTTGGTCTTTAACTGTTAACGCCCCCTGAAAATCAAAATGAATTGAGGACAATGCCAGGCCACTAGTGTGGCACACACTATATGGGGAACCCAACATGGGAAATCTCTTGTTTTTGGGCTTCTAGATTGACAGTGTAGTCAAAAGTGTGTCTTTGTTATCTTGGTTTTAAGGGAGCATAAAAATACCTCAACTAACCTGAATTAGAGTGAGATGGGATAACAAGGACTAAGTGTAGAGAACGTTTTAGTCATTTGATTCAAAGTAAAAATTTTCCTCTTACCTGTAATGTTACCTCTACAACAAACAATCTAGATAGTTTTGGCGTGAGTTGTTGAGTGTTAAAGATAGCGGCTGTACAGACATCTGCCTTATCTCCAATATTATTGAACTAGATGGCACTCTGATTTTGGTCAAATTGCCCAAAACATACATTTGAAAAACTCAACAGCAATGTCTCTCACCAGAATTATCATGACCAGGTTACTACAGATAGTCGGCAGACCTAGTTGTGAGCAGTTCCATGCAGGAACTATTTTCTTTCTACCAAATTACACCTGCCAACCATCTTACTGCACAGAAGGAAGTGTGCAGGAGTGTTAAAGATGCTAAAAAAATGAAACTTTTGTGCAAAAGAATAAACACTTTGAACTTACTGTCATTCAAAAGGACATTGGCTTCAATGTGGCAGTTTTGCTGACCAACCTGTCGGAGCACATGCCTCATGACACCCGCCTGCAGACCTTCCTTGAGCTGGCAGATAGCGTCCTCAACTACTTCCAGCCCTACCTGGGCCGCATCGAGATCATGGGCAGTGCTAAGCGCATTGAGAGGGTCTACTTTGAGATCAGCGAGTCCAGTCGGACACAGTGGGAGAAACCTCAGGTAAAGCTGCTTCAACACATACACTACATCAGTTCATACAACATTTGTGGCTTGTTTGTCACACCATTTGATGCAGTTACAGTGCTGAATAATGACGGAACATTCCCGACAAGCTCCTTGTTTTTACTAATATAAACTCTGCCCAGGTCAAAGAATCCAAGCGTCAGTTCATCTTTGACGTGGTGAATGAAGGAGGGGAGAAGGAGAAGATGGAGCTGTTTGTGAATTTTTGCGAGGACACCATCTTTGAAATGCAGCTGGCGGCTCAGATGTCCGACGCTGGCGAACGCTCAGCTGTGAAAGAGGAAAGCGAGCGGGAGAAGCCCGACGAGGAGAACCCCGAGATGGGCTTCTTCTCTGTCACCACCATCCGCATGGCTCTGTTAGCTCTGCGGTACAACGTCATGATTCTGATAAAGGTGAGCGCACACACTAAACACAGCTAACAGCCAGTGTGTGTGTGTGTGTGTGTGTGTGTGTGTGTGTGTGTGTGTGTGTGTGTGTGTGTGTGTGTGTATTCAAAACTTCTGGATGATCCGCTCAACATTTAAAGAGATATGATGCAATAATACCTCTTGTAGCTCCTGCTGCATCATGCCTGACAAGCACATAGCCATAGCATCATGTGACCTAGAAAAGCCAAAGAAGTGTTTTCATAGCAGTTTTGCCAAATATAGCTTTTTCAAATCATCTGAAATACCACCTCATGCGAGTCTAATAACTTTTTTTGCAATAAATTGGATTTTTTTTTTAAACTGACATGTTTCCATTAGGCCTATTTTATATTTGCAATTTGAGGGTTAATGGAAACCTGCCTAGTGTGTGGATGTCATTGTGTTTATGTGTGTATAGTGTGTAGTGCAGGGAAGAAGGGACACCAGCTTAATGACTGAAGCAGTTTGGTAACGCTGGAAAGATAAACACAGATTCTGATTTCCCAGATCAATAACTCATTAGCAAAATGTTGTTAAAACATAGATGACTCCTTTCAAATTGAGACAAAAAGCAAAACAAAAAAAGCCGTCCTCGTAGCTGGACAAATAACAGCTTCAGTAAATGTGTCCTGCCAGCGAGAACAAGGCAAGAGAGTAGAGGGAGGGTGGGGATGCTTTGCTGCTGCCTGAGCCACAGTTGCAAAAACCATCATAAAAGTCACCAAGTGAAAGGAAGAAAAAATGTATCTGTTGCAGTACTGCAAAATACGGCTTTTTCGAATCGCCTGAAATTCCACATCATGCGAGCGTAGAAACTATTTTGTAATAAACAGGAGTTTTTTTTAAATTAGGTGTATTTTATGTTTGCAGTTTCAATTTGAGCAGTTTAAGGGTTAATGGAAACCTGCCTACTGTGATCACTGTGGTTGGTTCAGTATGAAGAGAGGTGCACCTGTGATCAGCAGTCGTTAGGTCCACTTGGATCTGACAGTGTTGGGCATTGAACAGTCCTTGTTCTGACTGAACAGTAAACAGATAAGTACCTCCAATCAGACCTCCTCTACCCTTTCTGTCCTCTCAGGTCCTGTCCATGAAGAGTTTGAAGAAGCAGATGAAGAAGATAAAGAACATGACAGTGAAGGACATGGTGACCACCCTGGTGTCCTTCTACTGGTCCATGCTACTGGGCCTCCTCCATGTGGCGTTCAGTGTGGCCAGAGGATTTTGCCGAATCTTCTACAACACCTTCATGGGAGGCAATCTGGTGGAGGGGGCCAAGACCATAAAGGTTACTCTACTTTTTTTAATGGTTGACCGAGCTTAGTCCTTTTATTGACACTTCTACTAAAACTTTTGCTGTTGATCTGGATTGCTTTTAATCGAGTTTGGTTGTGTGCTACTATGATGTTCTATGTGCCTGTTTATTGTATTTTTAAATTGTTTGTATCACCAACTGCAGATCAAATTTCCCCTTGAGGGACAAAAAAAGTTCTGAATTGAACATAAATGGACAAGAAGCCAGCAGTGTATTCACAGGTCTTTAAAGTAAACGCAGTAAGAGCTGTTCTAATTCCATAAACTGCGTCCACCCCAGGTGTCAGAGCTGCTCGCCAACATGCCCGACCCCACTCAGGACGAGGTGAGGGGCGAAGGGGAGGACAGAGAGAAGAGACCCTCTGACCGCAGCTCCCCTAAGGAGGACCTGGCTGACCTGGCAGTCAACACCAGTGAGACCGAGCTGTTGTCCGACATTTTTGGGCTGGACTTAAGAAGAGAGGGGGGGCAGTACAAGATCACCCCACATAACCCCAACGCCAGCCTGACCGAACTGCTCAACTCCCCGGTTCCTTCCCCAACCCCACCGACCCCGCCCACAGCACTCCCACCTGAGCTCAGACGCAGGCACCATGTGAGTCTTCAGTGATATTTTAAATTATTTTTTTTAAGTCTTGGTAATAGTTTGATTAGCTAGCTAGCTACAGCAGATAACATACTCATAGCGTTCACACTGTGGATCTCAAAGGCTGCAACAGTTTCTGTACACTTTATTTCCTTTTTAGAAAATAAAATTCATTTTAAGTTTTCTGACTTCTGACACACTGTGTAGATGTCAGAGCATGTCAAACTTCAGTCTTTTAAATGTATTTTCAAAGTGTGTGTGTGTGTGTGTGTGTGTGTGTGTGTTAGCTAACATTTGTTTTTTAGCACTTATTTGGTCATAATCCAAATCATTGGCCAAATTTAAATGCTGATCTCATGGAACCAGAGGAAAATTCAGAGAACTGCTGATGATACTGCAGTTCATTTAGGGTAATATGAATTTGTAACAAATTCCACAGCCATCCATCAACTCGTTGAGAAACTTCAGTCTTGACCAAAGAGGTGGACTAACTGTCAGACAGACTTTAGGTGGGTTTTCATTAACCCTCATATTGCGCAAACTGAAATTGCGAATATAAAGTACACCTGATGGAAACATTTCAACTTTGAAAAAATTCCAACTTTTCACAAAAAAAAGTTTTTGAGGCTCACATAAGGTATTTCAGGTGATTAGAAAAGCCATATTTCAAAAAACTGCAATGGAAACACTTTTTGTTTTTTCCAGAAGTCCCACGTTTAAGGGGCTCGCCTTTCAGTCAGGCGCATAACACGCCTACATGGGCTTTGATTGGAAATAATGACAGCTAGTGTGGTGGCTGAAATTGAAATGAATGTTTTGAACATCCATCACATGCTTCTTTGAATGTTATCGCCAGAAGAGAAGTCGCAGAATATCCCTCAGTGGAAATACAGTCATCTTGTAATTGTGTTTTATCAACATTTCAAAAAAGAATCTGTAATGGAAACCTGCCTAATGACTAAATAAGAAACATTCATTCATTGTCCGTAACCGCTTGTCCTTGCAAAGGTCGGGGGGGCTGGAGCCAATCCCACCTTTCATTGGGCGAAAGCGGGGTACACCCTGGACAGGTTGCCAGACTATCGCATGTGTGTGTCTGTCTATATGTGCAGAGCAAATATTGAACAGCGCTGCATACATGAACAGATTGGTATGCAAGTTAAAAAAATACAATTTCATAAGTAAGTAAAATGTAGATAAGAGAATTAAGCTTATATAAAATTCAAATTAAGAGTAAAATAACCACATGTTTAAGTAGTTGAGATGCTAATAAAGGAGATAATGTCATAAAAAAACAGGTAGAATGCCAAGAAAAAAACATTTGAAACGGGTAAAAGTACAATAAATATGTTTTTCTAATGGTGTTTTTTTGTTTCAGTCAAAGAGCTCTACCTCAGAGGAGAAGGAAGCAACAGCAGAGACAGAATGTGAACCTGAAAAAACAGAGTACGTACACATTTTTCTCATGTAATCTGATTACTACCATCTGCAGTATAACTATGGTGACAGAGAGAAACACACTTTGTACTATATGGACAGTGCACAAACTTAAGTACAGTTGGGTCTCCTCTATGAAATACCTTAAAACCACAGTTGCAGAAGAGTTACAGGTTGACACCACCACTTGTTAAATAGGTTATTGCATTGTTAGCTGTGTGTCAGCGTGACTTGTTTTGTGATTTCAGGAGTGGACATATCGAGAAACAAGAGAAACAACAGAAGAATGAGAAGATGAAGCCAAAAGTGAGAAGGCATCACATCTCAAAGTCTGATGAACCGGATCTGCAGGAGTCTGCCTTCTTGAAGAAGATCATCGCCTACCAGAGGAAGCTGCTGGTACAGCTTTACTGTCCTCTTGTTTCAACGCTCTCTGTTAACTCAGTATTTTCCAGTCCAATATATTACATCAGTTTCAGCAATTAGCAGTTTCTGTTACCTGTGGAGTAACAGTAAATATGACTTCTGATATTAAAGGATTAGGTCTTTTTTCAAATCTGTCCTAAAACAGAACCTACATGCCAGTATAAACATTGAAACAGTTTTCAGTACTGTAACCACTCCTCCTGTTCATACTGACCAGTAAGATGGGAATCACACAGTCCTTGTTCTGTGTAAAAATTCATTCTCAAGTTCAGCTAAAATTAATATGAAGATTAGCTTGAAGGAAAAGGCATTAAGTTAATGTCTTTTTATTCTAGTTGTTTATAATGTATAACCTGATCGGTGTATATTGACTGGAATTTCTTCCTTTTTCTAAATGGCACACAGTATAGCACCCCAAGACAGTTAGACCAGTTTGTTTGGACAGTGCAGACACATTAAGAGCTCTCATCTGTGCCCCCCCTGCAGAACTATTTTGCCAGGAACTTCTACAACATGAGGATGCTGGCGCTGTTTGTTGCCTTTGCAATCAATTTCATCCTCCTCTTCTATAAGGTAATGGGATAGCAGGGATGTTATCAGGTGAGAGATGGAAACCTTTGTTCTTCACAGACCTTCTTTTCTTGTTCCTTGTGTAAAAACTGAAGTCATGGTACGTTCAGACCAACAACCACTACAGGAAGGTAAAACACTGCTAAGAGCTGTTGGTATGTTGATGCAGGAAAGAGAGAGAAGATGAAATATTACACTCAGTACGTTTTACATGATAGAAAAAGGCAAATTATTGTGTTAGTCCAACTAAAACTGGGCTTTTAAAATGCATGTCAACATGTTAGTCCGACTACAATTGAACTAAATTGAATTTCTAGAAATTGGACTTACACACCCAAATAATGTGATTGGAAGTTGAGCTATTCCGTCATGTAAACACCTCAGTCGGACTTTAACTGGACTGTGTGTTCTGCGTGTGCTCCTAGTTGCCACACCTGCCTCCCTTGCTGATTAGGGATAGAGACTCTTCATTACCTATGAGGGGGGAAGGAGTGCTGCAAAAAAGTAAGCACTTAGGAGGGGCCTGTTTTTAATTCTGGCTTAGGTGAGGGACATACAATTATAAAAGGTAGTATTTTATATTTATTTTAAATAAAAAAGTCACACCCTAGCCTCTCCCCTCCTCTGAAAAATAAAGTACAGTCCCACAACACCGGCATGGAAGCTAAGCGATGTCCTCCTGTGGCTGTGCCACAGCAAATCATATTTTAGCCACCTAAAAAAAACAATATAAGTTTAAGTTTTCACTGTATTTGAATATTGTCTCCTCTTTACCTTCTACAACAGCTAATGGAGGCAGCTGTAGAGCAGCAGCTCCGCTGTTCAGTGGAGTGTGGTGTTTTTGATATACCAGCTTTAAATCCCCATCAATAAGGGCTGTCTTACAGCAAGATAAAGCAGTAAAAATACTCTTAATACAGTGTTGCCTACATTTAAACTAATTTAGATATTTTTTCAGGGGGATTAAAACCAATCAAATTAAAACTAAACTAAATGTGTTTTTTTTTAAATGACAAAGTGAACTTGTACATCAACATCAAACCTAAGTTTTTCTTATTTTGCACAATGAATGAATATTACATTCACTGGAAAGCATTGTTTTTCATGTCTATCTGCTGATGGGTCATCATGATAACAGTATGCAGAACATGATGTTAGAGACATAAGAATCACTAAAATTAGGTGGGTGATAAGGATCACAAAAATGGATATAACAATATAGGTTATCGGTCAGATGAGTGGTTGTAAATCTGAATATTTGATATCAGCAAAAAATACAATATTGGGCATCCCTACTGCATATTACAAGGTTTTGGGGGTTTGAATCCATGTCTGACAATCTATAAAAAAATGGAGCACTCTCAGCTCTACAAAGGCAGTACCTTTTTATTTTTCGGCTCAAGGAAGGGGTTGCACATGTTTTATGGCCAGACCATAATTTTGTTATTGGTTATATCATCATGGTAAAAACATGTTTCCTGTCTGTTGTTCTCACAAACACAGCTTGATTTCTACATTTAAACAACTATTAAATTGTCTCTACCAGGTTTCGACGTCCTCCTCTGTGGTTGAGGAAAGGCAGGTGGTGTACACCAGCAGTCAACCAGACAGCAGTGTTCAGTGGGACCCACTGGGCGGAGAGGTGTTGGAGACAAAGGAGGAGGTAATGGATGAGGCTGGGGAGCCACTGAAGCCCGTCACAGTGCGCTTCGTCCTGGAGGAGAGCAGTGGATACATGGAGCCCATGTTACGGATCCTGGCTGTCCTGCACACAGTCATCTCCTTCTTCTGCATCATTGGATATTACTGTCTCAAGGCACGATACTGACTGCTGATACAGCACAAAACATTCAAAAAGTTGGAATGTCCATTTACTATTAGTCATTCAAATTGAAATAGCTAACTCCTAACATGTCATTTGCTCTCACAGCAATGATTTACTCTTTTTCTGAGATATTTTCAAATATTTCCATCCAAGGATTTAATTTTTTTTAAATCAACTCACACTGTTATTTATTATATATGACTGTGTGTAGGTGCCACTGGTGATCTTTAAGCGTGAAAAGGAGGTGGCCAGGAAGCTGGAGTTTGATGGCCTATATATCACAGAGCAACCATCTGAAGATGACATCAAAGGACAGTGGGACCGACTGGTCATCAACACACAGTGAGTACCCCCTGTGCCTATTTGATTGTATGCACTTTGTGTTACATGTTAGGCTTGGGCAGTATCTAATATTTCGTACTTTCCTGAAATTTTACCAGGACATATGGTATATGATGGTAAATAACAAATACACAATAAATACATAGTACAGTAAATACACAGTATCAAATATAATAGAATAGAAACCCACAAAATGTTAAGGACAATAATATTCTCACACCTATTTCCCTTATTAAACAGAGATATACAACTGTATGTCTTTTGAATTCAACTTTCTCTGGTTCACAGAAGACACAGAACACACTTCATTCAAACACAACATTAACAAAACAAAACTCAACCAAGCTGTCTTTGTTACTCTTGCTTGTAATCTAATCCAAGGCTGCTTGTAGACAAGGAAAGCCCTACTAAAAACAGAAGTCTTTGATGGGAATAAAAAAAAAACCTTCAGTATTTCCAAACTATATAGTTTATGCTACAACATCAATTGAAAAGACAAGTGTCAATAATTGGGAAATATGTGACCAACCAAAAGAAAAATATTGATGAAGTTTGAGAAAGTCAGAACAGAGTCACAGTGGTGAGGACAGTTGTGCAGAGGAGACATTACCATCACAGTAACCGCTGATGTTCATTACAAAGTCCAGACAAAAAAGCAAACATTAAAGGAATTCGTAAATATAGTTTTTGTCTTGAGATTTTTGTTTAGATTTTTTTGTTTAATACTCTACCTTTATGTGACTCATGAGCCTTTTTCCCCTCTGGTTTTTAGATCTTTCCCCAACAACTACTGGGATAAGTTTGTGAAGAGAAAGGTATGTGTGGCTGCTTTTTCTGGGCCAAAGTCACAAAGGATCTGATCTGACCACCAGGTGTCCTCCCAAACCTTCCTGTAGAGTTTCCTCTTCAGAGCTCTTCACAAAGCTGCTGAGACAAACAAACAAAGATAACTCCTAAGACAAGAGAAGGGGCGGAGTTAATCCTGTTTCTATGGTGACATCATTTTTCAGGAGCGTGAAGAACAAATTAAATTTAGATAGGTCTTTTATTTTTACATAATATTTATTTGATGAGGCACATGACTCACTGTGAGTAGGTCTCAGAGCAGGGACACTCAACTTGTTTTGCTTGGGGGCCACTTTTGCAGAATGACAGGAGGCCAGGGGCCAGTCGCAGTAGCCCCATACAGGTTTCTAGGATTTAAAGACATTTTTAGGAACTGTGGACATTCTAGGATTTTAGGACCTTTGTTTGATTCTAGAACAATTCTCGGAATTTTGATTTGACATTCCTTAGATTTTAGGAAGTTCAGAAGATTTTGAGATATTTCAAGGATTGTAGGATGTTTGAAGGTTTTTAGGGTGCTTTGAGAATTTAAGGACATTTCAAGGATTTTCAGACATTTGTAGAATTTTAGGACATTTTGGGGTTTTTTTTATTACATTTTGGGACATTTCAAGGATTTCGGGATATTTCAAGGATTTCGGGGCATTTTTAGGAATTCAGGGGCTTACTCTGATCCTCCACTGGCATTTTTTTATGCACTCTGAATTCTTATGTACACTAAAAGCACAGAGACAATTCCTAATGTGAATCACCTATTGTGAATTAGAAAATGGTTTAGGGGCCACACGGCACTCTATCAGGGGCCAGGTTTGTCCTGCAGGCCATAAATTGAGTATGTCTGGATAAGAGCCACCTTATTCCAGAAAAGATGTGGCTCGTACGTGATGTCTGACCAGGTTGGAAATCAAAAGTCTTTATACATGATCATTATCAACAGGGTTTAAGGCCAGCCATCCTTAAGAGGGGGAGATGTAAAATCATCCAAAAAATGTCCCAGATTTTGAGAGCATCGCTCTTGAAGATATTTATCGTACATGTGATTGTTTACATAAGTAGAAACAGAAATAGTTGTGTCAAGGATGACAAAAGAGAGCTTGATGAGAAGTTTAAACTCTGGCTCCTTTCTCACGTCCACACAGTTGACCAGTCACTGCGTGAGCCTGGTTGTCTCAGACTGAGATACTTTTAGCATCAACGTGCTTTGTGAATGACTCTTAGAACAAAACTAAAGTCTCCTGATGTTAGGATTGAGGCAGCTCTTATTTTTAGGAGTTTCTCCTCACTCACCCTTGAGCTACTTTTAGCCTGAGTATGTTTTGTGAATACGACCCCAGATAATCTCCTCCAGTCCATGTTAATTCTGACAGTGGATAATGAGATTGCATTTATTTGATATGGTTTGTTTCATGAAGGCAGTTTTCAGCTATGGGGCTGGGATGACATGGCTTAGCTACTGTGGACTCAGGACAGATGTTGGGAGATGTTCTTTAGATTTTTATTATATTCATTTAGTCTATTATAATAAAGCTGAGTTTAGACTGTAGGAGTCTTAAGATCAGCCCTGGCAGCAGGTTGTATCACACCCACGTGGATAATTTTACAGATTTTTCTTTTTTTGATCAGTAACACAAGATTTAAAGTAATTGCATATCACACACTACATGATGGAAAGTTAATCTTGGCATAAGGAGCTCTGTACCCCATTTAGCTTTGTCTCTGATGGACAGACTGTAACTCCCCTCTCTCTTTCACAAACACACACAGACAGGGACAGAAATGTTTTATATACTCATTTTATGATGATTTATGGCACGTATCAGTGAGGCCTTTCTTCTTCCTGATCAGCTGTGCAGTGAACCAAAAAAGCAGCCTGTGTGGCTCTTCAGTTGTCATTTCATTTCTATCCACAGACCTTAAACAGGTTAAACAAAAAAAAACCTTTTTGACATTTATAGGATTTTAAGGAAATTTTGTGGATTTTAGGATGCTTCTAGTATTTTAGAATATTTCTTGAATTTTAGTAAGTTTCTGAGACTTTAGGGCCTTAGCTAGGACCTCTGTCTGGTGTGGAGGATCCTCCACTGACCCTTCTTTTGATAAGCAAACTCTATTGTTGTTATTTTTGTTTTATGGTGTGTAATTTCATTTTTTTAACTTTTTTTAAAAAAATAACAAATAAATCTACCTTCTACCTTCTTCTTATTAAAAGTACTAAGAAAATCACAGTCTGGATCACTTCATTGTTATTGTGATTTAGAAAATGGTTGGGGGGCCACACGGGGGACCAGGTTTAGCCAGTGGGCTGTAGGTTGAGTATCCTTGCTCTGGTAAAACACAATGGATGTTCTGGAAGCCATAAGATGAAGATACTGTCCCAGACTACTTCTTGTGTGCAACTGACAGAAAGCAGCATGACACATCTGTTCATGCATGGCTGAAGTTTAGTTTTAAACCAAAAAACAGTATATTCTACTTCTATTTGAGATGTTGTCCCACTGCAAAGACTTTGTTCCTGCTCTTCCTCAGGTGATGGATAAATATGGCGAGTTTTACGGCCATGACCGCATCAGTGAGCTGCTAGGAATGGACAAGGCTGCTCTGGACTTCAGCGACTCTCACAAAAAGAGGAAGCCCAGGAGAGACAGCTCCCTGGCTGCTGTGTGAGTATTCTCTCTGTGTGTGTGTGTGTGTGTGTGTGTGTGTGTGTGTGTGTATGTGTGTGTGTGTGTGAGAGAGAGAGAGAGAGAGACACATATGTATTAATATGTATCTCCACTCTAAGAACTTTAAATTATTGCTACACCAAATACAGTAAATGCAGCCTAATGTGTATAGAAAACAAATATTGAATGAATTAAATCTGGGTGTTAGTCGGGTTGTTAGTTAATTGACTTTTGAACTAAAAGGATGCTGTTTAATCAGCATCTTGATATCCCACACCTGTCAGGTAGATGGATTATGTTGAAAAAGAGTGTTCACTAACATGAATTTTAACAAATCTGCAAACAAAATTTAAGAGAAATATATCGATCAAGTGTGAAAAAAGTCTGAGATCTTAAACCTGTGAAAAATGGGAGCAAAAACAAGTGTTGTGTTTAAGTATTTGATTAGTATGTATAGAAAGTGAGTAGTCAAATGTACAGTGTTGACTGGTTTACCGAGCATGGGGTGCACATTTGACATCATGTTCAGAGTAGCTGTAGCTGTCTATAGTGGGCTGACCAGTTATCACACTGACAAAGATAGACTGGAGTCAGAGCATATTCACATCTGTCTTTGAAAGGATTCCCTTTACATGATTAAAAAAAAGGCATGTTTTCTTTATGCGGGTCAGGTCAGTGCTCATACAGAGTAATGAATAATAGTTTTTTTTTTTACAAGTGATAAATATAAAGTCCAGGAAAGTAACAGTAAAAGTTAACATCCACCTCTCCTTAATACAAGCTTTTCTTCCTTACCTCTCATGCATTTACTGAATAAGTTGCCAATTTAAAGGTCTTGGGCTATATTCACAGACACTGAGAATACTCTCAGAGAGCTCCAGATTTAGCCATAAATTTTCTAGTCGTAGTCTTGGGATTGATTTAGGAAAATTGTCAGAGCGACTCTGATCAGCAAGGGGCAGAAACTTTTATCTTGGTGAGGAGCTGTTGTAGACACCCAGACACGCCCTTTTATGAGACTGCAAGGTGTGGATACCCAGTGAAATGAAATGAACTGCATCACTATAGGAAGGTTTTTATTAAAGATCTGTGCAAAAGATGACTGCGAGATGACTGTTTCCACTGAGTGATGTTTTGCGACTTCTCCTCTTGCAATAACATTCCCAGAAGCATGGTGATGGATGTTAGAACATCAGCAGGTTTATTTCTGTTGCAGCCACCACACTATCCATCATTATTTCCAGTCCTAGGCAACATAGACGTGTTATGGAGCTTCAATGGAAAGAAATGACATCGACCACAAACATCCTCCCTGCACCATTTAATCTGTAGTGTTTCATTTACTGTCACCCAGCATTTGGAGAATATTTCTGCGACCTCTTTATGTTTCTGCAATTTTCTCCTCTGCTTCAGAAAACTCTTAAGCCTTTTAACTTTAGATGCTCTCTTAAAGGCTAAAAAACAATTTAATAAAAACAATTTTCAGAGAACTTTGTCACTAGGAGCAAGTTTTTGTACTAGGAAGCTTTGTGAATACAGGCCCTGATTTCTCAATCATTTCATATGATGTGAGTCATTCTTATCCAGCAACTCAAATTCTGTCCCTTATTTCAGCAAACAAAAGTTTATCACACTATTTACATTACAAAGGGCAGTGAAGAGCATACTCGTGCTCTTTTTTATTTCTCCGAGATGATTCACTTGACAAAGCAGTGTTTGCTGGCCTGTTGCTGTATTAAGAGGCAGAGTAACAGTTCTCATCTGAAAGCAGACCTGTTTATCTTTGATTGGTGTGAATAATTCCCAACAAGTCCATTTGTACACACTGGACACACACTATTTGCTCTGAAAGCAGAGTTTTCCTCAGAGGCGCGGGGTCCTCTGCTGATCATATGATCTGACTCATGATCATCCTCTATGAGCCTCTCTCTCTCTCTCTCTCTCTCTCTCTCTCTCTCTCTCTGTCATCAGGCTCAACTCCATTGATGTCAAGTACCAGATCTGGAAGCTGGGGGTGGTCTTCACAGATAATGTGAGTATGCAGAGGCACAAACTCACTCAGCAGCCATGTCTAGCTTCATCCAGTAGATTCACTGCACCAATCTCTTGCTTACAAATAAGTGAGGTTTCAAAGACATTTCCTTTTTTTCAGAGAAGAATTTGAATATTATGATGTCCACAGGTATTCCAAAAGTATTCAGTTTTTTATTCATAGAATAAAATTGATAAAATTCTGTTAATGGATAATTATAATAATATGTGAAATGTGGCTTAATTTGCCATCTTTAAAGATATTTTCTGATTTCTTATTCACAATAACTACACAATCACTTCAGTGCACCATACAGCCTTACACTGACTTTGTTGAATAGGCTTGAGGTTGTTACAGATGTGGTTTCAAGGAAATATGGGAATGCTTTGTTAATGTTGTATTTATTACAGTATATGGTAAGTGTAAATACCATAACAAATAGTCTGACTTAAATGCCCAAATTTTGAAATCCCCTCTGTATTATAATTAGGGCTGAATCTGAATGTCTGGCTATTCAAATATTCACTAATTGGGTAAGGAATTCAGTTTCTAATTTAGGGATTTTGATATATTTATTAATTTATTGCAGAGGACAAATGTCACTGTAATGATGGTGAGAAATAAATACATCTTAGATTAGTTGGAGTTAGTATGCTCTGCTTCTGTTTTGCAGGGCTTTGTGAGGTTATTGTGAGTACTTTATAGGGCTATAATAATTTATCCATGATAATAAAAATTGTCTCCAGCTGTGTAAAAACACAAACACTTGAGCCCCCACTCGCAGCTCACACTGAGTGGAGCCCTTTCCTGCAGCGCAGGGCAGGCAAATTTTAATATCTTCCATTGTGAGGTCACTTATCATTTCAGACACACAATGAAATTTAGCAGACTCATTTAGGACACTGGACACAGATTATTGTATTGCCTAACTGTCAGAGTTTTTAACTAACTTTACAAACTAGGCCTATAAAGTGTCAACCGCTGTCAAGCAGTTAAAGGCACACCGGGCTCTCCCTCACCTGAAGCTCTGGGGTTCTCTATGTGTCTCCATGTGTCTCTCTATCACCTGACACTGATAAAGGCCTATAGGCCTTTATCAGTGCGTATACGCCATCTACCCACCCCCTGCACGTTGACCAAAGCTTTGAATATTCTCTGTTAATCATTGCCAAAGCTCCAGAGCCCAGAAAATTGTATTTGGGACAGCCTCAAAAACAATCATTATATAATTATTTCAAAGTTTCATAAACAGCGTTGTTAAGAAAAAAACATAAAACAAACAAACAACATCAGTAAAATACACAGAAAATCTTGTAAATATCTAAATCATTGCAGGGCTAACTTCCTGCGTTCTGTCTCACTTTTGTCTCTTTAAAGAGAAGTTTTGGTTCAGTTTAATTCTGGGATCATTTATAGTATTTAATGTCACATTTTCATGAACTGTTACACTCACCCTGGACAAATGTTGAAACCTCATGTAAATGAGGCCAGATATTGAACAAAGACATTTGTCATTTGTCTGTAGCCTCATTCTCACTGCACAGAAAACCCCGCAAACACCTGCTAACATCTGGCTTTTTAATGCAAAGTACAATCAGCATTCACACTCATGTAGTAGACATGGATTTTTATCGCCTTACGGCTCCGATCGGCTTAGATGAGAAGACAACACCCCGGTGAATGTGCTAATTTCAGCTCCTTAACCAGCGAGATGCGCCGTCACTGATTGCTGTCCGTGTCCTCTGAGGAAGCTCTAAAACACAGATCCAAATACACCTGCGCTGAGTTTGAAAGGGGGATTTAATAAGTAAGAAATAAATAAATCACTGAAAAGTTTTCACAGACCTCTGTTCCTGCTGCTTTCTACTGATTACCTGAGAGCAGTATACAGTAGTCACTGCACTGACTAACCTGTCTGTCCCTCGCTCCCTGCAGTCCTTCCTGTATCTGGCCTGGTATATGACCATGTCCATCCTGGGTCACTATAACAACTTCTTCTTTGCTGCCCATCTACTGGACATCGCCATGGGCTTCAAGACGCTCCGTACCATCCTGTCCTCAGTCACACACAACGGCAAACAGGTAAAAAAAAAACATACACATACTAAGCACAGTATCGTCAACATAAATACTATTTCAGCTTTTGCACGCTTATACTCAAACACCTACCTGCAACTGATTGATCCAGTTCTCGCAAAAATGAGAAAAATGATATAACAAATGCTTAGCACTGTATAATATTTGGTTATAGGCATGCATCTATCTATAAAGTCAGGGAATGTATGTGTGTGTGTGTGTGTGTGTGTGTGTGTGTGTGTGTGTGTGTGTGTGTGTGTGTGTGTGTGTGTGTGTGTGTGTGTGTGTGTGAGAGAGAGAGAGGGTGTGCTTGTCCTCCTCATATTTCAAGAACAAAATCACTTGACGACTGTGTATTGCTGAGGAACCGAGGATGTAATTTGTCAAATATGGTGTGTTGTGAACAGGCATTTTTAAACGTGCACTGCACTTGTATCAATAACTTTGTCACACTTAACAATATAGAATGCTGGTGAACATTCAAATGGCTCTTAACAAACAATGAATTTGAATTTGAGTCCAGCTTCTCACGCACAAGTGGGAAATGTCCAACTTTGTTCTTCAAACTCACCCTCTCTGCTTTCCCCTCTAGCAAAAGCAAGTCTTTCCACAGCAGCCACCTTTGTTTGTTTGTTTTTTGACAGTGGGGGACATTGTGTCCAGAGATGCATTCATTGCATAGTTTGTGTTTTGCATTTATACCTCAGAAATAAAAAGGGATTCTTTAATTAGAATAGAATTAGGAATAGAAAAGAAGAAAAAATGCAGTATTTTGTGTAATTTTTGTTTGAAATCATTAATAGAACACTTCTCAGTCATAATTTTTCTATAATCTCATTTGAATTTAAAAAAAAAAAATTGTGAGAAAATAATGTAGTGAACCCAGTATTGTGAATCATATTGTGAGTTTAGTGAAGCGTTGCATCTCTTTTCCAGACCAGAGCAGGCAAGGAAAAGTGATGAACTGCGCGCTTGTCACAGCCGCCCTGCTACTGTATGGAGCTTTCTTCCAGTTTTCCACAAAGGAGTGTCAAACTACTCTCAAGGACACCAACACATAAATAATTAAGTGTCCTGAAAGACAGTTTAAATGTTATACACAACTTTTTAATGTATACAAAAATGTATTTTACAGTTTCACATTTTTAATGTATACAAAAATGCTGACTGTTGTTTTTCCTCAGTCAGCTGAGCATGTTGTTGTGGTCCTGTATTGTCTTCCTGTAGTCTGTAGTGCATTACTGCAGTGTGTGTTTGTCTCTGTCCTCCAGCTGGTGTTAACAGTGGGCCTGTTGGCAGTGGTGGTGTACCTCTACACAGTCGTGGCCTTCAACTTCTTCAGGAAGTTCTACAACAAGAGTGAAGATGGAGAACTGCCAGACATGAAGTGTGACGACATGTTGACGGTGAGGATAACAAGTGTAGAGCTGTCTGTGCTGTAGTGCAGAAAGTAAACACGCTAAAATTACTATTTATGTAACCCTTAGGGACTGTTTTAATATTGCATGCTCTTATTACTCTGCGCACAATATGCACATTTCAAAATCAAGCTTTAAAAAATATTTTCAGTTGACAGTGCACCTAGTGGAAATAGCATGTATTTTCTCCCTATGCCAAATATGGTACAAGTGACATCATCAGGTACTAAAAATGACAAATTCCAAGTCAAAAGCCCAGAATGACACCCAGAAATAATACAATGCATGTTTTTATGCCTTGATGGCTGTGGGATCAAAAATGTCGGTGGAGAATTTTTTGCACTTAATAGTCAGAATGTAACAATTTTCTTTCCACAGTGTATTTTATACTTATTGTAGGAGCTGAACTGGAAATTCCAAGATTAAACAAAAGTACACAATCTTGCCAAAATGTATGCCATATGAATGAACACAGCCAAAATGATAAAAAAATGAAGAATGAAAAGCACATAAAATGTGTCAAAAAGTCCGTAAGGGTTAAATAGAGTATGGTGGGTTTGGCTATGGTGATATTGGGGCTGTTTCTGGTAAAACAAAAAGGATCTTACTCTTTAACAAAAGGGGGTTGTCTCTGGAAGATCCTTCCATAATATATTCAGACACTTGGAATAACAATGTGAGCCTGTCGGCAGCAAAAACAAACACTTTGATTAGACATAAATTGACAGTGTGAACATGCCCGAGTGTTGACATCACAGCCTGTTTGGTGGCTGCTGGTTGCAACGCTCTCACTCAATGCTGCACCAGTTTGAAAAATGGCTGATCCATTCATCACTTAGACTCAGAAACATGGGCAAATAGAGTCCAGGTTGAAAAATACTTGAGTTATCCTTTAAGACCATGCCTCCACTTGCTACCTCCTCACTACCGTTTAGTCTCTTTGCTTTGGGCAGTGGCTCGCTGCTGTTCTCACTGCTAATATCAGCAAAGTCTGAAGGCAGGAAGTCTCCTGAGGAGCTGTCTGTGAAGAGGGTCCAGGTCCATGTATGGATATAAAGTCATGGGTCAGAGCTCTTAGTCTGACAGTGTTCCCCCTCAGGCTCCATCTGTGCTTCAGCTCAGCTGCAGGAAGATTACATGCTCTCTTCAGCAGCTGTTGGCTTTTTAGGAATAGCAACAGTGCGTGTGGCATTAACAAAGATGAGTTTTAATCAGGGTACCAACCTGGGTTTGTTCATCATGATGTGAGCTCGATTCAGCCTCTGAGTTCTGTAAAAGTGATGGTCCAGGATCAGATCCAGGATAGAAGATGGAAACAGGAAACCAGTTTCATGATACTGGAGCAAGTTTGCCATCATAGCATTCTAAATAAACCAGTTGAAAGTGACTCAGCTGTGATGTACAGGGAGGCAGCAGCAGTGTTCACTTCACGCTAAAGGCTGTACACAAAGAGTAGGTTCATTATGCATTTTAAACTTTGGTAGCATAATGTTCCATTTATAAAATGCCTGTAACTAACCAGTTGAAACCTGAGCGAATTGGCTTGATTTCGTAAAAACAAAAACAACACAGAGCCCCAAAGAAAGCACTAGCATCACATGAAAGAAGTGACCAAAAAAATTAGCAGGAAATTTAAAGAAAGATTGAAAGAAAATTATTTCTTTTAAAGAAAAAAAAGGAAATGACCAGGGAAAAGTGCTTAAAAATGCATACTAATTCTGTAATATAATTCTGTGATATTAAATATGATCTATGATAATTAGAAATATGTTTTCTTCTAGATGTTTGCCTTTATATTCCCTGGACATTTGAGTTTTACTAATCTTTTTTTAAAAAAAAAGCTTCTTAATCTACTAATTTGTTACAGTTCCTGGAACATTTATTTATTTAATGTTTATTTAAAGGGATACGGCACTTTACTGAGCATCGGTATAAAAATACAACTGTAAATATGCCGGAGTTAGCAGGACTGCTATTTACGGTATTTCCTTGGCAGGTAACAATAATATATATAACAATAATATAACAATAGAAAATAAAGAAAGACAGAAAAAGGGAAAAAAACAAAGAAAATGAACAATTCATAGAACAAAAGTGCAGTAACAGTAATGTAAACTGAATGGTATAAAGTGCATGGTGCAGAGTGTACTCATGCATGTGTCATGGATCACTTAATAAAAGAACAAAGAGCTATATTTAATATGCAGTATACATTTCATACCAAGTTGCTTATAGCCTTTCCTCTCATATTTTGAAAGAAATTGCACCCATTTGTCCGGGGTTCAAAGTTTTAAACACTTGTGAAAGCAGCAAAAGAAAAGTGAGGTTGCTCCAGGTTTCAAAGGGTTAATGTATATAAGCTTAACAAGTGTAATCAGGTAGGAAACGTGAACATGTCAAGTCAAATATCCAGGCCCATGCTGTCAGTGATGGAGGGAGGAAACAGGTAAAGCCAGAGTGAATCCGAGCTGTGATGATGATGATGATGATGATGATGAGGAGGGATGAGGAGGAGGAGGAGGAGGAGAAGGAGGAGGAGGAGGAGGAGGAAGAGGCTGCTCTCTGCTACTCAGCCATCTGAAAGAAATACTATATAAGGGCTCCATGGTTTGTGTTTTCTGGGGGTGGGAGGGGGCCTTCTGTCACCCGGAAATTTCAGAACACACACACTTTAATCCCCTATAGTCAGTCACCCATAGCATTCCGTAGAGCTCTTGTGTTTCCTATTAAGGGCCCGTGGGTGGCAGCTCTAACTGCTCTACAGGATGGTGACAGGAGCTTAGAGGGATGGAGGGATGGACTGATGGAGGGCCACTGCCCAGGGCAGCTTTTTGCTCTTTCCTCTCTACCCTTTTTATGAATAAATCCCTTACAATAACACTGACAGCAGGATGAGAGGATCTGAGCTGATGGCTTCTTTTCTCTTCCACTTGTTCCTCTCTTAGCCTCCGTCTGTCTGTGCGAGGCTTTTCACATCGTCTTCCCTCTCTCTCTCCATTTGCTCTTTTCCTCTCTGCATCTTGTTCCCTATATATACACTGTATGGCTGACATACCTTTTAAGGTTTTCTTGCTCTCTGAACAGTTTCACAATTAAAACAAATTAATTCTCTTTAACATTATTTTACTGTAATTGTTTTTTATTGTGTTCAAATTATGATGTCCATACTACAAATGTTCATCGTGAATGCACACTCAGCAGAAGCATAATGTCCTGGACACAGACCATGTAACTGCCTCAGATCTCACACAATGAGGGAAAATCTTTTCTCTAAAAAGTTTGTATGTTGAACAAAACATTCATTCTGTTGCTTTACATCTTTTTGCTGTGCAGGAATGATTTTTGAACAACGCAGGTCAGCAAAGCTGTTGAAACAAAATTGGGTGCAGCATTTACGCACTTTTATTTTTAGGTTTCTTCAGCTTTTTACCCTGTTTAAAACATTACTTAGAAAAGGAATCAAAAAGTCATGAAATGCAAAAGCTTACATCGCTAAACATAGATGGGTAATTAAAATAGTTATGCAACTAATTCAATTTCTAAGAGGGTAACTAGTAATTTGTAAGCTATTAAATTTCATCAGGTAAGTCCCATTGAGATCGAGATCTCATTTTCAAGAGAGATCTGAGTACATAATAAAAACATAAAAGATAGATAGATAGATAGATAGCTATAGATAGATAGATAGATGCATGTGTATTATTGATCAGCTGTATAAGTATTTAAAATTTGTGTAGGGTAAATTAACAAACAATTAACAATATTAATACTCTCTCTTTTTCTCTCTCTTTCTTCCTGGGTCTCTCTCTCTCTCTCAGTGCTACATGTTCCACATGTATGTGGGCGTGAGAGCAGGTGGAGGGATCGGTGACCAGATTGAGGACCCAGCAGGAGACGAGTACGAGATCTACCGCATCATCTTTGACATCACCTTCTTCTTCTTTGTCATTGTTATCCTCCTGGCAATCATACAGGGTGAGAGATCCAACAAACACACGCACACACTGACTGAAAAGACGGGTGCTAACCCAATGGAGATGACCTTCCTTTTGTTCTGCTAGTTTTTTCAGCATCAAAGAATTATTAAAGGGGTCTGTGGGGCTAACACTAGTCTTGGGTCAGATCCAGATCACACAGCTGTGCCTCAGCAGTCATTATCATGGGCATTGGTAGGAAGAACCATTGGTTTGTGGACTCCTGTTTTGAAGCCTTGAGTTCACCAATCTGGCCATTGCCATCTTAGATTTTTGGAACAGAAAGTGACCGTATTTGGACGGGAGGGTGGAGCTACCCCTTAACACTAGCTGCTAGCTTGGTTACACATTGTATTTACAGTCTATGATTAACTGTTATGATGCTAATGGTAATTTTAGCTTGCAGAAAACCGGCTTAGACCCATTGAAACAAAATGTACGTAGAGGAAAAGCTGAACATCTGACTCCTAAGAGGGTCTTTTAGTACAACCAAACATTGGACAAGACCTTTTCAGGTGGCTGAAACGTTACTCTCATGTACTAAAAAAACAACTCTAAATTAGCATCCACTAGGCCTAAATTCTGTGAAGTTAGAGTTATGTCATGGTCATCTCGGTGGTGATAAGCCCAGGATGCAGCGATGATAACCTGGCAAAAAAGTGGCATGCAGATAGCAATTTGAGGGGTTCGGCAATGCTAGGCTATTTACTCAAAGTCTGTATCCAGTGAGTCAGACTACAGTCTTCATATTATTATCATAATATTGATCACAACTTTAATAATTAATAATTGATGGCTGCATTCCATTGACTTGTTTGATCAAGCAGCAACCTCTTGGGCTGAAAAAGAAATCAACACCTAAGTGCAAAAAACTGCAGTTGCTCTAAAAGCCACTGGAGGCTGGCACCAAAGCAGAGTCAATCGTTAAGGATGTTTATTTTAGGTGCTGCAAGAATAAGGTCAGGAGAATCATTAAAGATCTCAACCACTCAGATAATGGGCTCTTCTCGCTGCTAAGGCTGGGAATAAAATGCCAATTACAGCAGATGGCACTGAGAGGAGGACAAAGGGATCCTAAATGAAGACCCTGCCTATTACGTCTTTTTTCTAATGATTTTAAAGGAACTGAAGGAATGACGAGATTACATTTAACGGAATTATATCTTATGATTTCATTAAACAAACTGATTGACTGGTTGATAAAAAAAAATAGTTTTGCTCCATTGCTGGCTGTCCTGTCAATGACAACTGTACGGGGGTTAAATTTTAATATAACTCACAATGTAACATTTTATTTAGACTAAAAGTTCTGCATAATAGAGGGCATAGCCACTTTGAGTGAAGGTCGATGCCCTCTTTTGACAAGTCTCTAATTGTCCTTTAAAAAATATAAACATAATGTGTGTGAATCATAATGTGTATTTACAATATCTTCAGGGAAGTAAACCATATGCAAAATCAAATAGTATTGAGCCAACTCTGCCTTAATCAATTAGTTTCAAGCCACCTTAAATAAATATCATATTACATACATGCTATTTGGAATATTTTCACCACTTCACCTTGCTGTAAGACAGACCTTACTGACCGAGATTTGATGCCGTTATATTAAAAAACATCTGATTCCGCTGAGAAGTCATTTTACTTTACTGAACGGAGGAGCTGCTGCTCTATCGCTGCCTTCATCAGCTGTCGTGGAAGCTAAAGAGGAGACAATATTCAAATAAAGTGAACACTTACAGTGATATTGATTTTGTTTTGGTGGTTAAAATATGTTTTGCTGCAGCCTCGTCTACAGCAGGACATTGGTTAACTTCTCTGCTGGTGTTGTGTTGTAGACTGTTTCCCTGTTGATATGTTTTAGCACCACCTAAACATGATCCAGACCCTCTGAGGGTTTATTTGCTTGCTTTACTTGTCAAAGCAGAATGGCGGTTGGGGTGTGACTCTTTTTGCCAATCTTGACTGTACCAAAGCTCTAAACGCTTTTCCCAACCACTCAACCTTCCTCCTTCATAACTTTTTTTTGAGTTCCCAGAAAATGTAGGTGGTATTGCAGCCAATGCAACTAGCAAACAGCATGGGCATTACTTATCACCAAAACAAACATCTAATCATGCAAATCCTCCTCAAAATATGTTCTTGTTAGAGGACATTTTTACAATTCTGGCTATGATAAATGCTGTGATTTTGCTGATTTTTTAAAAAAAAATATGCCTTTCGCATCCGTTAGTGGAATGTGAGGTTTAGAGGTGATTTAAGAAAATACAAAATACTACCATTTAAAGTTGTCTGTCCCTCACCTAAGCCGACATGTCTGCCCCAGAGCTTTTTTTTAAAAAAAAATTATGCTCAATCCATTTTGCAGCACCCCTTCCCCCCTCATAAATAACAAACAGTCCCTAGCCCTAACCACAGAGGGAGGCGCAGGTGGGAAACACTATTCGTTGGAAAACACATGGCAGCAGAACACCTGTAGATTTGGTTTATTAAAGATGTTAGCAAAGCAACACAGGTCATAGAATAAGCACAACAGAAATGTTGGATGGCTCAGACTACCATGTTATCTTTATATTTTTATTTGTTACTGGTACAACTGACAACAGAAAGAAACAAGTTTGCAGAATTTACATATCCCCACAATTCAAAACAGTATCCAGTTTTCTACTTGGAAGTGACTTTTGGTGTTAAGTGTGACATCACTGTGATTCAGTCTGTAGCATGTGATATGTGTGCCTCCAGACCTTTCTGAGAGATAATTGTCACACATAGATCCACTACTATAAAGGGTCTTGTGGATAAAACAAAAGACTCAAGGTTTTCAGGTGGCTGTCGTCCAGTCAGTTTAATTGTTCTCCATCTGTGGTCTGATCATTTCAGGGTTGATCATCGATGCTTTTGGAGAGCTGAGGGACCAGCAGGAACAAGTGAAAGAAGACATGGAGGTGAGAGGAAACACACATACACTATACTACTTAAAACAATGCAGTACTATACATGTGACTGGCAGGTCCAATATAAAAATGTCTATCTCCACTCAGCCACATTTTCTTCCACTCATATGCAGGTTGCAATTTAACAGCCAGCAGATTTACAAGTAAAGCGTGGCAGGTGAATGTTTTATGTAATGACCTATCTTCCATGTTTCTCTTGCAGACCAAATGTTTTATCTGTGGAATAGGTAATGACTACTTTGACACAGTGCCACATGGCTTTGAAACGCACACGCTACAGGAGCACAACCTCGCCAACTACCTGTGAGTACACCTTGACCTTCTGAGTGTTTGTGTGTGAACTTGTATCTCTATCATAGTGTCACTCAGTACTTTATTCACGTTCGCCTCATGCAAGACCCCTGATTGGAAGACTCAAAGTGCTGCCTTTTGGTGTGCTGATATTATTGTTGCAGTTATGTCAGAACACTTTGTTATTAGAAACACAGTCTAAATGCAACAAGGTGGCAGACACATTTCACAGATGTATGATTCTGAATGTGTCTTAAACCTTCCTATGAGACAGACCATAGACTGTATATAAAGATGGATGACACGCCCCCTCTTACCCCCGTTATACTTAAGTTGTTTTTTTTGTCTAAGTGACGAATGGGAACAGTAATTTTTTAAATTAGTACAGTAACAAGCGAACCAGGCTGAAATGTAAGCACGTAGGGCATGTTCGCACCGTCAATTTATGTCCAGTGAAAGCATTTGTTTTTGCCATGGACAGGCTCAGATTGTTAATGTTAGTGTCTGACATTATGAGAAGAAATCCTACAGATATAGACCTTTTTGTTAAGGAGTCACATCCTTAGTGTTCAACCATAAAGGGCCCCGAAATTGCCATTACCAAAGTCACCAGACTCCATTTAAATAAACTGTAATTTTAGCATGTAAAGACACAGCGTGTTTTCACATCTGATTGGGTGAATTAAAGGTTTATGTCAGTCAAATCAGAGTTGGAAAGACAAACCAAGACAGCTTTTTTGTTGATTTTTAAACAAAATGTGTATTACAATGATGAAATTACAGGAGAGATTCCAAACATTGTTGTTCTCGTTGGTCACCTAGACAGAAAAAAAAAAATGAATAGGATCCAGGTAAAAACCTGTGAACATCAGGCTCTGTCAGTGTGTGTGATAATATTGTCAGTGGATATGTTTTTCTAAGTTGTGTGTGTGTGTTTGTGTGTGTTTCAGATTCTTTGTGATGTATCTCATCAACAAAGATGAAACAGAGCACACAGGCCAGGTAAACCTGCTCTTTTTCCTTTGCTCTCAGTAAATGTACATGACTTTTATGTTGTAATGGGGTTAGTACAGCTCAGCTTTAACCTATTTCCAGTGCTACTGATCCTTGCGCCTCACATTGTTCAATATGATTCAAACACACATACTATATCAATAGGCATAAAGCATAGATATAACTTAAAATGATTTATAAGTATCAAGTGTCTTATGGATGCTTATGACTCTTTATGCACTACAGGTTGAATGATGGGGCTTATAATGCATTATAAATACCAATACTCACCTATTCACACATCAAAAATCAACTGTAGTAAGGACTCATAGTGTGATATAACAGTCCATGAAATATCATTGTATGTGTTAAGTAAAGTGAGGTGCTCTAAGATAGATGCTGTAAGTTTGCCAGCTAACCAGTGTAGGGTCTACTTGCAAGCTATCATTAGCTGCTGGATTGTTTGCTAACTTCAGAATTCATATATCACATAATCATGTGCTTGATATGCTTGAATATGCTTGAACCAATGAATCTCGCAAATAGCCTGTTTTGGGTGGGGTTAGTGGTATACTCACTGCGGATTTTGATGACTGCAACAGTTACTGTCACTTAGGATGACATAGATTCATCCTAAGTCATAGATTCTTATAAATGCGTGAAAATTATTATTTAACACGAACAATGAAACATTATGATGGTGCATAAATTGTTATAAATGCACCTCACTTTACTAAAGATACATACAATGATAACTTATGATATTGTATGGACTGTTATATCACACTATGATTCCTTACTTCAGCTGATTGTTGATGTACGTATGTATAGGTGAGTACTGGTATTCATGATGCATTATAAGTCCCGTCATTCAACCTGTAATGCATAACTAGTCAAAAGCATCCATAAGACACTTGATAATTATAAACTATTTTAAGTCACATCTATAATGTTTTATGCCCTCTGAGGCAAACCGTGTTTTGTGATAATGGGCTTTACAAATAAAATTGACTTGACTTGACTTGGCCTATTGATATAGTGCATTATGTGTATTTATGAGTGTAGTCATAAAGCATTATGAATGCATTATAATTCACTATGAATGCCTTCATAGAAAGTGTTACCAAGTTGTGTAACTACTTTAATTAAAGTAATGTAACTGACCGTAAAACTTTAAATAAAAGCCCAGTCCCTTTAACTTGCCAGTGTGGCAACACATTTGAACAAATAAAGGTCTGTCTCAATTAGAGGCCCAGTTACCATGCACTTCATTTTTATATAAGTTCTTTGGATGTATAACACCAGGTTGTTGGCTACCTGTTGGAAATATTGTTAGTTAGCTGCTTAAATAACACCTAACTGTTTAAACTTTTATCAGTATGGACATGCTACACACATGGTTAGCTTGGTAAGATTCCCTACAATTAAATCATACTGTTCATTTTACTGAAACCATGAGCACCAAAGAAGTAATACATACATGATAAACGGGACACCAAAAAAATACGTTTAAATAAACAGTTTGATCGTATTTCTAACTTTGCTTATCAACAGTTTTATGTGAAAGGAATTAAAACCCGGTCCCATACAAATAACCAAAATATAAGCCTATCAAGTTCAGTGGTTTCAGCAAATTATAGCTGACTAATTTAAGTTTTACCCTAATTCATTTTCTTACTTTTTGATAACTTCTCTAACAAATGTTTTAAATAGCTGTTCTTCTCAAGTTTGTCTCAATGGCTTTGCTTACCTGCGTTGTCCAAAAATCTTCCAAAAGCAGGATTCCTGCTCTGCAAAAAAGATGGAAAGCAACAGAATTAAAGTTTTGTTTAACATATAAACTTTGTACTGAATATTTTTTTAATCTGTAACCTCTTTGTAATCACCAACATTTTGATAAGTAACTGTAATTTAATTATATGTTTTCTCAGTAACTGTAAGTAACTATAATTAAATTCATTTTGTAATTACTGTAACTCGTTACTCCCCAACACTGATGATCTTCACTAATGCAAAATGTGTGTTCTCTATATAGGAGGACAAATGTGGGAAGATGGCAATAGGTCACTCAACTATCTTTGTGATTTCCTCGCTGGTACGACCTTGAGCACACAGTTGATTGTTAGAGATGTAACGATAAATCGCAAGGGAATTAAAAATCAACAGGTGATCTGCTACAGGCAATATTGAAATAGAAGATGCACCCTTCAGTTTTAAATCGAAGTGTGGCAGCATTTGAGCTTCCTTAAGTCTGAAAATAATAAATGTGAGAAGATAATTGTTACATCCCTATTGAAGGGTACGTGTTTTTGTTCACAGTGTAACAGAAGCACATATTTAATGGAATCAGTACAGACAGAGAGCTGCGATGTTATGCGACGCGCGATTGTCGAAAGCTTGCTCACTGTTAGGACACAGTGTCAGATGTAAATATTTTTTCCCGCAGAGATTCAATACGTCGGACCTCAATGGATTTTACCAATCAAAACCCAACAAACAGATAATGGAAACTCTGGCCCTCCGTACGATGACACATAGCCGTAGAGTTTTGCCATTGGGAGCAGGTGGAAACGCTTTGACCCGGTCCTCTGACAGTTTGTTTAAATATATTCTGAAGCCTTTGCTAGCTTGGTGTTTGAAGCTCACAGTGCTGTTACTAACCTCACTGGCTGACTCATAATATGTTGAACAAAATGTAATCTCCTCTTTCTTCTCCTGTCTGTCTTAAAGGAGTCTTACGTATGGAAGATGTACCAGGAGCGTTGCTGGGAGTTTTTCCCTGCTGGTGACTGTTTCCGGAAACAGTACGAGGATCAGCTCAACTGATCTGTTTCTGGGTCAACAAACTCCTCCCTTTCATACTGTAACCTGTTCAAGGCCCTCTACAGACATCTGCCCTTTGCTTAGCCCTCAAACCTTTCTTACTGCTCTCTAAGGAGTCCCTGTTCCAGCCAACAACGGGTTCTATACTCAGCTCCCAGTCTAGGAGGAGCTACATCTCCATCATCCTCTACAGGCCCCATCCTAAGCCTTTTTCCCAGCTCTTCCTCATCCAGACACTCGCCAGCTCTGCCCCAACCTCCAGCACACTTTGTTTGGAATGCTTCTAACTCTGACTTTGTACATAGGAAATATCAGAGTATATGCTGTACAATACGTGACTGGTGGCACGTCAAGGTTTTTGGCCCAGATGATGACTTCTCTGCTTCATCTTATTCTACATTCACAGTAACAAGCAAAAAATACAAAGGAATAATGGAGCGAGGGAAACAGGGAGGACCCAAAGATGAAGAGAGGAGGAGAGTGGAGGGAAAATGAAGGGAGAATTCTTCCTGAACGACTTTAGGTACAGTAAACGATAGACAAAGAGCAAACATTAGTACGATGATGTTTACAACTTTTCATGTGTACAATGCACGTTGCATGTAGGTACAGGGGGTGGACACAAAGATGGAACACCTCTACAACACTGCTATAGTTCAACACAACAGCTCTGCAATAAATCAGACCTTTGACAAGCTTTATATGTCAGCTTTCGTTAAGATTGTATCCTTTTTTTAGTTTGTGATACATGTCACATGGGAAGATAAAAGGTGCCTATACGTTATAATTTAATCCAGCACATCACAAAATTACACAGTAAGCAGTCAAATCAACACCTCTGTGACACTGTCACAAACACTCAACATCCTGATCTTAACACATTGGAATGCTGTAGTGGACTGAATTAAAGTATAGTTTGCAGATGTTAAAATTGTGTCCACACCCTGTACATGCCAACACTGTGTGTGAAGGGCTCCTTAACTAAGTGTTCACATTGCTCGCAACATGATCAATAGTCCATTTTTTTTCCTATGGAGCTGAAAACTCCATAGAAAAATATGGACGTCAACTAGTCATAATCCTCCATCAGCCTGCAAGTTATCAGCATCTTTTTTTTCCCTCAAGACTATATAAATAATAAATAAATGTCCCCAAAAGAATGCTTGCAAAATGGTTCAATCCATCATTGATATGTTGGTAACATTTCTTTAGTTTAATCTTTTGCCCCAGAAGTGGCATGGTTTAGGATGGAGATGACTCTTTGGGAAACTACTGGTCAGATTGCCATGGAATTTACTGAGCACATGTTTTAATGCCACCATTCAGACAATCCTTCAGCCCCGCTACTGGTCAAGGCTCTAACAATAGCTAAATAGTCTGCATGATTGTTCTGTCTAATAATATTTTGGTGTGTAAGAAACATCACAGCCTCGAGGTGTCCCTTTAGTGGACCTTTAGATTGTCTTTTTTCAATTAACGCTACTTAATTAGGGCTTGCTCTATACATTTGTTCATCAACTGATGTAGTTTTATGAAAAGCAATACCAAAGCAGCAGAAAAGGGATTTGTCTGTTTCAGACTTAATAGCTGCCAACTAAGTAAATGTGCACTTGTTAGCTAAGATAAATAATCAGCCAGGCTGGAGCAACCCATGAGTCAGAGCTGGAGGACAGACTGGAGACAGACAATGATCAATGTATGGATGAAAGCAGAGAGAGGGGAGACGAGGGGAAACAGTGCCTTACTAAGCCAGGGGTGAGTTATGCAAGCTGGAGAAGGAGTCATGTCAGAGTGCTTTACATAAACACAATGTAGAGACTGAGGAAAACACCAAGAGCACTATAGGAAAGTAAATATTGAGATGGGACGGAGATGGAGGGAGAAATGCCCTGAGGATGTTGTTATTGCAAATATTAAATTACTAGATGTCTTACTGGTTTATATTCTTTTTTTGGTACAGACCTTGGTATAAAGATCCACATTTAAATTAACTTCGAATTTCAGTTAAGCTTGCATTATAGCTGCATGCAGTGCAAAAGGGGGTGTTACATTTTATTTTAAAGTATGATTTTATCAATTCTGTTTAATAATACAGTAATGTTGGATGATGACGTCTTGTAAAGTTCTGGGGAGTCAATTTCAGTTTGAAAGGATAAACCCAATCTTCAAAATAATTTTTGGATTTTACGTTTCTGGAAACCACTGATATGTTTGTACATATTATATTCTGTGAATCTGTTGAAACATTTCTTACATTTCTACGTTTTCAATTTTCAATTTTGTGTGACAATGTTGGGGTTAACATGTCGTCAGGTTTAGGCACAAAAACACTGGCCGGAATGTCATTAAAAAATGCCCAGTTTGGTAATCAGAAACATAGCTGGACATGTCACAAACTCTTTTTGAAACAAGTGTAGGTCAAAACCTACCTATATGACTGGACCATGTATGAACTGTAAGAGAGCTTTTAATTTTAAACAGAAATGGCCAACCAGTCAACACTCTTTGCCTTGACTTTTTCTCCAAGCGCTGCGCTAATTCCACCATGCTACTATTCCACACTGGTAACATACAGTAAAGAATACAGTGCCTATTCATTTCATAAGCCTCATTCCCACTGCACAAAAACCCGCTAACACCTGCTAACATCTGGTGTTTTAATGGAAGGGGAATGCATACGATCAACATTTACACTTGGGTCAAAAGACTCTGAAGAACTGATACACTCACCCTGGACAAATGTTGAAACCTCATGTAAATGAGGCCAGATATTAAACAAAGACATTTGTCATGTATCTGTAGCCTCATTCTCACTGCACAGAAAACCCTGCAAACACCTGCTAACATCTGGCTTTTTAATGCAATGTACAATCAGCATTCACACTCTGTAGTAGACATGGATTTTTATCACCTCCGGCTCCGATCAGCATTGATGGGAACAAAACAACCAGGTGAATGCAGTAATTGCAGCTCCTTAACTGGCAAAATGCAATGATGCACTGCCACTAATTACCGTCCCTCTCCTCCTAAGCAGTAGTTAAATATTATTCAAAGTTGGTCTGCACTGAGTTTGAAACAAAGACTGACTAAGTAAGAGCTATAGAAAGAGAAGAAATGACTGAAAAGTGTTCAAAGACCTCTGTTTTTCTTCTGTTCTGCCTGTCTGTGACAGCACATGGACACACAAACAAAACCCACACAGAAAGACAGAGTGTGCTGCACTGCTGTGTTTACAGGCAATGGGAATGTAGTTCATTGCCTGTATTTAGCGGGTATACCAGAGTTTTAAAAATCTGTGTGCACACACTAATTTCCAATGAGGAAACACCACCACTCATCAGTCACTCTGACCAATGGTGTAACTTTATCTCTTACTCACTCACTCACTCACTCACTCACTCACAGACTTCTGTGTTTGTCGGGCTGGCCCTCCTGCAGTCCATTCAAAAATACTCACTTTTGTTGGTCTCCAGCCATAGTCTGCTGCTTGGCAACCATCTCCTCTTGGTGTCACACATCCACATCCGTTTCTTCCCCTGATGAGAAACACATCATATACTTAACATGTCATCTAAACTTACATCACTCTAGAAATGTTAATGTGACAGGAGTGAAATGTACAAATGTAACATATCTGGTTTGCAGAAACACACAATACCAGCATTGTATTCTGGTGACTGGGCTGAAATGACATTAGGTCATGCTTCATGTTGTTTGAAAATTGAGTGGGGACCATTAATAGCAGGCGCGGAGTGTGGTAGAGTAGTAAAAAGAGGAACCTGTACTTTGATTACACACAGTATCGTGCCACTCGACCAGTGCAGACGACTTCTTCATTTGAACAAAAGCGTATAATTGTTGAAGGTGGCTCCTTACACACTCACAGTTGTATTTATTAAGCACACTGAGCTATTAATTCAGTGTGAGAGGTGTTGATTTAATTGTGTGATCATTTTGAAGCCTGCAGTTTGTGGTGCTGCTGAATAATAATGTGTTATTCAAGGTGTTCACATCAAATCAGTTAATAGAAAGGTGTAAGAAAATAGGGTGGACAAAATATTAGAAATAATCCTGAATGTAAACAGACAATAGCCTGAAGGAGGATGTACTGCTGGGTTGTTAGACTGAATTAATTTCAGCTGGGTGGACTTAATGAACTTGCAACTGAGTGTTAACTACAATACTTGCAGAACAAGCTCCATGTGGTTGACGGCTATCCCAACAGCATCAGCAGTTTCCATAGCACATAACAGTATTCATCATTCATGATGCTGCCACACCATCAACATTTAAGATGGATTCGCCGTTAGCTTCGCTTTGTTTTATTACACACTCTGCTGCAGACACACACACTGTATACACTCTGTCTCGTGCAATATAGGAGTCGACATCAAGAGACAGAATTCCATCATCCATATCAATATGTTGGATTGTATGCTCATTTTGTTTCTACTTTGTATTTTAATTGTTACACCCCTCTCTGCAAAGTAGGAAGATTAACTGACAGTGTTTAAACTTTCCAAAGAACACATCTCATGACTTATTAGGACTTCGGGGGGGGGGCACAGACAAAGGACAAATGAATAAATGAAATGAATGTCAAAAATTATATCAGAAACAAAATCTATTTAAAGCAGAAATATTATTGCAGTATGATTTATTTTCTTATTTTCACTGATTCATTCCTCAGTGACAGGAAGTGTGTCTTGTTATAATGAATGTTCCGAGCTGGCAAATGTTTAACAAACATGTCCTTGAAACATTTTTGAATAAGGATTGTTTATCTGAAGTTTTTTTGTGATGATCTTATGCAATACAGCAAAGAGTTACTCTTTTTGTATAGACGTTCTCCAAAAAAAAAAATCTCAGAAAAAAAATGCCATTGCATGTTTATTATGCAGGTTTAATTATAACAAGTATAACAAAGACACTAAATCTATGTCACCCAAAAATTGTTTAATAGGATAATTTAAGATGAATTAATATTTCTGTATTATTGTATTTAAGTGTTGTGGGCTTCACTGTAAACTCTTTAAGTCATTTGCCACAAGTGCATCCCTCCGAAAAAAAAAAAAGAAAGTGGCTGCTGCTTTTCTCTCACTTAACCATCTCTGTTTTATTATACTATGAGTCCGAGGTTTGTTTAAGTATCATTTCGTTTTACGGTTAAGCAATAGCTCTTCAGGGAGTGTGTGGGACGCAACCAATCATTGTAAATTGCAAACAAAGGCGAAACGAATAAAAGCTTGCTTAACTTTGTCTCAATTTAAAAATAAATTTATTTATTCATTTTATTCTATGTATTTTATTTACTTAAATAATGGTAAGGAATTAAAACTGAGGTTCTGTTAAATTAGTTTACCATTTAATCTTAAAGGTGCAATATATAAAAATATATAAAATATATATGTATATATATATATATATATATATATATATATATATATATATATATAGTTTGTTGGCTGGTTGGTTGGTTGCACAAAACCACCATAACATACATGCTGGTTTGGCTGAACTTTTCCTGTTCCTCTTGTGTTTCTGCTGTCAGCTGTCTAAAACGGAACATTTTCTCAGCACAAAATGCATCTGGTTTGGTTCAGCTAAAACCAAAGTGAACAATAGTGAAGTCAGTGAAAGGTGAATTAAGTTTCATACTCTGAATTAGGATCATGTTTCTTGGACCATTAAGCTATGACGACCCAGAGTGTTTAATATTAAATATGTAAACATGACATTATACTATAAATAATCATAAATAAATAGACAGGGTTACTGCAGGTCCTTTAAAAAGTCTTCAAAGACATTGAATTCATTGCTGATGACAAAGACTATTTGTTTTTTTCAAATTTGTTCCATCTATCAAAAGTCCTAACATTGCTAATACATGAAAAGTAGGATTTTTTGAATTTTTTTTTTTTTCTGGTGTTGCTTTGTTGCTTTAAAATTTTGCAGCATGGCTCAAACACATAGGTGATGCATACCAGGCTCTGAATGTTTTATGCTTAATGTTTTTAAACTTGCGTGATGGGAATCAAAGCAATAAAATCCCACATGCAGAGTGAAACTCACCAAGAAAATTTAAAACAAAAAAGCAAGGGATTTCTTAAAAAATAATGTTTTATGTCACAATAAACATTTGGGTGAAATTGTCCTTAACCCTAAACAATTGCTGTCGGTTCAGGGTTTTGTAGTGTTTTCTAATTTTGTTTAAAATTAAGTTTAAAAAAAAAGTCTTAAATTTTATTTCCCTTATGCTGCAGGAATGCTGATAATATAGTCATGAATATGTGAGATAATCCAATGCATTTTTACATGTCAAAAAGTTATTATGAAGTGATATTTGATCTGGAGGGATCGCTGGTTGTGTTAGTTGGCCGTTCACTCATTCAGACCGACAGCAGCAGCCAAAAATACAAGTGGCTCTGCACCTTTTGTTCTGATCGACTTTGGGATAAAAAGTGAGATTATGAAATAAAACAAACTCTGTGAAGGGCATTTCATGGTTTTTATAATTTGTACTGATTTATATCATAATGTGTTATTAATTATTGAACATTTTGGGTCTCTATAATAAGCAACCTACAGTCTGATGCAGTTAACCAAACCACCCTAATGTTTGTATTTTTGCTATGTGTTAAACTCTTATTAGTTAATTAGGGCAGTACTCCCGCTGTGAAAAACAGATGAAATGCGAGTGTGGAAGTTCATCTGTCTGTTATCTTACCTGAGTCAGTTTATACATGACATCCTGTCGTCATAGAATATGCGTACAAAGACATGCTGCCACTAGAGGCCGCTTTAGAGCCATCTCTACTGATTGCACCTTTAATGTTGAGTGAGGATGCACGTGCAGTTTACATTTAGCACAGATGACTATATAAGTGTTACATTTGCAACCAGCCAGTGTGGGAATTATGTATACTGCGGTGCGCTCATTATGCCATGCCAATGTCATGCCTTTTTTTACTTTTTATTTTCATTGCAATACCATGTCAGAGCGAATAATGCCATTGCTAAGTGTTTTTTTGCCCATGTGAAAAATATTTTTTTTTCCATATGTACCACAGAGGGGGCATGTTTAGTTTGCCACACAGTAAAGCATCATGTAGACTTTTTGAGTAAGCTGTTGCTACTTCTGAGAGATTAATGTATAAAGAGGGACTGAGTCTATGAGTCATGAATGGATTTGCATGATTTTGAAAATAAAACTTTATTTATTAACTTGTGAAGAGCAGAATATTTTTGATTCTACATTTCTGAAGTCTATCCCTACTTTGTAGCCACTTTTCACATAGAACATATGGACTATGGACACTGTCAAAATGTCCGTGCACACATTTTAAAATGAATTCTTTTATAACTGCCTACTTTAGCATTGTCGGCAGGTGACCTGACGTCTCTTGGTGTGATGTCCTGCAGATTGGCTGCTGTGTGTTCTCACAGCCTTCAGAGGAAGGTGAAGAGGTAATGATGGAATCGCAGTGCGCTGATGACTTAACAAGTGTTGAGTGTGACAGACTGCAGAGCCAAATAATGGTCTTACAGTAGAGATGTATTCTCATTCTTCTCACCTTCTATGCAACTTCAAAAAGTCTGACACAACCCAAAGTGAAGCAGCTAAGTTTGACAACTGCAGCAAACTTCTCAATGTGGATAAAACGGGTCAATAAGGTCGTTTTAGACTTAAACATAACATCATTATCAAAACTCACAACTGCCACTGATGGTTGGTACAAAGTGAAATTATTGCTTGGACATTACGTTCTCAAAAATTGCAGAAATGAAAACTGAGACTCTAAGGTTCTTATTCTTGGCGCCCATTCAGTGTCAGTATAATATCAGGCAGTTCTGGTTTTATTGTTTTGTTGTATAACCCTCACACTCGTACTTCTGCGAAACACCAGAGGGAGATATAGCTCCCTCCCGACCCGCTACGGCAGGACCCTTTGAACCGCTTCAGGTACAATTTGAACCAACATTTCTTGGTCGTCCTTGGCAAAGTATTAAGATGGTTAATGCACCACGCCACCTCCAGCTTTAAAATTCTCCTGCCCTTGAGAAAGATGGAGCAACCAGCAATAGATGGAGATTCAAACCCACAATTCCTGAGAATCCTTGGAACCATATTTAGACAATTAATGCACCATTCACACACACTGGTGGCTGAGGCTACCGTACATGTTGCCACCTGTTACTCAGTAACCATTCACAGACGCACACACTGCGCAGCATCAGGAGCAATTTGGGATCCAGTGTCTGCCCAAGGATACTTCTACATGTTGACAGGAGGAGGCAGGGACTGAAACACCAACCTTCCGACTCACTCTACCTCTGCTCCACAGCCACCCAAGACTCATCGTATTGGAGGTCATCTTTATTACTGTTATATTTCAATGAATGCCATGAGAATAATTTGTGTAATTAGCAGAATTGTTTATATGGTTTTTTCTTTATAATCATTTCACTCCTCACTCTATTCTCTCTGCTGTGTAAGAGTAAAATATCTGATACATAACTCAATTCTTAGTTTAACACTTATAGCACGTTGTGTGTGTGTGTGTGTGTGTGTGTGTGTGTGTGTGTGTGTGAAAGAGAGAGAGAGTGTGTTTTGGGGTCATGAGAGTCCAGCAATTGGCTTGTTCCAACACACTGTATGCGAGTGGCCAATTTTATGGCCTTGTTTGGTCAGGAGAGCTCCTGAAATATTCATCAGGTTTCTTTTTACTAGTCAAACTCCAAATGTGATGAAGCAACTGTGTGTGTGTCAGACTACATGTGTTTGCATGGGTGGCTTTTAAAATAGAATAATGAAGTCATGCTATAGAATGTTGTCCAAAATAACATTAAAAAAGCCATAGAGTACTCCAAAAACCAGTATAACATATAATACTCTATTATGACGTCAAAATAAGAAAAAAAAGTCCAAAATAACATAAAAATGTCATTATATAGCATACAAATGCCATACTATAGTAAATCTTCCAAAATGTCATAAAAATGTCATACTATAGTATTTTACCCAACACATCATAAAAATATTATCTAAAGTATAAATCCAAAATATAATAATAACTAAAAATAATATCATCCAATAATAATAATAATAATAATAATAATAATAATAATAATAATAATAATAATAATAATAATAATAATAACTTTATTTATAGAGCACCTTTAACAACACAGTTTACAAAGTGCTTTAACAAACATGGCAAAGCCAAGGCTGTAAACCCCAGAGTTAATAAACAATTTAGTAAATAATGCCGACAAAGGGCAGACAAGAGTGAAGGCAGAATAAAGTAGGGAATTCAGAGATATATTAAAGATATATGAGATTAATACGCTAACTAAAAGGCAGTAGACACAGAACACTGATAATAATAACAATAATAAGCAAACGATAGTATGTCATCAGAAATAGCATAAAAATGTCATACTGTTGTATGTCGTCCAAAAAGTCATTAAAATGTCATACTATAGTATGTCGTCCAAGATATCCTAAAAATGTCATTCTATAGTATATTGTCCAAAATATCATAAAATGTCATACTATTGTATGTCGTCCACAAAATGTCATAAATTTGTCATACTATAGCAAAATAGCATGAAAATGTCATACTACAGTATGTTGTTCAAGATAAAAACGATACCATGGCATAACATCCAAAATTGCATTAAAATGTTATACTATAGTATGTGTCGTCTCAAATAGCATACAAATTTCATACTATGGTATTTCGTCCAAAATACCATAAATATATCACACTATAGTATGTCGTTCAAAATACCTTGAAATGTCATACTGTAGTATGTCGTCCAAAATATCATAAAAATGTCATAATATAGTATGCTGTCCAAAATATCTTAAAAATGTCATTGAACAATATATATGTCCAAAATCGCACAAAAATCTTTTTACGGAATAAGAACTATGGTATGAAATTTTTATGCTATTTGAGACGACATACTATAGGATGACATTTTTATGTTCCTTTTTTGAAGAGATACTGTAGTTTGACCTTTTTATGACATTTTGGACGACATACTAATATGGCATTTTATTGATATTTAGTATGAAAAGGTCTTATTGCAGCTTTTTTAATAAGTTTGTTGTTTTTATTATTATTATTATTTGTTGTTGTTGTTATTATAACCATTATTATCATTTTGATGGTAGTAGTGGTAGCACCCCCCCACCCCCCACCCCAACCCCCAACCTTTTGTTCCTTACTTAATGTATTTATTTTTATTTACACAAAATGTTTTTCCCCTTTCTTTCTTTTTAGTTATACATGAATTAATTAATTTGAATATAGGCATGCACACTTACATACACACACACACACACACACACACACATACATCCTCCACCCTTTTGAAAATTTTAACTGCCCCACTTTTGCTGGTCTTATTTCATGTTTTTGTTGTCATGTTGGTGTTTAGTTTTGTCAGTGTTCTTTCTTTTGTCTTGCAATAAAAATAAATAAATAATAATAATTTAAAAAAAAGTTTGAAATAGCCGCATTTGGCTACTCACAGTTTTTGGTTGATGATTTTCGGGTTCTTCGGGTTTTGACTGACAGTGAAGTTGAATTGCTGTGTGACACTGAACTGATTTGTCACGTTAAAACGAAATCAAAATACCCCCAAAATATACCGAGGCTTTTCCAAAACAACATGAAAAAAAATAAATGGGGCAAAAAAACGATTAATCACACTATAAATTAAGACTGACCCAAAGAAAAGGCGGTAGAAAACTGTTCTCTTCGGTATCTCCCCAATGGAGTATTTTTACACACCTGCCGTTAATGAGACAACCTGGGATGCCAGGTTAGCTGATGCATTCAAGTGATACTCCAAAAATCGGAAATTGTAAAGGCTTGCTAGAAATGTCTCTAACAGTATTATGTCACAATTAAAAAAAAGCATAAAAAGTCAAAGTATGGCATGTCCTCCAAAATACTATGAAAAGTAATAGTATAAAATGATGTCATAATGGCATAAAATTTCAAAATATAAACAAGTAATGGTATAAAAGAGGTTGTCCAAAAAAGCAGAAAAAAATCATATAGTGTATTGTTCAAAATAGCATAAAAAAAACCTTTGTGTCATATGTATTTTTAAAATACATTTTAAAAATGCCATAAACAAGTCATAGTATAGCAAACTATCCATCCATCCATCCATCCATTTTCTTCTGCTTATCCGGAGTCGCTCGCGGGGGCAGCAGCCTAAGCAGGGAAGCCAAGACTTCCCTCTCCCCGGCCAGCTCTTAACAGGGGATCCCAAGGCGTTCCCAGGCCAGCCGAGAGACATAGCCTCACCAGCGTGTCCAGGGTCTTCCCCGGGGTCTCCTACCGGTGGGACGTGCCCTGAACACCTCACCAGGGAGGCGTCCAGGAGGCATCCTAATTATATACCCAAGCCACCTCATGTGGCTCTTCTCAACGCAGAAGAGCAGCAGCTCTACTCCGAGCCCCTCCCGGATGACCGAGCTTCTCACCCTATCTCTAAGGGAGAGCCCAGCCACCCTATGGAGGAAGCTCATTTCGGCCGCTTGTACCTGCGATCTCGTTCTTTCGGTTACTACCCAAAGCTCGTGACCATAGGTGAGGGTAGGAACGAAGATTGACTGGTAAATCGAGAGTTTTGCCTTTCGGCTCAGCTCCCTCTTCACCACGACAAATCGGTGCAGCGTCCGCATTACTGCAAACGCTGCACCAATCCACCTGTCGATCTCCCGCTCCATCTGTCCCTCACTCGTGAACAAGACCCTGAGGTACTTAAACTCCTGCACTTGGGGCAGGACCTCATCCCAGATCTGAAAGGGGGCACTCCACCCATTTCCGGCTGAGAACCATGGCCTCGGATTTGGAGGTGCTGATTCTCATCCCGGCCACTTCACACTCGGCTGCAAACTGATCCAGTGAGAGCTGAGAGCCAGTGAGATCACCAAACCAGACCCCCTCAACACCCTGGCTGCGCCTAAAAATTCTGTCCATAAAACTTATGAACAGAATTGGTGACAAAGGGCAGCCCTGGCGGAGTCCAACCCTCACTGGAAATGAGTTCCACTTACTGCCGGGAACGCGGACTAAGCTCTGGTACCAGTCATACAGGGAACGGACAGCCCATATCAGGGGGTCCAAAACCCCATATTCATGTGGACTGGTTGGGCAAACTCCTATGCACCCTCAAGGATCCTGCCAAGGGTCCAGAGCTGGTCCACAGTTCCATGACCGGGGCGAAAACCGCATTACTCCTCCTGAATCCGGGGTTTGACTGTCGGCGGACCCTCCTCTCTACCCCCGAATAGACCTTACCGGGGAGGCTGAGGAGTGTGATCCCTCTGTAGTTAGAACACACCCTCCGGTCCCCCTTCTTAAAAAGATGGACCACCATCCCGGTCTGCCAGTCCAGAGGCACTGCCCCCGATGTCCACGCAATGTTGCAGAGTCGTCTCAACCACAACAGCCCCACAACATCCAGGGCCTTCAGGAACTCCAGGCAGATCTTATCCACCCCCGGGGCCCTGCCACCAAGGAGCTTTTTGAGCACTTCGGCAACCTCAGCCCCAGAGATGGAGGAGCCGAACCCCAAGTCCTCAGGCCCTGCTTCCTCACTGGAAGGCCGCCTCAGCAATGGAGGCACGGAACATGGCCCACTCGGACTCAATGTCCCCCACCTCCCCCGGGACATGGTCGAAGCTCTCCCGGAGTTGAAGCTCCTTCTGACAGGAGACTCTGCCAGACATTCCCAGCAGACCCTCACAATGCATTAGGGCCTGCCAGGTCTGACCGGCATCCTCCCCCACCATCGGAGCCAACTCACCACCAGGTGGTGATTGGTTGACAACTCCGCCCCTCTCTTCACCCGAGTGTCCAAGACATAGGGCCGCAAGTCCGACGATACAACTACAAAGTTGATCATCGAACTGCGGCCTAGGGTGTCCTGATGCCAAGTGCGCATATGGACACCTGTATGCTTGAACATGGTGTTTGTTATGGACAATCTGTGGTGAGCACAGAAGTCTAATAACAAAACACCACTTGGGTTCAGATCGGGGGGGCCATTCCTCCCGATCATGCCCCTCCGGGTCCCACTGTCGTTGCCAATGTGAGTGTTGAAGCCCCCCATGGGGCCAGGCCACCAGGCGCTCGCCATCGAGCCCCACCCCCAGGCCTGGCTCCAAGGGGGGGCCCCGGTGACCTGCGTCCGGGCGCGGGAAACTCTGAACCATTCTTCCTTTTATCATAAGGGGTCCGGTGAGCTACACTTTGTCTGGTCCCTCCCCTAGGACCTGTTTGCCATGGGTGACCCTACCACCGACAACTGAGCTCCTAGGATCACTGGGACACGCAAACCCCTCCACCATGATAACGTGGTAGCTCAGGGAGGGGAGCAAACTGTCTCAAATGGCATAAAGAAGTCAAAGTAATATATGTCTCTCAAAATACCATAAAAAAATGTCATAGCATTGCATGTCGACCAATATGCCTTCAAATTAGTATGAAAAATTAATAGTATAGTGTGTTGCTCAAAAAAAGCCTGAAATAGTAAAAGTGTTGCATGTCCTCCAAAATCATTAAAAAGTAAAAAAAAAAGCATATTGTCCAACGTGGCATTAAAAAGTCACAGTGCAAGATGTCAAAAATAACATAAAAAGTCACAGTATAAATTGTTGTCAATATAGCATAAAAAACATAGTATAGCAGGTTGTCCAAAATATAATAAAAATAAATAAATAAAACATTTTAAAAATCATAGTATAGCATGGCATACAAAATAACATAAAAAAGTCATAGTATAAAATGTCCAAAATGCATAACAAAGTCTAGCATGTCATCTAAGATTGCAAAAAAAAAGTCTAAGTGCAGCATGTTGGCCAAAATGCCAAAGTAATAGTATAGAATGTCCTTCAAACTAGGATGAAAAGGTTATAGAGTGAGAAAGAGAAGAACCAGGCTTTGATATAGATTTTAAATACCTATGTTGGGTAGATCAGTAGTTAGTTCAAAAAACATCTTGGCCAACTGCAGACTATGCAAACTATACCTGTTAATCTATTGTCCATGACCCTCTGTCAGAAATGAAGCCAGTGAATAGGCAAAATCAATTCTACAATCAGTTTGTGACTGGTTAGTTTTGAGTTTCACAAGTCTCAACCAATGCAAATTTTTTACATAAAGGTACAGTACAGCTCTTGTACCTTAGGGTAAGAGTTGTTAAGTTTTCATGTACACAGTCTTGGATATTCTCTTAACTGTGAAATTCAATCGCACCACTTCACAGGAGGGCGGCACGGTGGCTTTGTGGTTAGCACTGTTGCCTCACAGCAAGAAGGTCCCTGGTTCGTGACCCGGTTGGAACAGGGTTTGGTCCGGGCGGGGGCCCTTCTGTGCGGAGTTTGCATGTTCTCCCCGTGTCTGCGTGGGTTTTCTCCAGAGTCTCCCACAGTCCAAAGACATGCAGCACAGGTGGATTGGTGACTCTTAGGCTGTGAGCGTGTATGGTTGTTTGTCTATATGTGTTAGCTCTGCAATAGTCTGGCGACCTGTCCAGGGTGTACCCCGCCTTCCGCCCGATGACAGCTGGGATTGGCTTCAGCCCCCCCCCCCGCAACCCTTACGAGCAGTTACAGAAAATGACTGACTGACACTAGAAGACATGTTCCTCAGCAAGATCACAATGAAATGTGGCTGGTTGTTCCAAATAGAGAATGCTGGACATTTGCTGAAACCCAGGACTGAACAAGGAATCTTTAGATCTTCAGTCTAACACTCTCCCAGCTGAGCTATTTCAGTAGACAACAAGCACTGTCAATGCTGCTAGATTTCATTTCATTAGCCACCCAGGTACTACTATCAAAAAGGGGCAAGTCACTGAATGTGAAATGAACTTTTCAAAATTCAACTTCAAGCAAAAGACTCTGCTATGCTACATCATGTTTGTTACCTGAAACCTTCTAAGATAGTCTAGTGTCCATCACAACCCAGGATTCCCTGAAAGTTTTACAGGGATTGAGTATTATGCTTGCAATTCTTCCAAATGCTTTTTATCAGACCAAATTCCCCCAATTTTTTAATAGAAATTATGATGTATCATGCTTAAGGATGACATCAAAGCATTCTATAATCCAGTTGTATAAAATTTCCTCATACAACAGATCTCCTACAAATAAGCTGTTTGTCCTACTACTGTTCTAGTGTTGGATTTAAGGTTCAACAGCATTATTATTGAGAACAGGACCCTGTGAGAGAAACTCTAGTGGGAACCACTGAAAGTGACTACAGTGTGTGAACCCTCTGTGAAAAGGAGAGAAGTTGTTGTCTCCAAGAAGTTAACTGGTGTAGAGTGGCAAGGAGTATGGTGTGTGTCCCCGTTAAAGAACACGGATACAGATGTCCAGTTTAGAGGTGGATTTATTGGCTGCGGTCTGTAATAACAATACAACATAACGATCAGTATCACACACACATGAATGATACACATGTAATAAAGTAACTCTGAATGTAAAGGACTGTATTCGGTATATGATAGAAATTGTATAATGAAAACATATCACCTCCTGAGGCACGCAGCACACATGGCAAGAATTAGCATTAGCTAATGCACAAGCAGCTAACACACATTAACAATATAGCATCTAACTGGTACAGTGAAACGTCATTAAGCTCACCTTCTGGCATTCACACACAGCAATAAACCCCGGATGTACAGGTGAATATTTGGAAGGGAGAATCACGGCTATCTGCAGCTGCAGCAGGAGGAGAACTGAATGTTCACAGCACGGTATCTCACACACAGGTGCAGTGCGTTCAAGAGCGTCGGAACGGCAGTGGTGCATTCATGAACGTCGGACATATGAAAACTTACAGAGAAACACCATATAACTGAATGATATTTAGGTCAATGAACAAGTTAGCAACACATAAACAACATGGGCTTTCTAACACAGCCGCCCCCGACTGTCTACACAGACAGTCGAATTCAAGATAGAAAGTCCACCTAAATAGCTGGATCTTCAGCCGCGTCTTCCAGCTTAGGAAGCCGAACCAGACGAGCCACTGGTCGAACATATGTCCGTTCTTTGACCTTGATGGCAGCGGTCCTGATGCGTCCATCAGCTCCAGGGTAAAGTGGTTGTTACCTTCCCAACAGGCCATAAAGCTCGTGGGAGCTGTGGATCCACAATGAGCACCACTTGATTTGGTTCGAGCTGGTTTCCATCCTTCAGCCACTTCTGTCTCTCCTGCAGGCTAGGCAGGTAGTGACTGATAAATCTGGACCAGAAGTGGTCGATGAGGACTTGACTGTGCCGCCATCGACGATTCCCGAGGGTGTTACTGGAGTCATAAACAGCCTGTGGAAGGGATGCATCATAGCGTCCCATTAATAGGATGCTAGGCGTGATGGGATCCGGATCTGCTACGTCTGACGAGACGTAACCAAGGGGCTTAGCATTCAGGATGCCCTCCACTTCCACCAGAACTGTGTGGAGCACTGTTTCAGGCGGACTGCTCCTTAAGTACCACCTTGAGAGCAGTCTTGACGGACCTTACTTCTCTCTCCCACGCTCCACCGAAATGGGGAGCACTGGGGGGATTGAAACAGAACTCAATCTGCTGTTTTGCCAACTGTTCCTTCAGTTGAGGGCCCATGGCCTCAAAGGCCTCACGTAGTTCTCGGGCTCCACTGGTGAAGTTGGTTCCATTATCGGACAGGAGCTCGAAAGGTTTGCCTCGTCTGGAGATAAAACGTCGTAAAGACATCAGAAAGGCGTCAGTGTCGAGGCTCTCCAGGAGGTCTAAATGCACACAACGGGTTGTCATGCACTTAAAGATGATGCCCCAACGCTTCTCTGTTCGGCGTCCAATCTTGACAGTGAATGGGCCAAAACAATCGACTCCAGTCGAATAGAAGGGTGGTTTATAGAGGCGTAGCCGAGCAGGTGGTAAATCTGCCATCTTAGGGACAGACGGATTGGCTCGCCATGTTTGGCATTGCATGCAGCGACTCTGATACCTTTTCACCGCTTCCCTCCCCCGCAGAATCCAGAACCGACGACGCAGCTCACCTAGCACTCTTTCAGGTCCAGGATGGAGGAGGGTCTCATCAAAATCCTGAATGAGAAGGTTTGTCAGCTGATGCTTTGGGTCTAGCAAGACAGGGTGGATGGTGTCTTGTGGTAGCTGCTCTGCTCTCCGTAGCCTCCCCCCGACTCTGAGGAGTCCTGTGTCCTTGTCATACTCTGGAGATAGGGAGACCAGACGACTGGAGGTTGGCAAGGGTCGGTCGGAGACGAGAGCTTAGACCTCCTCTGGGAATGACTCCAACTGCGCCCGTCTCAGGAGGAGGTTTTCAGCCCTGATGTAGTCAGCTGATCCACTGGGTGAGTCAGAGTTTGGGTCGGCCGCCCCGTGAAGCGACTGTGCAGTTGCCTGCATTAAGTCCTTCCATGTGAGAACTGGCTGACATCAGGGAGTTGAGGGCAGGTGTCTACAGTTACTTGTCCACAGAAGGATGACTTCTTCTTCAGCTCACTATCACCTATCTCTGGATAGGAAGATGGGCTGGTCGGCCAGTGATCCTCTGCGTAATGTAGGAAATCAGGGCCTTGGTGCCAACGATGTGGTCGGGACAGCTCTTTAAGGGTCTTGCCCCGAGTAATGTCATCAGCGGGGTTGTTTGCACTGTCCACGTACCTCCAGTTGCTTACATCGGTAAGGCTCTGAATCTCTGCTACACGTGTACCCACGAAGACCTTATAGTGACAAGATTCTGACCTGATCCAGTGTAGAACTGTAATAGAGTCGGACCAGAGAGTGATCTTCCTGATTGGTATGGTGAGCTCGGTGTGAAGAACACTGGCTAGTTGAGCACCGGTGAGTGCAGCACTCAGCTCTAGCCGTGGTATGGACAGTTGCTTTTTTGGTGCCACACGGGACCTGGCCAGGACAAAGGAGACATGGACTTCATTCTGAGCTTCTTCTGTCCGTAGGTAAGCAACAGACCCGTAGGCTCTCTCAGAAGCGTCACAGAAGATGTGCAGATCTCTGTTTGATGTTGGTGAGTCTGCAGACGCTGGTGCATAACATCTGGGGATCTCCATCTGGATGAGGTCTGGAATCTCTCATTCCCAGGCAAGCCATCTGTCACGGAGACTCTGGGGCTGGATCGGCTCATCCCAGCCGATCCGCTCCTTCCAAAGATCCTGAACTAGAATCTTGGCTCTTGTTGTGAATGGTACAATATAACCTAGGGGGTCGTATTGACAGGCAAGTACCTTGTAGACGTTCCTCAAGGTGGGTTCGGGTCTCTCCGTTGGTCTATGTTTGTACTTCAGGGAGTCACGGAGGCAATCCCAACGTAGTCCAAGAGTTGGCTCCTGCAGGTCCATGCTGGATTGGGAAAGCCATAGCTCACTGCTCTCGGATCTGACGTCGGATGGAAGATGTTCAATAACCTCAGGGATGTTGCTAGCCCACTGACGTATCTCAAAGCCCCCAGTGTGGAGTAACTGGCGCAGACCGTCAACAAGATCCTTCGCTTCCTCCTCTGAGTGGGGTGCTGCGGAGACAGTTATCCACGTAGAATGACTGCTCAACACAATCAATGAGATGGCTGTTGGACTCACCCATGTCTTGGACGTGTCGCTGCAAGGCGTAGATGGCACAGCAAGGGCTGCACGTAGTGCCAAATGGAAGGACTTGCCATTCATAGATCTTCGGCTCTTCAGTACGCTTCGTGTCCCTCCAGATGAAACGCAAAACAGGTTTGTCGGGTGGCAGAAGGCGTATCTGGTGGAACATACTTTTGATATCCCCGCTCACCGCAACTGGGTACTGCCGAAACCGAAGGAGGACTCCTAGTAGCGATGGGCCTAGGGCAGGTCCAGGAAGAAGAAAGTCGTTGAGAGACTTTCCTTCGTACTTAAAGGAACAGTTATATACAATCCTGTCTTTGTTGTTGTGCCGCACCATATGGTGAGGTATAAACCAGGATTCTGGAGTGGATGTCACTGCCTCCGGAGGCACCACTGCGACGTAGCCCATCTTCTCCAGTTTGTGGATCTCCTGACAATAGATCTCGGCCCGCTGTGGGTCTTTGGCAAGTCTCCTCTCGGTACTACGGAGATTCGGCAACACTGCTTCCATAGGAGCTTGAAGGGTGGTGGGGTTGGCTCGGCGAAGCAGTGGTGTAGCATATCTTTGGATCCCTTCGACATTGACCCTGATCGTGGATGTCTGGAGCAGGTTTAAGGCTTGCTGATCTAGCTTCGACCGGGTCACCTGCTTCTCGCTTGTGTACAGCAGCGTGTCGATCTGCCAAAGACGTTCAACATTTTCGAAGAGCTCAGAGGTAGGTTTGACTGTTGTTGTAAACAAGCACTGCTGGTTGATGCAGGAACTTGATCAACGCTGGTGGGACCTTGAAGTGACCAGCCAAGCTTGGTGTGGACTGCAATGGGTCCCCCCGGAGGTCCCAACTGCACTGGCTCTATGGGTGTCAGGAGATGAGCCATGTCTGATCCGATGAGCAACAGGGGTTGAGCCTGGTCCACAGGAGGCAAAGGTAGGTGGCGGAGGTGCTTATATCTCCGCTGCAGGGTTCTCACAGGATAAGAATGTTCTGAGAGTCCCAGGTTGTCAGCAGTGAATGCCTGACGTATGTAATACTTCTCTCCAGGTTTGGGCAGTGAAGACACATAGAGGGCGACTGATGCGCCATGAAGCTGCACTACATCTTGATGGACAGTTCGGAGGGTAAGTGTTTCAGGCTGTGTGGTGAGGTTCAGGCGTTGAACAGCGTGTGGCAGGATGATGCTTCGCTCCGAGCCGTCATCTAGTACTGCATAAGTCTCCAGTACTCTGTCTTGATTATGAAGTAAGACCTTCACAACCTTCAACATCACTTTGGGGGATCTGTTTGGTCTGTCCAAGTACACCTTTGCGGTTGGAGCGGTCACCATGAGCACACTCTCCTGGGTTTGCTGCACTGCATCGTGTAACACTGTGAGATGCTGTTCTTTGCAGGTATTGCATGGTCACTTGAGGGTGCAAACCTCGGGCTTGTGAGATCGTCCACACTTCCAACACCGATGTCCTTCCTTTATCCACCTCACAATCTGGTTTGTGCTCAATTTCTTGAACTCTGTGCAGGCATTCAGGAAGTGTTTCTTTCTTGTCGCAGTGGGGACAATAGGGTTTGGGTTTGGATGAGGACTTTGATTGTGAAGACTGTCCTGTGGGGCTTTGGTCTCCAGTAAGGAAGAATGCTGTCGACTTCTCCTTTGAACGGTTGGAGGGACGTTGGTCCTTCTTCGGGGTCTTGGGTGCTTCATAGTTATAAAGTGAAGCTGCTCGTCCTGCTATGCGCTTGGCTTGAGATTTCATCTGTAGCCAGGAACTAAGATCAGGTAGAGTGTAAGTTTGGTCAGTACCTGTCCTAAGAATACCTTGGTTCAGGCAGTATTCCACAAACCCATCACGATAGCTTGGCGGCATCTTGCTCAGCAGTCGGTCGACATGAGATCCACATCGCAGTTCATAGCCGTTCTGTCCCTCCAGGGTCCTAAGCATGCCTTCCAGTGATTGGATAGATAAGGCGAATGCATCAAAGGCTTCGGAGTCACCAAACTTGATGGCTGGAGTGTTGAGGATGGCACCTAGTTCACTTTGGACTAGCTGACGAAGTTGACCATACTTTTCCTGTAAAGCCTGCATGGCCGCTGTATATGGCCTTGGATCGTGCATGTACGCTTTGGCCAATTGGAGCGCACTCTGTAGTTTCAGATGTCCAAGAAGCACTTGGTATTTGTACTGCTCGTTCAGGTGCACATGGTTGTCCAGCAGGTTGTCGAGCGCCATCTTCAATAAGGCAAAGTCACTTTCTCTGCCACTCTCAAAGCAAGGGATCATAGGTTTGGGAATGCCATAGGATGAGGGGAAGAATGGAGACACATCAGCTGCTGTGTGGTGAACTGGGTTGAGGCAAAGCTGAGGTGCAGTATGACGCTGCTTGGACAGGGCGTGTGAAGGCTGACTGATTTAGCTGATGCTGTGCTGGATGAGCTGAATATGGAGTAGGGGCCAGGTTGTAACTTAGGGGCGCTACATTAGGAGGCAAGGATATAGGAGGAGGAGCAGACCGTAGCAATAGGGTGGGGGGTGGATACAACGCTGGAGACGGAGTCATACTCACTGGAGGAGAAGAGCCACTGTCACCGGTGGCGGAGCCGCAGCTGCAGGAGATGGAGCAACGATAGCTGGAATCGGAGCTGGGCCCATGAGAGGCGGAGCCACTCTTGTTGGAGGCGGAGCGGGGACAGCAAAAGGCGGGGCCATACTGACTAGAGGAAGGGGCAGGCCCGCAACAGGCTGAGCTGTATGGACTGCTGGAGGATGAGCCACTATAGCTGGCGGTGGAGCCGGGGCTGCAGGAGATGGAGCAACAATTGCTGGAGTGGGAGCTGGAGCCACGAAAGGTGGAGCCAGCGGTTGGTACGTTGCAGATGGAGCCACAGTCATAGGAGGTGGAGCTAAAGTCGCCGGGGGTGAAGCCATGTTTAACACTAGAGGCGGAGGTGTAGGGCTATTTGCCTTGTGCTGATCTGATGGACGTAGTGAGGATCCTGCTCCACCTGGGTCCTGTGATTTCTCTTTGAGGAGAGAAGTGACCCTCTTAGCTATTTCCAGCTCATTAACTCTCTTCTTTAGCTGACGTCGTTTCTCCATCTGTCTGGTTAGCAATTCCTTTGCTCGAAATGGCTTCCTCTTGTAGCTGCTGGGCTTCTCTAGCTTGAGTTTGAAGTCGCTGACACTCGTGGTCAATTGTTGGTCCTCCTCTATGCACTGCTGTAATTCCTCAAGCTCCATTTCTTTCACTCGTTCTTCAAGCTGAGCTGTTTCTAGCTCTGATAATATGTGAGAGGGGAATCTGCTGGTGGATGAGCGAGATGAGCGAGATGAGCGTGCAGACCTGGAGCTGGAGCTCCTCCCGGATGAGCCTCTCTTTCGGCTATGGGAGCTCTGGGTGGAGGGGGAGCTGTTGTTGTGTGTGGGTTTGTCCCTCTGAAGGGAGAGTTGCAACCACATAGTCACTCAGGTAAGCTGGCGGGTGTCGCTCTCTCTGTGAAGCACGTTGGGGTGCTGGCTCAATCTGGGCATCTGTAGGATCCATACCTGATTGTTACCCTAATCGGCTCGAAGGACCATGAAAAGGAGAGAAGTTGTTGTCTCCAAGAAGTTAACTGGTGTAGAGTGGCAAGGAGTATGGTGTGTGTCCCCTGTTAAAGAACACGGATACAGATGTCCAGTTTAGAGGTGGATTTATTGGCTGCGGTCTGTAATAACAATACAACATAACGATCAGTATCACACACACATGAATGATACACACGTAATAAAGTAACTCTGAATGTAAAGGACTGTATTCGGTATATGATAGAAATTGTATAATGAAAACATATCACCTCCTGAGGCACGCAGCACACACATGGCGAGAATTAGCATTAGCTAATGCACAGGCAGCTAACACACATTAACAATATAGCATCTAACTGGTACAGTGAAACGTCAATAAGCTCACCTTCTGGCATTCACACACAGCAATAAACCCCGGATGTACAGGTGAATATTTGGAAGGGAGAATCATGGCTATCTGCAGCTGCAGCAGGAGGAGAACTGAATGTTCACAGCACGGTATCCACACACAGGTGCAGTGCGTTCAAGAGCGTCGGAACGGCAGTGGTGCATTCATGAACGTCGGACATATGAAAACTTACAGAGAAACACCATATAACTGAATGATATTTAGGTCAATGAACAAGTTAGCAACACATAAACAACATGGGCTTTCTAACACTCTGTTAAAAATGAAGCCAGCAGAGAGTCGAAACATTTCTACAGTCACTCTTGTCAGGTTGGTTCTGAGGTTTAAAAGTTACACCCACTTTATTGCCTTTAATGGATAGGACAGTTGGACCGCGAAAGAAGGAGAGAGAGAGGGGGCAACATGCAGAAAAGGGCCGGGGCCAGAATCGAACCCGCAGCAGCAAGGACACAGCTTCTATATATGGGGCACCCGCTCTATCCACTGAGACACCAGGCACCCGACAAATCCCAATACAATGAATGCAGCTCATGCACATGAAGGTAAGAGGTGCCAACTGTCAGTTTTCACAAAATGGTATTTAAGTGCAAATGGTTATTGTATGGATCAAATGGTAAATGGACTGTACTTGTATAGCGTTTTTATATATATCTTATTGACCACTCAAAGCACTTTAACACTACATGTCCCATTCACCCATTCACACACACATTTACACACTAGTGGCGAAGGCTACTCTTCAAGGTGCCACCTGCTACTCAGTAATCATTCACACACACTCACACTCCAATGACGCAGCATCAGGAGCAATTTGGGGTTCAGTATCTTGCCCAACGATACTTCGACATGTTGCCCGGAGGAGCTGGGGATCAAACCGTTGACCTTCCAATTAGAGGACGACTGGCTCTACCTCTGAGCCACAGCCGTAACAACAAATAAAATGGAGCATTATTAATTACAAGTAACTTCTAATGGATCCATGTGAGCACTTTGTCATTTTAGCCTGGGCAGTTGTGCTATCCACAGTGACGGAGTTCCCCCTGAAACACCCATCCGACCATTTGTGAGCAGCTCCACTGAATGCACAGATAGGCTGTCAGGGTGATGAGAGCTACCTTTAGTGTCAGAAATCATCTTTGGGAAAATGTGTTTGGTGTGTTTGAGTTTTTAGTTTGGCCTATGTCCCATTCACTAACATAGAGGGGTGGGCTTTATGACCTATACTGCAGACAGACACCGGGGGGCGGTCCAGATTGAAAAGTTACACTTTTGGGGAGCTATCACGTCATTTAATTTTCTATACAGTCTATGGTCTGCACCTGTGTCACACAACATGGAAAGCTGTGTTTGATTTATGTCAATGACATGCTCAGCAGGTGGATCATTAATGAGTCATTAATCAAGGTAGATGCAACCATAACCCATAAGGATGTAAATGTAATGTCATTGCAATGCTGAGTATTTGTAATGTTCAATAGTTTCAATACTAGGTGCAGTGTTTAACCCCTCCCACCCCCTTTCACTCAGCCGGTGAATGTAAATATGCACAACATGTAGCAGCGTCTCTTCTTTGTTGGTATGCTCTCCCATGACCACAGATACAGATGCTGATTTAATCTTTGTTTTTTCATTTTCTCACAGTTGTGAGACATGTGTGACATTGTTTTTAGGCTGCTCAGTAATGAATGTGACTTCAAATGCAGCAAAGTACAACTTAAGTACAAGTAAAATGACATACTTTTAAATGTATTCAAAATGTACATGTACACAAAAATCCAACTATGCTACGGTACCATGAGTAGATGTAATTAGTTGTTGATAGTTATCATGATTTATTTGGTCTCAGATCCTTTGCTGCAGTACTTTATTTAGAGCTGAAACACATACATACACTATCAGCCTATATAGGCTGATAGTATATGTATGTGTACATGTACAGCTTTATCAATTTGACCAAATGTTGTACTATGTCACAGGTTGGTCAGGCTTGTCACAGCCCCTAGGGGCCCCTTTGTAGGAAATCTTACAATCATCTCTGTCCTGTAACATCCCAGATCTGAGCGCTTGCACCACACACAGAGGCAGAGCAGTGGTCAGAGGCGGAGCTGGAGGCTCCAGTCACACAGCAACAGAGCAGTCTGAGCCCTGGCACAGAGAAGTATGCTGCATGAGCACAGCTGAGCGACTCAGCAGGTTATCATTTTGGATACTGGGAGCCAGAGTGGACTGGTAAGTGCATCAATTATACTAACTCACCATTTGGTTTTTGCGTTCTTAAATTCTTTGATATGACAGGTGTAGCAGGGTCACACATTGTCCTACAGAGAAAGACACATACATTCAGGGTCTTCAGTCAAAAACAATTCAGGATTTAACATCCAAAATTACAAAAAACATGAAATGCATTAACATCCTTTACTTTGATTTTCATCTTTTCAGCTATACCTTTTGGATCCTCTAAAACAACCAATCATGCAATGTAATGAAGTAATAATTCTTTGTTACAGTGTTTTTTGGGGTTTTTTTTGGCAGTATCTGTGTTTTATTTGAGTTTTTATATTTTTGTCAACTCCCACTTTTTACCACATTTCCCAAATAAAATATACACTTTTACTCCAGAACATTTCCCCTAAGAATACAAAATAAGGAAGGAAGGGAGGAGGGGATGGACAGATGAATGAAAGAATGAGAGGGAAGGGAGAACCAGATTTTGTTCTTTAAATCCTTTAAGTAGTAAAAAAAAAAAAAAAAAGGTTTTCTTCAGGTGTAATGTACACTCCATTTTTAAGGTGGTGTACATTTTACAAAGAAATTAACTTCATAATTCTAAATTCTTCTAAATTCTGACTGCTTGCTTTTTTGTCAACAGGATTTACTTGCACTTTTAAGGTGACTTAAACCTCTGCTTACGTCCTTTTATGGTAAGACATCTGCACCTTTTCTCAAGTACGGCTTTCAGGTACTTCATCCACCACTAAAAAAAACACAAATAACAAAACACATTATCAATAGAATAATATCGAAAAGAGTGTCCACCTGTTCCAACAAATGTAAATAAAATTCCCATTTCATAATTCTTACAGTTATCAGGCAAAACAGAAATATGATTATTATGGATACTTATGTTGATTAAAAAAAGGGGGGGTATGTGTCTTTTACAGTATAACCTATTGCAATTGCAGAATACTTCTTTATAGTAGCAGTATATTGTACTATACTTTTCTAGTATAAAACCTGACAATAGAAGACTAGTAAGACTGGATCAGCTGCCCATGGGTTTCTCCGTATTTAAAATTAAAAAGCTTTTTTAATGCTTATTTCAGGTAAATTTCTTGTAACTTTTCCACATTTTTTTTTTGCAAATTTCTGGGCTATGTCTTGTCAGGTTGCTCATTGCATTCTCTATATGTTTTTGAAAGAAATCAAACCAATTTGCCAAGGTTCAAAGGGTTAAGACTCTAGGGAAGTAATGTCTGTTTCAGTATTTGATTATAGTGTGTCCCACATAGAGTACATACTACTCACATTTTTCTTGCACCTGCATAATAATATCACTCATCTCACACAGCTTTCATGACACAGAAAAAAACAACCAGTGAACTTATTTCTGTTTCAGTACGCAATTTCAAAGAAATACCAATTTGACAACCTAGGATAGATATTTCCGTAACTTCAGCTTTTCGTTTCTATGGTGACTATGAAGTGATGCCATTCCTAAACCCCTCTTAATGCCGTTTTAATGTTCAAGAGACTATTGATTTTTATTATTTATGTTACTGAAGCAATATCGTATTAGAGTGGTTCAGCGTCATCAGGCCTGGGCTTCCAAGACTTCAGCATCAATTGTTTTATATATCTGATATCTATACCTTTACTCAAGTATGGTTTTCAGGTACTTCATCCACCACTCTAAATCTGGTTAGGGACTGTTCTTTATTTATCAAACCAGGAAGGTTGCTGTTTCTTTTTTTTATCCTCCCCAAAGCTACAAATACTTTTTCTTGAGCCTCCCTGAGTGACTTGGGGAAAATGCATGCAGCGTTTGTCCCACATGATATATTCAAGGGCTGTATGAAATTTGAAAATCCAACAATATTTTTATAGTTTTTGACTATGATAAATAATGTGAATTTGGTAAATTCTATTTTGATCAGCCCTTAGGTTTTAAAGGCATGTTGTTGTTGTTTTTTGATCATAAAAAAATCTAGAAGAAGAAAAATTAGTAAAAATTTTAAGAGAAAAAAGGTCCATTGTTTTTAAAGAAAATATGCCTTTCAAACACACATTTTCTTTAAAAATAGTCAGTCAAATAAATATAAAACAAGCCAAAATAAAAACATAAATCCCTCCACAGTGCTTAAAGAGTTATTTACTTACATTATAAAAAGCGCAGATGTAATAGTCTGTCCATATTTGTACTTAGATTCTTACACTTTTAACAAAAATACATGCATGATACATTTTTAATAACTGCAGTTGCAAAGTAATCTGTTCCTACTAAGTACTAATTAGTATTAACAATTAACCTAACCCTAATATTTTAACGTCACAATTCTTACTTTTTTAAAAGGTTTCCAGGCTAAATAAGATGCCTAAAAATGCTAAATAAGATGCTTTATAAGTGCATTAAAAAACTGAAACTAAAAACACCCCTGACATTTCGGTTGACAATCACAGCTGTGCTGAAATTCAACAAGACTAACCTGGAGTCAGAATAGTTCTACAATGGTCATTTTTAGTTAACAATGAGAAGCAGTGATGCATTGTGGTTTGTTTGTTTATTTAATCATTTTTTCAGCTTTGCCAACACAAATAGTTCTGCCACTGGACTGAAACTGGACTGTTGCCAAGCAACACAGGAACATTCCAGCACCAGCTCGTTACTTTGTGTAAACTGTGTTCGAAACCGTCCCCTCATTCACTCACTCACTATTCACTATGTAGTGTGTATTAAATAGTGCACTAAATAGAGAATAACCAAACGAGATCTCAGACACTACATTGGAATTTTTTCCCCCCAGAAATACACGACCGCATTGCACTGTGGAAGACGGGAGTTAAATGTAGGGTACATCGTATGTACACTCAAATTCGCTGTGCATTGTGGGCATTTTATTGTGCACTATATAGTGGAATTAACAGCAGAGAATTCAAACACCACTACAAAATTACAAAATGGCGAACACAGCTTAGGTCTACATGCTAGTTTGTATCATGTAGGCCTACATTTATCTGCAGCCTTTGTTTCCTGTTTTTTTTTTTTTTTGCGAACCCATGAATAGCCTCAGTCTGGTGGCAGACGTGTGAGTTAACAGCTGCTCAGACAGTATGCTATCTTCTAATGTCATATGAGCTCACCTGGAGGTATGCAGTGATGTTTCCAGTCTTCTTTTCTTCCCTTCGTCCTCCTTTGACGACTGGTCATCAGTCATCAAAGTTTGTTGCGATGACCATTAATGTATGCTGATCAACGGCTGACGTAATTTGGCTCAGAACACCTGTGAAGCGGAGTGATACATTCATAGTATCAAGTCCCAGTCCCGGTGATGTTGTCACATCAGCTGTCCAATCAAATGGCTTGGTCTAAACCAGTGGTGGAAGATGTATTCAGATCTTGTACTTAAGTAAAAATACTATTACCACGCTGTAGAAATACTCTCTTACAAGTAAAAGTCCTGTACTGAAAATGTTAATGAAGTACAAGTAAGCAAGTATATTCAGGAACATGTATTTAAAGTATTAAAAGTAAAAGTACCCTAAGCAGAAAAATCTTAAATACATTAAAAATACATATTAATAAAATATATATTAATACATATAAATACATTTATAAATAAATAAATGAAAACAACAGACAAAAAATTAAAAATAATTTAAAACGCAAAACTCACAAAAGAAAATCAATTTTAAAAAACCCATCCAAAGAAGTCAAAATTTTTTTATTTTCAAAAGACTTCAGTGTTTCTCATAATAGTTTCAGTGATTCACTTGTTAATCAACTATTTTTTGCAGCTGTGATTTTATAGACTGTTTGTTTTTTAATTTACAACAAAATAAATTCGATTTTTTAAACTCTTCTATTCTTCATACAAAAATCTTAATCTGTTAAGTAAGACATTTCAGAGATAAATATACTATATTTCACTACATTTATCTCTGAAATGGGGAGTAGAAGTAGCATGAAAAGGAAATACTCAAGTAAAGTACAAGTACCTCAATTCATACTCAAGTAAAATACTTGAGTAAATGCACTTAATTACATTCCGTCACTGGTCAGAACTTTTTCTGTCACCTTCTTGGTTAAATGACTTTCTACACTGGAGGTTACAAGGATGACATGGAATTGTAAAACATATAAGAGAGTGGATAAGCCACATTTAATGTTCATGAAATTGATTTAATTTGTTAAATCTGCATTCATTTTTTAAATTTTTTATTTTTTTTTTAATGTTTTTAGAGGATTTTTCTATGTATTGTTTTATGAAACCCCAAAGTGTTCAATAGACATTTCTTTTAGTATTTATGTTATTATAAGATAAATAGTCATATGAATGATAATGTATAAAATATAGGGTAAATGAAGTAATAGTGTGAAATTGCCTGATTAAAGAAGTCGTTAAGCCAATTCATTATAAAATTGAATTGTCTTACAGTAAATCAAAATGGTCATTTTTAAAGTCATTATTTCATTATGTCTGTCATTCCAGTGCTGTTGTCACAACCCTCTCTCCTTTAAGCCAATCACTCGCAATTCGCTAGAGCATCAACAATGTCAAAGTAATTCAGAATCAACTTCTTAGCTGCTATAAATAACAACAGCAGACCTACACAGAAACAAAAACTAGCATCCTCATTTATGTTGATACTCGTGGTCTCTGGAGCATGAAAAAGTGGTGTACAAAGTGCCATTAGCTTCGTAGGAGAAGCAAGAGTTAAACTGATAACATTATCGATGGCTGAGTCCCATTTAGTGCCCCAGTAAGTTTTTCTAGTGGGCAAACATGCATAATGTACAACAACATGTACTCATCTCAAGGTGTCACATATTGCGGCTTTACAATGGACTTCCGCATCTACTTATGACATTTTAGATATTCTTCTGCGTCCTTTGTTTACTTTTCGGTATGGTGCTACCGTGATGTCAACATAAACACATGGTAGGATGAAGCTGCATGTAGTTATGTTTAGACAACACAAGCACATGGCAACCAATAGATGTCAATAAATGCGCATGCTGGCACCGATGGTTAGGATTAGGTGAAGGGCGCAGATAGTAAGGTGTAGAAAAAAAATATCACATGCAGACGGAAAGTGAACTCCCTACTCCTGCATAAAATTCCAGGGTTTGTTGGACCCACCCTGCCCCATAGGCGCCCTTGCTGTCCTTATATTTCGTCAGTACCAGCAACATTTTAATCCTGCTGTGTTTCATGCAGATGCAGCAGGTGTTGTCCGGCCCTCTGCCAGCTTATAATAACACTACAAACAGTTTGTCAGGCTGCATTGTCACCTGACGCCGTCCAGCTGCATTTCATACACACGCAAAAGGTGGCTTTAAGTACTGTCAAAACTCTACAATTTAACGAGTTCGGAATGAGAACGGGCTAACAGTACAAGGACCTCCCCTAAGTGGAATGCAGCTACCATTAATGCTGTTGAATACATCTGTGCTTTTCCTACTATGACATGTCAAAATGACTGCCATGAAAATGGCTCTTATATCTGCAGTGTCATCATGAAAAAAAAATCATAAATAGAAAAATTTGTTTTATATCTATTTAATCTTTATTTAACCAGGAATAGTCCAATTGAGATTTATACTGTCCTGGCCAAGACAGCAGTATGAATAATTTCACACAAAAGAGCAAACAGACCAAAAACACAACAGCAAAAGTTAAAACAAATTTAAAAATTCCCACACAAGCAACAGGCAACCAACTTAAAACAAACAGCCATTTAGCAGCATTCAGAAACAACAAAAACATGTCATGATGAAACTGTTATTGTGAAAATGGATGATAATACAGCATTTTAGAGCTTTTTAGCTTTTTAGTTATTTAACACAATTTAGTCATATGCTAATTTATTAAAGAAGTTTTAAAATATGTAATATTGAAGACTTTGGGGTTCCATGTTGTTAAACGTATGTTCATTTATTTGTTTAGGGATGTAGCTCTTTAACAAACCTTTTTCTTCTCACACATAAAAGCTAAAGGCATGGACTGAAGACATTTTCTGAGGAGATATGATGGTTCTGGCTTTAATTAGTACAGCCTGTATTAGTAATGTCATCTATTCTTTACAGGCTATGCTAATCTATGCCAGAATCAGCAATGCAATGGAATCTGAGGATTCAGCTCTAAACAATAATCATGTTTAGATCATTTTCATCCTGAAGGAAAAAGGAAAGACAGAAGTACAATTGTTTGTTTAGACTCGTCTGTAGTTTTTCCATGTGTAAAAGCAGTGCACAAACCAACAGAGAGACTACCAAATGCTGATCCTTGAGGTATCCCATCGTTGACAGGGCAGTCCGTCATTTTGACAAATTGCATCATATCAAAGAAGTAACAGCAGAACGTGTGCAGCTTCTCATTCTCAGCTAGTGCAGATCATTAGCTGTTTCCAGTTAGCAAAAATTTGTAGCTCGATGACCAAATGGCCAAAATGACACTTGGCCATTGTCTGGTTCAAGGTTTACCATGGAGGAATGACAATTTCTGTTTGTAAAGCCAGCGAAAGTGAAAGTAACAGCCAACCCAACACTGACTTGTTTGGTGTTTCGCCTCACTGTATTTTAAGTCAAGTCAAGTTAGTTTTATTTATCAGGCCCATTATGACAAATCACAGTTTGCCTCAGAGGGCTTTACAGCGTATAACATCCCTCTGTCCTTGGACCCTCACAGCAGATAAGGAAAATTTCCCCCAAAAAACCCTTTAACTGGGAAAAAACTGTAGAAACCTCCAGAGCAACTGAGGAGGGATCCCTCTTGAAGGACAGACAGACATGAAACAGATGTTGTGTTCATAGATAAATAAAATGACGGCAATATATGACAAAATGATACATAGGAAATAGAAGGAGAGATGCACAGGAACAACAATAACAAAAGTGAAATAACATATACTAATAGTAATGGAAATATGAATAAATGTAGTTCATGATTGTCAAGTCAAGTCAATTTTATTTATAAAGCTCATTATCACAAATCACAATTTGCCTCAGAGGAGTTTACAGCATACAACATCCCTCTGTCCTTAGACCCTCACAGCAGTTAACTCTTTGAAACCTTAGCAAATGATTGATGATTGACTTCTTTCAAAAATAGTAAGAAGACAATAAGCAGCTTAAGAAGAAACTGCCCCCAAATAGCATAAAATTAGTTAAAGAAAAGAAGTACAAGAAAATTTAAAAAACCCAAAATGAATGAATCCATAGTAAAAGTAACATAAATAAGCCTGTAATATAACTTTAAATATATAATTTTGAGAATTATAAAAATCGTTTTCTCAGCAATTTTCCCTAGCTGTAGCTTTTTAAAGCTACTAATTCTTGCCAATTTGCTCATCATATGTTTTTTCCTATATTTTTTAAAAACACGTCAAACCAATTTGCCTCAAAGGTTTATATACTTGTGAAGGGCGTCTGAGCACAACACAAGAAAACTGATGTCAGTCCAGTTTTTAAAGGGTTAAGGGAAAACTCCCCCTTAGAAATCTACAAGAAAAGGGAGCACAGAGTCCAGAGAAGAAGCCAAGTTAGTGATATGCAGTAATAGGACATGAATGTTTGCAAGAAAAAACACACTACACACACTTTAGTGATGATGATGAATGAGAGGGATTACTTCTGTATAAGTCTATACGTTGTTATTTAGGAAAATCCTGCACAGTATATCTTTAAATAGCTCTCTGGAAGCCGGTGTCTGTACTCTGTCAAAGATCATTTGAAAGGACCAACTCTAAGTGATAAGTCTTCTCTAAAAGCGATTGTGCCATGTCGGTTTCAGATATCACGTCCTCCCAGTTAAACATTCATTCATAATTTAATCATTTTGAATCAGGACCTCCAGTCACAGTATCTCATAACCTGATAAAAACATTCCCAATGTTTCTCACCTTTTGTCTTATACTCTCCTCTCATTCCAAAATCTGCCCTGCAGTAACCCTGTTCTACCCACCATCTCTCAGATCACCTGTCTCCCACATCTGTTCCCCATCCTCTCACTACCCTGCAGCACACATTCTGGCCCACTTCCCACTCATTCCCCACCAGATGTCCATTGTGTTTCCCTGTCTCACTGTGCCAGGCTTTTTCCGCTACCTGTTTTTCAGACCCATCTGCTTTTTTTCGGATTTTTTTTTCAGTTGCCTAAACTCAGCTCTTGTTTGTTTTTCACAGACTTTGTATGCCGACTTGTTATTGACCCCATCTATGCATGTGTGTTTTGGTCTGTCATCCATGGCCTTGATGCTGATGCTGACTTGATACAGGTGTAGCAGAATAGACAATAGACATATTAATTTATTCTATGGTATGTGTTCAATATGGAATATGTTGTAATATGTAGTCATTTTACCCAAATCTTTCATTTGTTCTGTAGCTTCAAAGTTATCCCTCTTGGTATTGGCAGTAATGTATTTGTTTTGTGTAATTATGCCCTCTACTGACCGTGAGTAGACAAACTTCTCTCAAACTTCTCGCCTCTTCAGTCCGCAGTGGTTTGGCTGCTTAAGGCGTGTTGTTGTAAAGATAGAATGCACATAACAGCGTTTTGCTTTCAGTGGAGTCATGACAGGAATAAACTTGAGTTCGACAAAATATGCCGGTGTCCAGCATCTGACTGTGCACCAGAACACAATGCAGTGTGGTCATAATCTGCAGACCATCCTGGCTACATATGATCTTCACAGCCTTGATGCACACACTAATTCCTCACGCACTTTTCCACATGCTTGCTTCTGCTGTCTTTTTACCTTTCAAGAAGAAAGACCCCTAAGAATTCTTGATGGGTTGCTTTCACTAGTTCTTGAGCATGTCTTTCTCCGGTACTAAGGATGCAAATTGTGAGGGAAGAAAAGATTAAGGAAGCTATAGTATGCCAACACGCTGCAACATGTTCTAATCCCAAGTGATCACATATTGCAGCTTTGCAGTGGACTTCTGTATCTACATATTATGTCCTAGGTATCCCTCTGCTTCCGCTAATTATGTTTTGGGATGCCACTTCTGTGATGTTAATAAATGCACATGTTGGGATGACGCAGCACAGGGTTATATTTAGATGCACACGCTAACACACACACACACACACACACACACACACACACACACACACACACAAACATTCAGACAGGAAGTGAACACCGGGCTCACACATGAAGTTCTGGGGTTTGTTGGACCCATCCACCATTCCTCCCATGTGCCCTATAGGTGACTCACACTCCTTATATTAAATCACTACAGGCAGATTTTCAACCTGTCACTGTTCCATGGCATATCATACACACACAACAATTTCCGTCTGGTCGCGTTGTGAAGAGATGCCGCCCATCTGTGGATTAGGCTGATGCAGCAGGTGCTGTCTGCCCATTTGGCATCCCGTATTAAGCGGATGCTAAAGGTGCCTTTTGGCATAGGGATCGTATGCTCAAAGCACTGTCAAATTGGCAATATTGGATGACTTTGGAATGAGAACTGGCTGGGCTACAGCATATTTGGATCCAATGTAATACAATCTGCCTCATGATGGTAAGATGTGCTGTCTTCAAACCTGTGGGTTGCACTGATTGAAATATGTAGCAACTTAATCTTTGAATTAAATAAGATCCTTTTGTACAAATGTTAGTTAAACAAAATGCATCCTTCATTTTTTAATCTTAAATCCTTTTTCTTTTTCTTTTCCTCAAGATGTCCATTGGTCATCATGAACCTGACCTCCAGCTCTGATTCTATCCACTTCCTTACTAATAGTTCTCCTGGTATGAGAGACCAGCCTGATACCACCATCATAGCCGAGACTGCCATCTTAGGTACTGCTCTACACGACATCACTTAATATCTTTAATACAACTAAGTAACACAGATATTGTGATTTTTGTGCATGTTTTAGATTATATATAAAATCATTCAAAAGGATATGTAAAAATACATAAAATGGAAGAAAATTAACCATACAGTCAATCCCAGCTGGCATCAGGTGTCAAAGTGATACCAGAAAGAGGTTGGACTCTTGCTTCCAACAGACTTTAAATTTTGGTTGGAATGAAAATCAGGTTGCCAATTTAAATGTCTTAAATAAAGGCTTTTTTGGGTTGATGTTTCTCTACATCTTCAGGTGGCTCTTACCAGGAATTGGCCATATTATCTGACAGTGTTGGTGGGTGGAAGCAGCACAATGTCAGTCATGTCTCAAGGTACGGAGGCAACTTCACTGACTCTCCAGTTAACAGCACATTAATGCTGCCAACAGAGGAATTTGACCCATTAGGAGGACATACTATCTGGCAGGTAACAATCAGCTGTGATGTTACTGCAGTTCTACCAACTCCTCTCTTATTGCATCAGTTTAAGTTACAGCTTTGGTGACACTGCAATGTTGAATACACCATCAATGTATACGTGTTTTCACCACATATACATGTTAGTAACTGATTCCTTATATGGCTTACTACTTCTCTGGCACCTAAATGTGTAGACATGAGATATGTACACTGCAGGTTGAGAGCACTCCAGAACAAAGCAAGCAGAGTATTTTGTGGTCTCACTGTGTAAATTCCATGGCTTCAGTAGCGAGGAATTCTAACCGCCAGACAAACATTCAGCTGTGCTCTTCACATGGCTGCACCAAAGCTCTAGGGAGTTTACGGCTCATTTGAAGTATAGTTGCTTATAGTTGGTGTTCCAAGATAAACTTTGCATCCACAGAAAGCTATGAGACTCGTCCAAATTAATTAATTACTTCATTCTTTCCATGTTAAAAAAGGGAACCTCCATAAGTCTGGTCAAATTTTAGTCATCCGCTTATCAGCTTCTTCAAAACAAGCTTATGACACGAGAAAGTTGAAAATCATCAAAAGCTGATTGTAGGGTTAATAGTCATATTAAGAGGTGCATCAATAGCATAGACAGCAACAATAGCAAGACAGCGTCATCTGCAAAAAAAATGCTCAATTTAGAGTGAATGAAACTAACTTTATAATAGTTACTGTATGGTTAATAGAAGATGACCCAGAATTGGACCTTGTGGGACACCTATATTAACTTAGACAGCACTTGACTCAAAACTCCCTCTTAAGTTCTTCCTGTCCAGTAGGCATAAAATCATTGAAGGTACCATTAACTTAAACCTAAAAAGAATAGCTTTAGGAATAAAAGTGTGACAGTATGTTACTAATTGTCCAAGGCATTGCCAATGTCATTTACCAGAACAGCAGCAGTTGTTGTGCTTGGACATGGTTTAAATTATGACTGCTGACATTTAAGTAGGGAAAAGTCACCATAATGGGAATTTTTCTCTTATGACTCTTTTACTCAGAGATTGTTTTTATATTTAGATATAAAATACTTTCAGGCAAACAACCTACATGTGCCTGCAATCAAAAACAACTGAAAGGTTTTTTGATGAGGAAAACATGTCCTGAGGCATCAAACCAAAAGTGGACATTGTCTGATGTTATATATAAAGTGTGCCGTTTTAATTGCAACAGTGCAAGTTAAGGTTGTAATTCACACTGACAGAGTGTGTCTAAAAAACAGCATCCTTGGGCTGTTTCTTCATGTTTCGATAATTTTGTGTGGCAAAAATTTGGCAAGATTGTGTATTTTTGACAACAGACAATAAGTCTTCGCTCTACTGAAACCCATTCACACTTCAATTTTTGTCCTTTTTTCTTACCTCTTCATCTCCAGGTCATCATAATCGTCTTCCTCACTGGATCACTTTCTCTTGTCACTGTCGTTGGCAATATCCTCGTGTTGGTGTCATTCAAGATCAATAAGGCACTCAAAACAGTAAACAACTACTACCTGCTTAGCCTAGCATTTGCTGACCTGACCATTGGCACACTCTCAATGAACCTGTATACCACCTACATCATCATGGATCAGTGGGCTCTGGGGCCGGTGGTCTGTGACCTGTGGCTTGCCATAGACTATGTGGCCAGTAATGCCTCAGTCATGAACCTGCTTGTTATCAGCTTTGACAGGTAACAGGACAGTGTTTATTATATTTTTACTAATAAATTAAAATAAAACAGAGCTCATATCCACCATCACATGGATATACACTGTTCTTCTATTAAACGGATCACTGTATCCAAGTGTTAAAAAGCACATATTTTCATATCGTATAATGATGGGGTTATGCTGAAAGCTGCTGGAAACAGGACATATCCCTTTGACATCCTGCTTAACTGTTTAGACTTGTTATGCTTTAAAAAATCCACTAGATGTCCCCATGTCTTTAAAAAGTTTGCCTAAGACAAGAAGTTAGTAACAAGAAAAATCACTGAGGTCTTAATGGATTTATGTAGCTATGTATATATATATATAAATAATATGACTAACGCCACAATCACAAATTCATAGGCTAAATAAAGCCATACTAACATAATAACAGCATTGTGGCATATGATGTGTAATTTAGATTTTTTCCTTCTGTTTTACTATTACCATGAAAGCCCATCTCAAAAATTTGGAAGAGGCCCACATTTAAAAAACTATGGGGTCTGTTAAAAACAAACAAACAAACAAACAGACAAACAAAGCATTGATTTTTGTTATTATTACCTCAAGGACATAAATAATGCAAAGAAAAGATTTTTAGAATATTTTTCTTTCTTTGTGAGGACTTCATGAGGACTTAAAAAGGATATTGAAAGTCTGTTGTGTAAGAATTAAAAAAAAATGTTTGCTGGTGACTCTAACTAATACTATTAAGAAAGACAATGCAGTAGACACTGATGCACAGAGCGGTTACAATTTCTCTAAATATGAACAGTTGCCAATTTTTTTCTGTGTTGTCTTAGGTATTTCTCTGTTACCAGACCTTTGACTTATCGGGCTAAGCGTACAACCAAGCGAGCCATGACCATGATCGGATTAGCCTGGTCAATCTCTTTCATTCTGTGGGCCCCAGCCATCCTGTTCTGGCAGTACATTGTGGGTGAGCGGACAGTCCAGCCCAACGAGTGCTACATCCAGTTCCTGTCCGAGCCCATCATAACATTCTGCACTGCTATTGCTGCGTTCTACTTGCCAGTAACTATTATGTCATTCCTGTTTTGGAAGATCTATCAGGAGACAGAAAAGCGTGCTAAAGATATACAAGGTCTCAAGGGTTCTGGTGCAGGCAACAGCCCAAACCAGGCTCAGAACCAAGGCAGTGGTAGTGGAAAAACTGGTGGAGAGAGTGCAACTAGCAGCCCAAAGGATTCGTCAGCCATGCTGCGCCAGATGAGTTCTCAAAGCTGCAGCAGCTATGAATTAAATCAACCTACAGACAACAAAGACAACGCCAGCATTGCTGTTGGAACGGGAAGCAGAGGGGGGTGTGGCACATTCTGCTTCCGGTTTGCTTCACTGCTGCCAGGTCGCCATGCCTCAAAGAGGTCTGTCAACACCACAACAACCACGATGGGTGATGCAGAGCAGAGCAGCTGTGACAGCTTTAACAACAACGAAGTTGGTGCCTCCGGGGACCAGTCAGGTTCAGAGGACGAAGCTGATGGTGCAGACCCAGCAAGGCCTCCAACAGGTTAGACATAACCATACTAAGTGGTCTTGTTTGACTTGACTTGACTTGACTTGGCATGCAGTTTTATTTATAGAGCCCATTATCACAAAACATTGTTTGCCTCAGAGGGCTTTACAGTGTATGACATCCCTCTGCCCTTAGACCCTCACATCACCCAAGGAAAAACTCACAAAAAAGAACCCCTGAAGGGGGAAAAAAAGGAAGAAACCTCAGGAAGAGCGGTAGAGGATGATGAGGGATCCCTCTTCCAGGACGGACAGACGAGTAATAGATGTCGTAAATAACAAATGAAATACAATCATGGCAAAAAAGGAAAGAGAAAGAGAGAGGGGGAGAGAGGGAGAGAGGGGGAGAGAGACATGGCAATAATAGAACAGATGCATGTCATATTACAAAAATGGTAAGGTGTGAAATTATTAATTACACTCTATGATGATGTTGAGGGAGATGAAACAGGGGGACATGCAACTTGTTCTCCTCCCAACTTGTCACATGTTGCTGCTTCCGTGTCTACATTTTAGGTATTCTTCTGTGTCTGCTGTTTATGTTTTGAGATGGCACTACCATGATGTCAGCACAAGCACATGGTGGGATTACACTGTACGTGATTATGTTCAGACAACAACAGAACATGGCAACCAACAGTGGAAAGTCAACTACTGCATATGCTGGCAAAGGTGGTTAGTATTAGGGGAAAGAGACAGATGGTAAGGTACAGGAAAAAAAAAATCTCATATAGAAAAGAAACAAACACCTGACTACCGCATGAAAGACTAGGGTTTGTTGGATCCATCCACGACCCCGCCCACTCCTAGGCACCCTTGTGCTCCTTTATAACGATGTTATTGGCAGCATTTCAACCCATCCTGGTGCATTTCATGCAGACACGACAGGTTCCATCTGGCCGTCCGCTGGCAAATAATACCACCACAAACGATTCTGTCTGGCTGCGTTCAGACCTGACGCTATCCAACGGCATTTCATGGGCGTGCAAAAGGTTGCTTTTGGTGTCACAATCTTATCCAGAAAGCACTGTCAAAATGGCAGTATTTTACATGTTCAGATTGACGGCTGTTCGTGATATATATATATATATATATATATATATATATATATATATATGCATGTAAAAAAGTAATACAAATAATGATGATGATAATGTCTGTCTATCTATCTATCTATCTATCTATCTATCATCTATCCATCTATCTATTTATCTATCTATCTTTCTATCTATGTTTAGATGGAAAGAAATCTAAAAAGGGGAAAAACAACAAAGACAAACAATCATCATCCAACAAAAGTCGAAAAGGGTCACAATCCAGCCCTGTCACCTCATCGCCCACTGACCAATCACCTGCAGCCATCACCATGAAAGACGCAGCGATGGCCAAACGCTTCGCCTCCAAGGCCAAGACAGAGATCAACAAGCGCAAGAATGAAAAAAAGGCAAACGAGAAGAAGGCAGCGCGGACACTTAGTGCCATCCTCTTTGCCTTCATCACAACATGGTTACCGTACAATATCATGGTGTTGGTCAACACTTTTTGTCAGGACTGTATTCCAACAACTCTTTGGGCACTGGGCTACTGGTTGTGTTATGTTAACAGCACAGTCAACCCCATGTGCTATGCCCTGTGTAACAAGACCTTCCGGACAACTTTCAGGGACATTTTGATGTGCCAGTGGAATCAAAAGAAGAACAAGCCTCACTTTCATCAGAGGAAGGCTGTGGCTTTCAAGAAAAAAGACCCAATGTAGGGTCCAGTAGCAAATAATTGATACATTTGTGTTTAAGATGTATTTCCAGATCTATATTCAGATTTGGATTGCTGCGTACAAGCCTTCTATTTCAGATGCTGAATAGAATTTTGCTAACCAAAACTGATTCTACAGGAAGTCTTGCCAAGCTAAAAGTGGGGCCAAAGGCTGCTCTGTTAGTCTGTCCATATTTGGTACTTTGCATGGTCCTTGAGCATAATTGGCAATAATTTGGTAACCACTTCAACTATTTTTTTCACTTTTACTGGCATTTTTACCCATTACTCAGAAAACTAATTCATGAATTTCATTATGTATACTATTCCTGGTTCCCAGAGGATAATTTACAATGTTTTTGGTGGACCCATGAACTTTTGAGGCTATCAATACTAAATGGAAATATTCCAATAGAACTGACACTTTGTTAAGCCCTGCCCCTTTGTGATGGCCCGTCAAGCTGTCTGAGCTAGCATGGAGCTCACACTATAACTGATGGCACTCCCTGAAGAAAGCTATCTAATTTAGGGGGAAAATGAAAAGGAAATTTCACAGAGAAGCTGAAAAAAGGTCTAAAAGGTCTAAAATATGTTTTAAAAGGATATATCCGGGCTGTCAACCTCACCAAAAACAGATTAAAAAGATAGCAGCTAAAGCCTAACACACAGATCACAATGTAGAAGTTAACGTCCACATTCGCCTTTAGTAGCTGTAGTTTATCATTAGCTTGCTAATGTATTATTTCACATGCCCTAGACACAACATTTGACTTGAAATTTGCAAACCAGCCTGAAAAAACAAAGAAAATCTGAAACAACTGTATCGGAGTCTATGGGTCATGTAGCTATTGGACCTTGGATCTGGCCAATGGTGCGCTATGACTAGCCAGACTGCATTGTCAGTTGCCAGTTTATTTGGTTCACACAGCTAATTTATTTAAACTGTTTCTAAGAAGTGTTCCTTCATCTTTATTGTGATTTTAGAGGCTGTAGTTTGTGCTTCTTTGAAATGTATTGTGTTATTTGAGAGGTTTTGCTAATATTCACCCAAACCTTACTGGTAGAAGTGGTGTGCATCAGATTTGATTTAAAACTTCATTAGTTTTAGACAGGTGTACTTAATAAACTCAACAAGTTCTCATTCCAAGTTGTCACATATTGCTGCTTTGCGGTGGACTTATGTTTCTATATATTAAACTCTAAGTATCCTTCTGCATCTACTGTTTATGTTCTGGGATGCTAATACTGTAATGGCAACATAAACTCATGGTGGGATTACAATTCCTGTGGTTATGTTTCATCAACAAAAGCACATGGCAACCAACGCCAGAACCACAACAAGCATACATGCTGGCATGGATGGTAAGGATTAGAGGAAGGACGCACAAAATAAGCTGAAGAAAAAAAAACATCACATGCAGATGGGAAGCAAACACTGGACTCCCAAATGAGTTTACTGAACCCATCCACCACCCTTCCCACACAGCCTATATGTACCCTCCTGCTCCTTAAAATATATCATTACGGGTTTCAACCTGACGCCGTCCTGCCACGCTTCATGTGGATGGTTCTGTCAGGCAGCATTCTCATGTGACAAAGTCCGTCCAAGTATCCTGCCAACGTGGCAGTTAATGTCCGCTGGCATATAATATCATTGCAAATGGCTCTGACCGTCCGTGTTCTCACCTGATGCTGCTGCAGCATTTCATGTAGAAGCAAAAGTACTATCAGAGCAGCATTATTTTAAGAATTTAGAATGAGAATGGGCTAAATAAACTGGTAAAAAATTGTCAAATGCACACTTATTTAGTTTTCACCGCCATCATTTAGAAATCTGTTTTGCAGAACCCTCTTCAGAGACTATAGTTTCGACACTTACTGAAATTTTAAAAATCAGAATTAGATTTTTTTGAGTATAGAGCCACCAGTAACGACACAGTGGATTCCTGTTGATACCTTTGTTTAGTCAGGGGAACAGTTTGCTTATTTTTCAGTTTTGTAGTGTCTGAATGAAGCTGCTCACAGCAATGTATTGCCTGCTTAAAAAACATATCCCTCTGTGACACTGATCCTTGTTCCATTTGATTGATTGTATATACTAAATACTAAAGAATAGTGTAATAATGTAAAGATACATGGCCACTGTACATTTTGAAAAGCAACTGTAGCATATGCCAGCATGCAAAATTGCCATGGATTTTGGAAGAGCTGTGTACCAAAGTGCATTTTGAGAGGGGGTTTATGTGGGCACAACTACAGCTGACAGTGCCCTGTTCTGTTGGTACAAATATGGGACATAGCATACATGAAATGTTTGGTGCAGAGATATGTTGGTCCACTTGTAATGCTCGGACCACTATTGTTTTGAAATTGGAAAACTTCAAAAATAGTGAGTCAAAAATTGCCATTATTAGTTTCTTTATTTTCATTTTCCATATACAGCACATTCAGAAATGCTGGATAATTTTGCATGAGAGCCTTTTTTTTTAATATATCTTGTTACTTTCTTTTGTGAATGTACTCAATACTGTTAGATGTCTATAAAAGGGACATTGTATTATGTATTACCAACATGTTCTCATCCTAAGTTGTCACATATTGCCACTTTGCAGTGGACTTCTGCATCTACATGTTACACAGGTATCCTTCTGCATTTGCTCTTTACATTCTGAGATGCTGCTACAGTGACGTACACAAGCACATGACTGGATTATGCTGCACGTGGTTATGTTTTGGCAACAACAGCACATGGCAACCAATGCCAGGACCACAACAAATATACATGCATGGGAAGCAAACACCAGACTCCTGCATGAAAGTCCAGGGTTTGTTGGACCCATCCACCACCCCTCCTGCCCAGCCTCAAGGCGCCCTCATGTTTTTATATTTTGTTGTTATCGGCAGCATTTCAACCTGATGCTGTCCTGTCAAATTTCATACAGACATGACAGGTTCCGTCCAGCTGCGTTTTAAATAACACGGTCCTTATGAGTAATATGCAGACGTGGCAGGTGCCATCCTGCTTTCCGGCGGCATATAATAACACTGCGACAGGTTCTGAATGATCGTGCTTTACCTGACGCTGTCCAGTGGCATTTCATGTGCTTCAAGCTGGCTTTTGGCATCATGATCTTACACCAAAGGCACTGTAAAAGAAGCAATATTTTACGAGTTTGGAATGAGAATGTGCTTTTCAAATTGACTATGACAAAACATTTACAAAAAAATGATAAACAAGACTGTCTAAGCTGTGTTCAGAAATAGTGGTAGTGGTGGTAGCAGTAGCTGTTAGTTGAGGTTTTTTACATTCACAGATCCATCCACAGTTTTCATTTCTTTTGAGAGAAAAGAAGTCCTTTCAGCTTCATTGCTCTGTTGAGATTTATTGGATGATTAAACACATGTTTAATTTAAAAGCCCCCAAGCCCTCTCTTACACACTCACTAACTACACCCATGAGCCTTGTTTTAGCAGCTGACATCAAACACTACAGAACACACCATCCTTTTTGATCCACCTCTGCCATTTGCACAGTGACAAAAATGTACAAATATTGTCAAGTGAAATGCTGTTGTGAGATGCTATACACACACTTTTATAAACAGTTAAGTTAATAATATGCTCTTGTGTTTATTTGTGTGTTGAAGGTTGTCTATGGAGTTTTTTTCCTCTTCTCTTAACACAGACACACACACACACACACACACACACACACACACACAAGGACATAGTTACTATTCTGCTGAGCAACACGTAGCCGTAACATGCTGAGATGTGCTGCCATGTGCCACAGAAGTCAGGGAAAAGAGAAGAGGAAGACTGCAAGCTAGTGAACAATGGATGTTAACCATGTTTGATTTAAAGTAGTTTAAAATGCTGCTTTACAAATTTGCCATTAGGAAGTAAGTGCGCTGGGCATGTGATGTGAGCACAAGCTACAAAATGAGTTCTGGTGAGTCACACTATATGTAAATATAACTGTAATTTGTTTACCACAGGGACCCTTTTAATGTGTGCAGCTCAACTCTCTGCACAATTTTAATTTTGCACTAATGTTCACATGAATATAAAAGCTGAATAGTAATAAGATGAAATATGTAACCTTTGGTAAATTTAGCCATAATTGCTGAAAATATTTTGTAAAGATAAAAAGATTCTGACATGTTTCCCGACAGCAACTGTGGATCAGTGTCACTAAAACAATGGTGCGACAGCGCCATCATGTGGCGTCTAGTTTGAAGTGCTGAATTGTTTTTTGTCTGGAGCTGCTGTGCATGTGACATTTATAGAAGATCTTGCAACATATATAGTGGTGGAATATAACTAAGTACATTTACTCAAGTACTACACTTTAGTCTTTTATTTTCATCCCACTTAATACTTTTACTCCATTACATTTCAAAGGGAAATACTGTTAACTTCACTACACTCATTTGACATCTTAAGTTAGTTAGTTAGTTCATTTATAAATAAAGATTTTTCGCATAAAAAAAGCTGATTGACAGAAAATTAATTGGTAAATATTTTGATAAACATGTCTTTTTTTCTTTCTATTTTTAAATAGTTTTGAGGGTTCTCTTTTTAACTGCATTGGATACTTTGTCAAGTATATTAATAAACATTCAAGTAATTTTCTTTTTTCCTTTGTTTTTAAGTAGTTTTGAGTTTGTTTTTTAAATAAATCCTTGATTTAATTTGGAGAAAGGCCGCATAATGCTTTATTAGGTAGAGGGTAGATTTATTAGTAATTTTCAAACATAGTTTAAAAAATGAAATTGTAATTTGTCCTTGATCCTGCTAAATCTTCAGAGTTGATCAAAATCAGCAGCTGCTATGAAATTTCCATGTGGTTGCTTGGGCATGTCTTTAAAAGTGATCATTAACAAAAATGTAACATCAGTGCAAGAAAATAATGGTGTAAATTTGCTAAAACAGGAGTAGTGTGTTCAAATGTTTTTGTGCCTGTTAAAATTTGAGAGGCAGCATTCTCAGTGAAGGGAGCTCTGACTGAATATTGCAATTATAGAGTCTGCCTTTTTAATTTTTCTGGAAATGTACGTGTGAAATTAAAGAAAAGTGTCAATCATTACACCTGCATCCTTTTCCTGATGTGATGAGATGAAAACCTCCAAGAGCTGCTGCAGGTATTTTGAGGTAACATAGTTTTGTTTTGCTTTTTTTTCAACTAAACTGATCAAAGTAAAGTAAATAAATCTTGAATAAGATTTAGAATGGAAATTAATGAATAGGGAGCGTTATACACGCTCGTTATACACGTACAAGTATTGTCGTTTGTGTATGAAGGCTCATCATTGACATGAGAACCAGCATCCTTCAGTGACAGAGAGCTGTGTGCCAGCTCCTGGTGCTGGAGTCCAGCTCACATGGAGCACTGTGGGTAATGTAGGCAGGAATCAGGGAATTATGGGAGATGTAGTGAGCAACTGTGTGATTAGCTGCAGTGACAGACTGTGAGAATGCTCAGCCAAGAGGAGGGTGTGCATTTCCACCCCACCCCCCCCCCCCCCCCCCCCCGCCCCAGCACAGTGTCCCAGTTGCCAGCAGCATCTTTATTCCATACAGGTCTTTTTCTTCTTTTTTTCCCAGCAGGCCTAGTTCTGTGTCCCCATCCCAGTGTCTCTGCATCTCTCCCAGTCTGCCTCTCAGTCTGCTCCATGGAGCACGCAGTGCCTGCGTCACTCCTCTCAGCAGATGGAGAGGAGGAGGAGGGGGAGGGTAAGACAGAGTGAGAGAGAGGGAGGGGAGGAGGAAGAGGGAGCTGTGTGTCTCTCCTGCATCAGCGTCAACATCACTGCCACGCCAGCCTTCGTCACCACAAAACAACAAGGAAGATCGTCGCACAACACAGCAATGAAAAAAAGCACCATCAGCACCAGCAGCTCCTCCTCCTCCTCCTCTGCCAGACTTGCATCCACGGATTAGGCCGAAACGCCTCTACGCTCCCCAGGCACAGGCATCTACAGCTCCCCCAGCCAGGAGGAGCCCTGACAGGCATGACCTGAGAGGAAAGGCCATCGCACGCTCTCTGTCAACATGGGCAACCAGGAGGCGAAGCAGAGGAAAGCTGCAGCGGCGTCGGGTAATGGAAGCTACCCTTCACTGGATGAAGGATGGAGAGAGGGAGGAGGGGACACCACAAAAAAAGGAGGAAAGAAACTCCATGGTAAGCATGGAGGTAAAGGAGCAGGCAGCGGTGGAGGAGGAGGAGGAGGAGGAGGGGGGATGCATGGCACAGGACCAGGAAAGAAGAAAAACAAATCTGAGTCCAAGTCCTCCGTTTTCTCCATCCGGAAGAGAAAGGGCAATCTGAAAGGGAAAGGAGACGCGTGCTCCTCAGTGACAGGCTCAAAGGAGGACGTTTTAGTGTCTCAACATGACGAACTGGACACTAAAACACCTGAGATGTCTGCAGATGAGCTGGGACAGTCGGACACCGAGGCCGAGAAGAAAAAGAGAGCAGAGCCAGGGAGAAAGGATGGAGAGCAGAAGCAGGAGGTGCAGCGGAAAGCCTCCACAGCAGCAACATCTCCCGCAGAGGATGGAGGGCAGAAGGGAGGGAGCTCAGGGTCGGACACGGACATCTACAGCTTCCACTCAGCAGCCGACCACGAGGATTTACTCGCAGACATCCAGCTTGCTATCAGGCTGCAGCACCAGCAGCAGCATGGGGGGGTTAACTCGATTGTGGAAGCACAGGGAGGTGAAAGGGATCTCAGCTGGGCAGGAGGGGAGGGGAGGAGGAAGCAGAGTAATGGGGGAGTTAAATTAACCCCTCCTGAGGAGCTTGACCTGACTCCAGAGTTGGAGCTGGGCTCTGACGCCCTGTCGTTCCTGGAGACGGGAACTCTGTGCGGCTCTGTGAAGCACACGGAGCAGCCTCCAGCAGCACACCTCCCCATCCACACAGAGGTGCAGGAGAGGAGGGAAGAGAAGGAGGAGGAGGGGGTGGAGCATCCGGAGCTAAATGGGAAGGAGCCGAGGGAGAGAGAAGCCTCTCTTTGTGTTGCCACAGGCACAAAAGACCAGCATGCTTGGGTGCAGCAGCCCCCTCACGCAGCCGTCGTCATGGCTACTGCAGGGGGGGCAGCAGGCAGCCCGATCGCCATGACAACCAGTGGTAACAGCTTCCCTGACCTCACATTTGACAGTTTGGGGAAATGCCCAGGGGACAAGGAGGAAGCAGGAGATGAAGGAGAAGAGGAGAAGGAGGAGGTGAATTTCAGTCCTCAAGCTGCAGATGGCCTCAGTAGGAGTCCTGAAGCCACTGAGGGGCCCAGTTCAGGGACCATGTTCGGAGAAGGTGAGGGTCACTTGGGCTCAGGTACCAGTGCAGAGTCCCTAGAGGACTGCCTGAGCACTGGATCTCACCACTCTTCTGCTGCCGGCATAAGCGCCTCCCCCTCCAGCCAGGAGGAGGTCAGGAGGAGCAGCGTGAGCTTTCTGCCTCCCCAAGAGAGTCCCACACTGGCCAAACGACTCCTCAGGTCCAACCACTCCTCCACCTCCTCTAGCCCTGTGGTGAAACCCTACCCCCCCATCTTCCCCTCCTACATCAAGACCACCACGAGACAGCTCAGCTCCCCAGGACAGTCCCCAGCCCTCTCCCCGTCCCACAGCCCTCTGTCCCCGCGCAGAGCCCACCATCACCTCCACAGGTACCTTAGGTCCTGCAACACCTTCATTGTAATGATTGTTATTGATTGTTATTCTTTAACCCTTTGAACCCTGGGAAAATTGGCTTTTTTATTTTTTTTTTTTCATTTTTTTCAAAAACAAGCAACGAAAGAAAAAATAACCCCAAAACTGGCAAAAAGTTTGTAAGAAGTTCAAGAAAATTACCTGAAAATTAATAAAGAAGAAAAAAGTTCTAAGAAAGGGGCTTAAAAATTACAACAAACTTTAAATAATAACATAAATTTAAATAAGTAATTATGATCATTAGAAATATAGTTTTTCCTTAGTCTTTCTTTTTCCCCCCTATATTTTTTCATAGCCTTTCTTAAATAACTTTCTAAATATACCAATTAGTTTAATTTCTTTAAAAAGAAAAAAAATGGGGGGGGGGGGGGGGCTTGGCACAACTTGGCAAGATATGTCCCACAGATTCCAAAAAAAAAAATATTTCTTTCTGCACTTTTTGGGTAATTTTTGGGCCGTGTGTTAAGTTGTTCTTGCCTTCTTCCCATATTTGTGAAAGAAATCAAACCAATTTTCCCAGGTTTCAAAGGGTAAACCCATTTGTTGCAGTTTTGCTCTTGTATTTTTGGTTTTTGAAAGCTAATTTAGAAAAAAAAACATCCAAAATCTTCATCCTGAGCATGCTTGGGCACTGAGTGTGGCTTTTAATAGAGGCAGCTGCACACACTTCAGTGAAGAGTGTGAAGAAAGACCGACAGGCCTGCTGGGTGTACTTAATGTTGCAAAACTGGGATTGGATGATTGCTTCTTATTGGAGAGGTCTAAATGGATCTAACTTCCTAAACTCCGAGTTTCGTACATTGCAGTTTTTGGATTCAAATAATGAAAAAATTATATCAAGAATGCATTTTCCACACATCACTTTAATATTCCACAATACCACTGTAAAAGTAATGGAAATATCATAACAGCGTTTTTTGCACGAGTTAGTCCATTCACCAAAAAAAACCTAAAGAGAAAGTTCACCCTAAAATCAAAAGTTAATATTTTTCCTCTTACCTGTGGTGCTTTTTATCAGTTTAGATAGTTTTGGTGTGAGTTGCTGAATGTTGGAGTTATTCACCGTAGAGATGTCTACTTTTACTCCAATATAATGGAACTAGATGGCACTCAGCCTTGGAGTGCCAAAAATATCAACAGCAATGTCTTGTTCCAAAAAAGGCTGGAGCAGTTACTTAAGATAATGAGCTTGTGACTTGCAGTTTCATATAGAAACTCATTCTTTGAACCTTCTAACCGCATCACCTATGGAAACGTACATTTTCTCATAGACGCGAGGTGTAACATTAGCCAGCTCAGGTGAGTAAGTAGTTACCTCTCATCCATGAGTAGATGTGTAGCTGTAGATTATTCTCTGCGTTGTGTTGTCTAGAAGGATGAAACAGGGACCATAGCTCTCTTGCCACTGGAGCAGGATTTATTTGCATGCCAGCTCTGTGCAAAATGAAATAAATTCAGTACAGCTTCTTCATATGACTGGGGTTCAACATGCACACTTCTCCTCAGCTGTCTGAACTAATGCATGTTTAAAAACATTCATACAATAATGTCACAAAAACATTATGAAAAATACATTTCAATATTTGTCTGATCGGATAGTGTAAAATTCCCTTTTGACAAATTCTGACTGTAAAGTTCCTTTAAAAGACTTTTTTTTCTCAGTCATTTATTCATTCATTTTCTGTAACCGCTTGTCCTCGTAAGGGTCGCGTTGAGGCTGGAGCCAATCCCAGCTGTCAATGGGGCAGGAGGCGGGGTACACCCTGGGCAGGTCGCCAGACTATCGCAGTGCCGACACATATTTACAGTCACAGCTAAGGGCAATTTAGAATTAGGGCAACCTGACCTGCATGTCTTTGGACTGTGGGAGGAAGCCGGAGAATCCAGAGAGAACCCACGCAGACACGGGGAGAACATGCAAACTCCACACAGAAGGGCCCCCGCCCACGGACCGAACCCCGTTCCAACCAGGTTACGAACCACGCACCCTCTTGCTGTGAGGCAACAGTGCTAACTACGAGGCCATCATGCCGCCCTTTTTTTATACTCAACAGTGGCAATTTTTTTAACGTTTTATAATGAACAATATGAATTTAAACATGTCACAATAACATACTATGTATTATCAAAAATACAAAATCATTTGTGTTGATAATATAAATACACACGAAAACAAACAAAAGAACTTGCATACTTGTGCAACATGCAATAAATTCAGGACAACAGCTTCATATGACTAGGTTTCAACATACACACCTTTAAAAGAAAGAGAAGAAATACAGCAGACTGCTTGAGAAACCACCTGCATGCTCTTGTAGCCTAGCTTGAGATTGGTAAATTAGCATGCAAAAATGTGTTCATAAAATGTTTATGTTCATAAATGTTCATAAAATATCTGTGAGCCTAACAACACAAATTTGAATCACTATATAAAGTTTAAACCATGTTTTAGCTCTCTGTGAGCAGGAGCAACTACAAACTCTTTCCTCTCCTCAGCAGGGCATGATGTGACTGCATGGATGTATTATAATGTATTATAAATGTGACTGAGAAGAGTAGCGCGAAGGTAGGGGAAGTGACGTCATAACAGGAAGTAACGAAAATAAAACACATTTCAAAATAAAATACAAATATATGTAAAATAAATAAACATAACGATATGACAACGTGAAAATAGATACTGAGTAGGGACTTTTGTTGAATTACAAATCTATTACTTGAACACACCTGTTACAGATGCACTCTTCCTTCTGCACGGTGATTCGTTTGTAGTTCCTGCATGAAACTGCAAGCAACAACTACGGTAGATTAATCTGAATTAACCATGTAAAGATTTCTGGAAAGAGACATTACTGTTGAGTCTCCAAGCATCAGGGGTTAAACTACGAAGCAAGTTGAACAGAGCCCGGCTCTCTTTAACTAAGCTGGCTCAATAAACCCTGCAGCCTCGGTCAGAGCTAACAGGAACCATGAAGGTGTCTATCAACTTTCTTTGTTAACTCAGGCTTTCTGTTTCAGACTGTCAGCAAGTCATTTGACACTTAAAAATAATAATTCACGGGCTGCCTACTTCTGCCCTTTGAAGAATATTTAAATTTACTATTACAGCACAGTGACACTGACAGAAAATAACATATAGTGAATGCACAAATTAATATAGGCAATCTGTTTAATACTAACAGACTAATCTATCAGCTCTACAGTAGCAGTGAAAAGCATATAAACACAAGGGGTAATACAGTATGGTATGATTGGAAGGGATAATATTGCATTTAATATAAAATCATCCTGATTAAAAATATATAGTGACCTGTTCATGCATAAAGCGATCTGTGGTTTTAAAGAAGCTTCCTTTACAAATTGACCAGAAAACACCACACACACATGCACAACAATAAGATTAAGGTAAACAGTATTCTTGCTCAGGTTTGGCTTTTCTTTCTTTCCTCTGTAAAGAAAAAAAAATGATGCATATAGCAATACTGTTAATGCACGGCTTCGTTTGTTGATATTCATGTCACATTATGGTTCAACAAGTTGTACAAAGTGTGATTAAAACGTTTTCTCAGCTGACAGTCTGTATGGCTCATATGCTGACACTGATTATAGAGTGACGCTCCTCAGAGAAGCTGTGAAAGATGCTTTTTAACTGATTTCAAGCGGAAACTCAGAATATAACCTGCTCCCCACCAGGTTCAGTTTCACACATAAGTTACCATGGCGATCTAGCAAGGGTAAAAGATAGCAGTCTTCATAGTACAGGAAACCATGGCTTTAGACTCAACAGATCTCACTAAGGCACTAATCTTGCTTCGTAGTAAACTCCCCAGAAGTCAAGTGCCATCTAGTTTCATTATACTGGAGAGGAGGCAGACGATATCTCCAACTCTCAGGCACTGACACCAAAACTATCTAGACTGATAAATAACACTACAGGTAGAAGTAAATATGTATTGTTGATTTTGGGGTGAACTGTCCCTTTAAGACCCTTATAGACATGCACCCTTTCACTTGATGGTCACTTCACTTCATTTCCATAAATACTCTCTCATGTCAGAGCTGTGAGGAACATCGGTGTGAAAGTCACCTTTGTCTAAATGACCAAAGGTCATCACTTAAACAGACCGATGAGCCAGCGATGTTGATGTATTTCATGTCTGGACAGTAAACCTGCTTTTTCCACTTATCCTTTCCCATAATCTCCACATAGTACTGAAGTCAGCTCTGACAGAACACCCTGGTGATATACAGAGCTGTGCAGTTAGCATCATGCCTGCTTTTGTTGTTGTTGAAGTAACATCACTGTGTGAAAATGCAGTGCACATCAGTGTCCCTTTCAGTTGTATTCATGCTCAGACGAGTCACCTGACTAAAGCAGACATTTGAGTTTTAAAAGTTGACTTTCATCCAAGGAAATGAATTGGAACTTTAGGCTACCTGAAAGTTACAAAAACAAAATGTTTGTAACGTTTTGGTTAGATTTCTTTTAAAAACATGGGGAAAAGGCAGCGAAAGAAGAAATGATCCAAAAATGTGCAAGAAATTGGTAAAAAGAACAAGAAAATTGCCTGAAAATTAATAAAAACAAACAAACAAACAAAACAAGGCAAACAAGATTTGGAAAAAGTGACAAAATTTAAATATTTAATTATGATGATTACTCATCATTGTACTGTACATGAGAATGTTTTCTTTTAATGCCACTTTATACTTCTACTCCACTATATTTCAGAGGATAATTTACTTCACTGCATTTATCCAACAGCTTTAGTTACTTTACAGATTAAGATTTTTGTATAAAAAATAGAAAAGCAAACTGGCTTGATTTCTTTTAAAAACATAGGAAGAAGGCAATAAGCAACAAAATGACCCAAAAATTGGCAAGAAATCAGTAAAAACTACAGGAAAGTAACCTAAAAATACGCTTGAAAGAAACAAAACAAAACAAAAAACAAGGCAAAAAACACTTGAAGAAAGTGCTTAAAAATATTATAATAATTCTATAACATAAACTTTAATATAGTTTTAATATAAACTTGCAGTTTATATTGTAATTATGATAATTATGAATATAGTTTTATAGTTTATAGTTTCCCTACTTTTTTTCTTTTTTTTTTCCCCTAGAAATTTGTCCCTAGCCATTTAGAAAATAATTTTCTAAATCTACCAATTTCTTGAAGTTAGTGGGTCATTTCAAACCAACGCTCATTGTATTATTTTCGCTGTTTTTGAAAGAAATTTACATTTCACATTAATTTGCTCATAGTAGAAAGGTTGAAATACTTGTGAAAGGCGTCTGAAAGCAGCGCAGGAAGTGTGCTGTTGCACCAGGTTTTGAAGGGTTAAATCAATAAAAATAAATAAATAGTCTGCTTTCAAAGAACAAGATACATACCGAATAGACTGAAAAATGCAAGAACACGGGTTCTTATGTCGTCATTGTAATGTCCCCTGTGTTATCAGTTTGAGTTATGTGTTTTCACAGCACAGCTAACCTGAAATGTGAATGTTGACAGGACGATGGCTGCACGCAGGCAGCGCTCCCGAAGCCTCGCTGGGCCTCTCAGTCGCTCAGCCGACTGGACGGAGGAGCTGGAGAGGAGGATGAGGAGCAGAGAGGAGGATGGAGGAGGTTCAGGAGAATATCTAGTGGGCTACAAAGGAGGTGGCAGCCAACCCCTGTGTGCGACCAGAAGATCCTCTTGTGGACAAGTTTCTACCTGCGGCTTCCAGGACGTCTTCACAGGTACGCACAGAGCGTTCACATGATTGTTTCTGTTTCCTGAGGGCATAAAGAAAGCAGGAGACGAAATGTAACAAATGTGCATCAATGACTCTGAGGACAAACAAGCACTGATTGTGTTCTATTAACCCTTTGAAACGTCTTTCAGAGACTCCGGAAGAAGGCAATGAGCAACTTGTGAAGCGACCTAGAATTAGCAAGAAAATTGTAAAAAGTAAAATAAATTACTTGAAAATGAGCAAAAAGAAAACAAACAAACAAAAACAAAAAAAAACAGGAAAGCAAAAATAATAAGTTAATTAATACATTTAAGAAAAACAAGGAAATTATCCCAAAAAGGTGCTTAAAAATAATAGTAATCCTTTGAAATCATTTTAAATATTTAATTATGATAAAATAAATAGAGTTCTATGGACATATTTCCCTAGCTTTTTAAAATAAATTATTTTCTAAATCTACTCATTTCTTGCAGTTTACAGGACATTTCTTGCCCAGTTGCATGTTTGCATTTTTTCATGTTTTTGAAAGAAATCAAACCTAAACCAAACATGTAAAAACATGTGAAAGGTGCCTGATTGCAGCATAAGAAACCCAGTCACCATTATCTCCAGCAGGATTTACACACTACTCCGACCCAGTAGCTCTGAAACAGCTGAGAAATCTCCTGTAGATTAATTTTACAATAACTTTGATGTTTCTTTACCTGCAGGTCAGTGAAAACATCATTCAATCAAAGATCAATACATGAAACATAACCTCTCCAATGCCAACATTAAAAGCATGCAGTTAATCCCCTAAAAATAGATGTTGACCTTTGGCATACAGTGCTAGCATTTGTGTCAGAGAGTTGGACATCAATAAATGCATAGAGAGATATTTTTAACTGGAGACAAGCTCAACCCGTTTTTCATTGCTCTATGTCTGCTCATGTGCTTCTCCTTAAATTCACAGTAATACCCTTTGTCTTTTCTACCTTTCTCAGAAATTAACAATTTGGTCACGCTGGAGCAAATTAGCTTGATTTATTTTAAAAGCACAAGAAGAAGCAATGAACAACTTAAGAAGAACTGGACCAAAAAAGTAAGAAATTATTAAAATATGAAAAGACAATTACTTAAAATTAAGCAAGCATGGCGGTGCACAATAAAACCGCAACCCGGTTTGTCCGGTGGCGTTCTTATCTGACGCATTCCAGCTGCATTTTATGCACACGCAAAATGTGTGGCTTTTGTGTGTGTTTTTTGGCTTGGCGAACCTATTACAAAAGTACTGTCAAAGCGGCAGTATTATATAAGTTCATAATGAGAACAGGTTGCAACAAATATGTTTCGCCATCTTTAAGTTTAGACAAGTCAAGTTAAATAGATTCAGTTAAGGTTAAATAGATTCAGTTTAGGAAAAGAATCATGGTGGTGACATATGTCAAAATAGTTCAGGGTTCACTTGGTTTCACACAGTTCCAAAAACTGTTCTCCTGGTGGTAAGTACAGTGTTGTTTGACCCATCCACTACTCTAACCTGCCTGCCCACACAGACTTTTGGTATTTATACTATTACTACTACTACTACATGGTCAAATGAGCCTTCCCTATAATGTGGGTTATATATATGAGTTGCTGTGCATTACTTTTTGTGTGGATATGTACAAACAGTGCATGAGAACAGCCTGCATTATGTGGTGGGGGGCATAAAATGTGTTAAAATTACATGCTTGCAACACAAAAACAATGTCAATGCAAAGTTGCTAGGGATCTTTTGTTGTGGTAATTGCACAAAAGTATAAAGAGTGGGGATGTCTGCGTAGGGCGGGCCAGAGGGACAGTGGATGACTGAAATAAATATGGATGTGGGAACGCTGTTTCTGTAGTGTGTGAAAGCAAAGTTCTGTTTGTTCACATGACCAAGTTTTTTTTTCTCTGATAGTAATCAAGTGTTTTTTCTTTTCCTAAAAATAAGCAAAACTGACTGTTCATAATAGATTTGGGACTGCCACTGTTTTTTACATGAGCCTTGTTTTCTTCACTGGCTGTGCAGGTCGAACTCTCCTGGAGAAGCTGTTCCTGCAGCAGCAGCAGGAGGAGCCGGAGGAGGCTGAGAGGCTCTGCTCCAGGATCTTGGCCATGGGTCTTCTGCTGCCGTTCACTGACTGCTTCAGAGAGCAGCTGGGAGGCAGCAGTGCCCACATCACCCCCACAGCTGCAGCCAAGTTCGATGTATGCAGTCACACTTCACACACCTTCACCTAAATCTGTTCATTTGCTTTGATCATTTTTCAGTGTAAAATCTCATCATCGTCATTATTGTCTGTTATCATCATCATCATCATCATCATCGTCAGCATCAAAATTTTTGTCAGTCATATTCATCACCATTGTCATAATCATCGTCATCACAGTCATCATCACCAATGGCATAGTCACAATCATCAGCATAATCATCTTTGTCATCACTGTGCAACAATCGCTGTCGTCATCATCATCGTGATCATCATGATCATCATCATCAACGTCACAGTCATCATCGTCATCGTCATCAACATCATCATTGTCATAATCATAATCATCAATGTCATCATAACCATCATCATTGCCATCATCGTCACTTTCGTCATAGCAGTCATTATCATCGTCATCATCATCGTTCAGTATGTTTTGAATTTTGTCTGCCCTTTTTTGCATGCCGCTTTCTACTGTGATCAGTTGTATTGCAGAGCCCACCACAGGGACGTTACTCTCTTGCTTGGCCGCTAGTAGTTGTAGCCTTGCAAGATCCCAACCAAATATGTAGATTGTCTCTCATCCATCCATGCATTAGCAAAGAAGTGTGGTGGCACAAAAGCAACCTGGTCAAACTCCTACGACCAAATCACTGTCATGCTGATACTCACTACAACAGCACTGCAAAAATGTACTTGTAATTCTTTACCTACACCAAAAATTTAGCATTTAACAAGAGTTTTGTTCCCTCAGCATGACCAGCTGTACACATGGGCAGCAGTTAACCAGCCACCTCACTCTCTGGATCCTCTCGAAGGCAAAATTCTACCAGGGCAGCTGAAGGGCCCCTGGCCCCCAGCCAAGCCAGGCGGAGACAACAGTACTGGACTCAAATCCACAGAGGCAGGTAAGATCAACACTCACTCATGGTATGCACATATACAAATACATCACACATTGGCTGCTTTGTCTGTTGTAGCTCTTCTTTTTGCTGCAATGTAAAATCTGACAAATTATTCTTATTAAAAATAATCTTGAAAACCGATTGCCTTGAAAACTAAAGTATAACTATAAATCTAAATGTATGTTTACTTTATATCAAAGTGTTATGGTTACTTGAAATTTAGCTGTATTTACTTAATTTTGTGAAGTTGTCACAACTTAAAAAAATGTCAAGTAAAATGACCTTGTTCTTTTCAACTGTTAGCAACTTCTGTAAGCCCATGCAGCATGACTGAACTTGATGATGACAAAGAGGATTTTGCTATTGATGAAGTCAGGACATCTGCAAGTTCTGTTATCTTAACATATTTAAGAATATACAAATATGAATACATATATACTGTATATATATAGCACTTTAAAACACACCCAGTCACCCAATTGTGCCACCTCTCGATCCACAGCACCTCCCTGCCCCTGTACACACACAGAGTAGTATATTGGTGAGAGAGCAGCGACATGGGCCTTGGTTTGTGATGAGGGCAGCTCCTGCTACCAGGATCAGCCAATAGCAACATTCATTTGCAATAGGCAGGTTTCAACCTTTAGAGGGCAGTTACTATGCACATTTAAATACATTTTTACACTATATTTGGAATTTTAATACTTTGCACTCAAATGTCAAGCATTGGACCAGAATGCATCAACAGCACAGGCTTTTGAACTGAAGACAGTGGTTTGGGGTTTAGTTACTCTTAAATAAGGGCTACACAGACTCTATGCTTGAAAGATGCTTAATAATCAGCATGATTTGACCACTCTTAGATGAACTAATTATTAAATATGGACATATACTGAATGCTTCTCTCATACACATCTTGACACAAGTCATTTATGAAAAACTGTTTGCAATATTCCTGTAATAATGTCATTTACTTTTTTCAAACTCAAAACCACACTGTGCAAATATCTCCCCTGACACAATTGTGTTAAAGTAATATCACCCGTAAGATTTCTATGGGATTTTTGGTGGGGGCTTTCTCAGATAGTCTGTATTTTGTTGTATAATACTGCAGATGTATGTCATCCATATTTTTTTCAGACATTGTCACCTTGCTTTCAGTATTGTGTCACCCTCCAACAGAGAAAGTAGAACGTAGGGAGGTGAAAGTGGCAGGGTGCTGGCCAGCAGGAGGAGGACAGCATTGCTACTCCTGTCAAAACCAAGACATCCAAGTGTTTAAAACTCACTGATGATTTTATCTGCATTCAGCTTTATTCACGGACTCTGACCTTCATGTTTCTTTTCCCCTTTTTTCCATTTTCCTGTCGGCATTTAAATGGGATTTTTGGTCTTCATGCTTTGGCTTTTCAGAAGACAATCAAGGTGAGTCATCATTTCTGTATGTTGTGGGCTGCATTTTTGTGTTTACTCAGAGAAGTGAGAGAATTTGAGAGAATGCTTACACATTGGCATTGTTGTTTAGTCTCGGATGAAGATTTGTCAGCCTGTTTGATAATATCACGACTAGAAATAAGCCTACCCCTCCATAGTGGGTGGAGAGTCCCAGTTGGGGATGTATAAATACTGACCTGCTCACAAAGTATAACACTTGTATCATCTTTGGCCACTTTGGTATTTGAGCTTTCGCCTTTGTCCAAATAGTCTAAGCTCAATTTTTTTCTTTTCTTTTGTTAGTAAGGTTAGGTTTCTCCAGTATCATATAAATCCCTTTTATGTAGGCTGATATTGGCTCTTTTACTTTTTAATTACTTAACCATTAGGGACAGTTTGGCATATTTTACACACTTTTAATTCTGAATCTTTTGATCATTTTGGCTATGTTCATGCGCATGGTATACATTTTGGCAAGATTGTGCATTTTTGTTCAATCTTGGAATTTCCAACACAGCTTCTACAATAACTTTAACATACACTGTGGAAACTAAATTGTTACATTCAGACTGTTAAGTGCAAAAAATGCCCCACTGAAACCCATTTAACTTGCAGTTTTTGATCCCACAGTTGTCAAAGCATAAAAACATGCATTGTATTATTTTTGGGTGTCATTCTGGGCTTTTGCCTTGGAATTTGTCATTTTGACTGTTTTCCACCTGATGATGTGATTTTTTTTATCACATTTGGCATATGAAGAAAATACATGCTATTTCTACTAGGTGCACTGATGCTGCTAATGACTGATATACCCCAGACTGTTATCATCAAAAGAAAAAATTACTCTGCCTGTAGTATATTGAAAATAAAACCCACCCATACACCCATACATTTAATGTAAAACATAGTGGCATCATGGCAAAAAAACTGGTATTTAAAGGGTTAACATTCTGAAAATTGATGAATATTTGATATTTACGATTAGGACTGATGTTTGTTAATTAACTATTTAATTAATTATTTGATTTCTTTTTTTTAAAACATAGTTTAAAAAAATGACAAATCTACCTTGTACCTTAACTCAAAGAAGGCAGACAATCATATTAATTTATCTCTGTTGTTCTGTGTAGTACTAACTGTTGATATGTCTGTTTGTACAGAACACCATGCAGCCATTTTGGGTTTGACACAACCACAGAAGGAGAGCTATGAGGTCAGTCACTTTCATCTTCTCGAGTTTACCTCCAGCTAAAGCTGAGAGAGAAATCAAACCTTTGGCTTCAAAGGGTTAAAATCTAAAATCCTAGGTACAAAATACAAGCAATACTATACAAAATATTCCCAGTACTAAGTGTAAAAAATATATAAAAGTGCAATAATAGCATCATATGATCATTGAGTGGATTGATAGAAAGTGAATATGGATATGAATTTTGCACATGGCCAGTGGTGGTTGTTCCTGATGGACTGAGGAAATGGCTGAGGTTAGTAAAGTCACAGCTTTTTTTCCAGTCTGTTTGTGCATGTGCAAATTGATCTGTAGTGGCTGCCTGATGGGAGGAGCTGGAACAGATGGAGTTCAGGGTGTGTAATAATGTCTTTGAGGTTGATTTTTGCCCGTCTCACACAGCGAGTGTTATAAAGATGTTGTAGTGATGGAACCTCAATGCCAACAATGTTCTGTGCTGTTTTCACAACATGCTGGGGGGCTTTTCTGCCAGCTTTAGTGCAGATCATGTATCAGGCTGTCATGCAGTTGGTGAGGATATTCTCTATGCTGAAGCTGACAACCAGTTTTTGGGGTAGGTTGGTTCTCTTTAGTCTTCTAAGAAAATAAAGGTTGTGCATTACTCACTACTGCTGAGGTGTTCAACAGAGATCCTCTGTGATCGACCAGCCCAGGAACTTGACGCTGGTGACTCTCCAGTGCCTCTGTGTTGACATGTTTCATCTTCACGTGCTCCTGAATTCCACAATGATATTCTTAGTCTTGTTTATGTTATGTTTTTTGTTTTTGCTTAGGAGAGGGACATTCAACCTTAAATGGTTGTATTTTGATTTCTTTTAATACCCTCAGAATTCCAAAAACCCACATGTGGGTGCTAACTGTTCTGACAATCAATGTTAAACAATGCAAATTGGCTTTATTTTGGCTGTGAGGAGGGGCTTCATCGTTATGCTAAAATCCGCAATGATCTCCTGTTTTGTTTTGGGGTTTTTTTGGGTCTTTCAGACCATGTTGTTGTTGCTGCATGTTGTCTGCAAACTTAACTATGATGTTTGAACTGTGAATGGGTCGGCAGTCGTGTGTGAAGAGTGCATAGAGAAAGGGGGCCCAACACACAGCCCTGGGGGACACCAGGACTCAGGGTGAGGGCGGAGGACATGTGCTTGCCCAGTCTGACAGTGAGGGGTGGTTGATGAGAAAATCTAGAATCCAACTGGATATGGGGGATGCAGGATGATGACATTAAATGCACAACTGTAGACCTGTGGTGAAATGCAATAAAGTATATTATATCAAGTACTGTATTTAAGTACAAATTTAAGATAGTTACTTCACGACATACACACATACATCAAACAGCTTTGGTTACTTTAGAAATTAAGATTTTTGCATTAAAATCAGGAGTTTTATAATATAGTGTTTTGTTTTGTTTTTTATTGAATTACCAAACAGTTTACACAAGCACAGCTGCAGTGATGAGTTGTTTGATCAATCATTTGACTCTCAAAAAATAATTGCCAACTCTTTTGATAAACATTTAGGGGTTTTTTTTATATTTATTTATTTTTAATATGTACGTTTGAGTTTGGGTTTGGAGTTGAGTTTCTCTAACACTTTTAATGACTTTGAGTTTATAGATTATTTCTTCTTTTTTTAATAATTATGAGTTTGGGGGTATTTCAATTTTTTTTTATAATTTTAATGTTTTTTTCTTCCATTTTTAAGTTTTGGGGGTTTTTTGTGTTTTTTATGAATTTAAGGTTTTGGGATGATACTTTTACTTACGTCACATTTTTAATGCAGGACTTCTACTTGTCACAGTATTTTAAGAGAGTGGTATTAGTACGTTTACTTAAGTAAAGGATCTGAATGCTTCTTCCACCTCTGCTGTAGTCCACAAAGAGCATCCTGATGTAGGTGTTGTGTCTTTTGAGGTGGGAGAGGGCTGTATTGAGAGCCAAACTGATGGTGTCCTTAGTCTACCTGTTTGCTTGATTTTGGAGAGTTTTTAATAACTGCTTGAGTGTGGACAATATTTTTTTTGTAAATAAAGGAGGAAAAAACTAAATTTTCAAAAATAATCATGTTTGTGTCAGCCAACAGCTGTCTGAAAAAAATCTTCTTACACTTTATGGAGCAATTTTTTCTCAAAATTTATTCCAGCCTCATTCAACAGAAATCTATCCTGGTGATATAGAACTTTGTTGAGCTGAACATATTCTATATAATTCAATATTTTATCTGAAATTGGATTGGGAATATTTTCACAGCATTTTCTTGTGGCACTAATGGACATATGTATATGAATCTGTAGTTGCATTTCCAGTTAGATTGTAATTAGGGCAAAGAAAGAGACCCATATTCTGTTTTGATTAACGCCGTAACATGAGTTCAGAGGCGCAGCTTTCATAGAGCGCTGTAATGTGACAGAATGCTTTGATATCATAGAATGCTTTGATGTCAGTGGTGCCATAGTACAGCATGATGAATCATATGGTTTGTAAATCTAATCTGACGCTCTGCACTAAAATGAGAGAGCTGTTGTTCCAAGAAACAGTGTTCTATTTCTCCATGAATTAACGAACAGTATCGTAAATCACGCATTCACTCCATTCTACGTTCTGCTGCTTTGTCTCACGAGACAGAGCGCCCAGAGTGCACTCTGCCACTCTGAGAGTACAATGTTTTGGATAACTGAACCATACATTCCAACAGTGCTCTGAGTTTACTCATAGTCCAGTTTGTGCCAGAGTTTCCATTAATGCATTTTGTGAATTTGTAGAGTTTTCTCTGCAATGTCCAGGGGAATTAAGTCTGACAAAACTTTTTGCAAGCATTGTGAGCATAATGTGTTTGTCATATTTTCAAGCCAAATCGTTGCACCACTCCATTTTTTCACATGATTAAGTGTAGTGGAATTGGTCCAAACGGCCTATAAAATTTGTAGGGAATCCTGGGCTGGGGTGGACACATAGACTGTCCCAGAAAGCAGGTAACAAATATGATGCAGCATAGCAGAGTCTTTGCTTGTTCAACTTCAGCATGAAGCTTTGTTACATTACACCGCTGCAGATGTCACTAAAGAGAGAGCTATTTTTTTTTTTGTCTGACCTCTTTGCTCTCCTCTCTGCAGGAGGAATGTGTGCTGCCTTCAGCCAAATTGAAGGAGAAACACGTCAATGTCATCCAGCAGCTGGAGCAAACCATCGAGGATCTCAGGACTAAGATAGCGGAGCTGGAGCGACAGCCCCCTCTGCTGGACAGCATGAAACCCGCCACCTCCACCACGGACAGGGAGTGTGGAGGGGAGGAGGGCCTGCTGAGGGTGCTGTGTGATGCTCACCTGCAGACTGAGGCAGCTCCTGCTGCGGGCCCCCTGGAGGCCAAGTCTGTGCAGACCTCCCCCATGGACGACAGCTTTAAGTTCAAAGTGCCTTGTAGCGAGCCGGGAGGAGTCAGCAGTCTCCTGCAGCCTCCTCCCAGACAGGACGCCTTCCAGTGCTCATGTCAGCTGCAGCCTCCTCCTCCTCCGCCTGCATCTCTTCTTCCAGGAGGAGCAGCACCTCCTCAATCTTTACAAGGACAGATTGTGGCACCTCCTCCACCACCACCTCCACCTCCACCATTACCAGGAGGCTCAATGCCAGCGCCTCCACCGCCACCTCCACCTCCACCTCCATTAGCTCCTGGTTCAGCAGTTCCTCCACCTCCACCCCCACCCCCACCTCCTCCTCTCCCTGGTGGCATTGCTCCACCCCCACCTCCTCCACCTCCACTTCCTGGTGGCATTGCCCCGCCACCACCTCCACCTCCTCCTCCTCCTCTTCCTGGCGGCATTGCTCCACCACCTCCTCCATTACCAGGAACAGGAGTTCCACCTCCTCCACCACCACCTCCAGGCTGTGGGCCTCCTCCACCACCTCCTCCACCAGGAGCCATCTGTGTGCCACCTGCTCCTCCAGGAGCTCTGGGCTCCCTGCCTCCTCCTCTGCCGTTGGGGCTGTATGCTCTGGGTCTGACCCAGGAGAAGCCGCCCAGGAAGGCCTTGGTGGAGCCTCCCAGACCCATGAAGCCCCTCTACTGGACCCGGATCCAGCTCAACACCAAAAAGTAAATATGGTTGAATACAAACAGTCTCAAGATGATGCATCAGTTTGAATCTTCAAATTTTTGTTTTTGTTCTCCGAAAGAACCAAAAAGATAGTATTGGCACAATTCTATATTTTTCCTGTTTTCAACCAATCATATGTGCAGGGTCAGACCAAAGCCAGCAATGTGTCTCTCAGGATGTTTACACTTCCCTTCCTGTCTGTGGCTCTCAGCACAAACATATAGTTTAAATTTTCATTAAAATAATCTCTGTAAGTCCTTAAAACAGCTTAATGCTGTATTCTTTAACGAAACATTACTCAACCAGGAGAAAACTGAATATTTGTTGGGGACTATTTTCAGCAGCAGATCAATCCACATTTGATGCTCTACTGAGAACTTCAGAGTTGTTGTCCTGTTTTGGAAGTCAAAGGCTAGTGTGTTCAGTGGTAGACTTTTGAATGAGTCTGCTAGACTTCATTTAAACTGCCCAACTAATGGATGCATTTCTTTTTTTGTTTTGTTTTCTCCTCCATGATTTAACCCATGAAAGATCATTTGAATATGCCAGACCATATTCAGTCATAAGGAGAAGAGCAAAAGTGATGTTTTCTCAGAGGTACTATGTTTTTTCAGAGGGTCCAACACCAATAATAATGAACAGAAGAAACATGTACATATTTGCACTAATGCATAATTAATGAAGTGAAATAATGAATGACTGGCTTTAATGGAACATCCAGGAGGGATCAGCATGTATGAGCAACACAGCCTCAAGCCACCGCTCACCACTGGCCTGTCGAAATACGAGCCCTGCTCTCGAAATGTTCCATAATAAATGTTATAGGCAGAACAGAGAGTGGTATTAACGCTTTGAGACCCAAGCATATTGACAGATTTCTTTCAAGAACATAAGAAAAAGGCGTTAAACAACTTTTAAAGTAATGACCCAAAAAATCAGCATGGAATAAATGAAAGATACAAGAAAATGTCCTGAAATTCAGCACATAAAAAGAAAAAATCAAATTAATTAAAAAAAGGAAATGACCTATATTGAAGTGTGATCCGTAACATGACGTTGTTAATAGTAAAAATAAATTATATTTTAAATTAGAATGATAAGTTTTCTGGAACTTTATTTTACTTCTTTGGTAGGTTAAAGGGTTAAAGTCTACATACAAAGTTAATTTTAAAGCTGTGTGAAAGTGTGCAACACCCAAAGATGCTTAGAATGGATTTTAACAAATGCAACGTCATGTTACGGATCACACTTCACACTTAATGCAAATCTAAGCAAAACTTTTTAAGGCCAGTAAGAGCAGGGGGATAACAATGCTTAACTGTTGAAATCTGTAAGCTCGCTTTTGTGTTTCTCAGGGAGGTTTCTTCTTCGTCGGTGTGGGAGACGATCGAGGAGCCCGACTTGGACTTTGAGGAGTTTGTAGAATTGTTCTCCAAAACAGCTGTGAAGGAGAAGAAGCAGCCGCTCTCTGACACCATCACCAAGTCCAAGGCCAAACAGGTCTGTGTGTTTATATTACATGTAATCACAGTTATAGAGTCAAAAGCAGCCAATCATAGATTTTTAACATGTTGATTTTAATGTCTTTTTTAAAACATTTAAGTTTGATATGGCTTATGATGTTGCTTTTGCTTAGCAACTCTCATTATAATAAGTCTTAATCACTAAACTCAGTTCTATAAATAAAAAGATGAATGATATATGGCGGATGTCCGCGTATAAAACCCATACATACACGCATGCTGTATCATTTTGTATAAAGAATGCCCTAAACCAGGTAAGACAACATAAAGACATTTAACCATGCAGTATTTTCATGTTCAAAGAATAAAATTATGCATTTAAATATTAAAATGATGAACATCTATTGGCTAGATTGTCATGAAATTTGCTGTGCATATTCAAACATGCAAATATATTGCCGAGTCGCCATGGAAGTGTTGTTCATTTGCTTAACGTTACCTTAGTTACATCATCAAAGCCTTTTATGTGTCCACTACTTGCTACAAAGCACCTCGAATGAACATCAGTTAAAGTTTGTATTTGATCATAATCAGAGATATTTTTTAGGATCAGAGTGTTAACCCCTATTTTAACATCACATTTTGTCACCCCATGTCATCCGTGTGTGCACCGAGAGGCACATACAGGGATTATTAGGCGCAGAAAAAAACCATCACATTTAGATGGGAAGTGTGCACCAGACTCCTACATGAAAGTCTGGGGTTTGTTGGACCCATCCACCCTGTAGGTGCCCTTTCACTTCTTATATTATGTCATTACCAGCAGTATTTCAACCTGATGCTGTCCTGCTGCGTTTCATATGGATGCAACATGATCTGTCCAGCTGCGTTTTCAAAAGACAATGTTCATTTGCTTCTCACCTGGCTGCTGCAGGTGCTGTCTGGCTGGTGGTAACGTTAGCTCTTTAATCAATCGATCAATGAAGGGAAGAGTACTAGCCAATCAGAGGGAGAGAAGGGCGAGTCGTAGCTTCACCATGCTAAGAAAAATACGTTTACTCCCAGGAGAATAATTTCTAACCATTTCAGTGACCTCTGACATTTTCTTTTGCAGAAGTTTCAACATATTACTTCCTTCCTGCTCTTTAATATTGTGTAGTGTAACTTCCCGTCCTCATACCGCGCTGTCATTAGTGTGCATTACTTATCCTTTACCACCTGCTGCCAAATTTTATTTGTGTGACAGCCATTTTTACAGCATAACCACTGGGTCAAAATGCAGCAACATCAAACACAGCAGCAGCTCATGTGACAGAGGCAGATCTCCAGCACAGCTGAGCCTTAAACTGACCTCATATCTGTGTGTTTTCAGGTTATGAAACTCCTCAGTAATAAGCGTTCTCAGGCAGTAGGAATCCTCATGTCCTCCCTGCATCTGGACATGAAAGACATCCAGCACGGTGAGTCTGTCACTTCTGTATTAGCTTGATATATATGTACAGTCATGCGCTTATTCCTGATGAAACAGAAACAGATGGTACGCTGAGGAAAAGATCCATCTCAACAAGTCATTTAGTCTCATATTCAGACGATTATTGCCAGTGGAGAGAATGATTCTGATAAAAATATGAGAAACTCTCAGGAGCTATAATCTTGCTATAATTTACCCATCTTCCTTCCAATATAGATATGATATTTTGATAGATATTTTGTTTTAGCTATTAATTACATTTTTCCAAACCAGTTGTTGTAACATCTGGTGCACATGTGCGTCTACTGACTTTAAGGTTATTTGGTTTTGTAAATAGATGTATATGAATTGCCGTAAATCTGATGACTGTACATTTTGCAGTATGAGTCTCTGCACTAAACCCAAACACAACCTGACGGGATTTTTTAAGATCCTCCAAAACGTATTTATTATTATTTCCTGCCTTTTCTGATATTTTGTTTTTCATGTAATCACATCACTGTAGCAGAGAGATGACATGTCTACTTTTCTTTTCTTTTCTTTTGTTTTATTTTATTATCTTTATTAATGAATTAAGAAATTTATATATTTTAAAGGAAAAATAGACTTAACTCATGACCTTATAACTGAGCTGATCCTTGACTCCTGCTGAATAGACCTCTCTTCTCCTGTCTTTCTTTAAGCTGTCCTGAACCTGGACAACACGGTGGTTGACCTGGAGACCCTGCAGGCTCTGTATGAAAATGTGAGCAACACTCATTCTCCTCAGTCAGTTTATTTTGTTTTCCAACTATAAGAGAATCTGAATAATCAGAGGGCTTTTGGGGCCTTACAGGTTTGGGACCCTTGGGGGGGACCTAAAATGCTGTTCTTTATTTTCTCTCATAACCACATGCAGCAACCACATGCAGCATCATGTGGTTGCTGCATGTGGTTATGAGAGAAAATAAAGATGAATGTTTAGACAATTTCTAAAATGTTTAGACAACTAAAGCACACTGCAACCAAACACACATGCTGAATTTTGTCCAAGAAGGGCCTCACATTGTCAGACTGTTGTATTGTATTAAACTGTGGACACAGCTGGAGTGAGTCTCTTGTATGTCTCCCTTTAGAGGGCACAACAGGAGGAGCTGGACAAGATCGAAAAGCACATCAAGTCCTCAAAAGACAAGGAGAATGCCAAACCTCTGGACAAACCCGAGCAGTGAGTTGGAGTTGTTCCTCTGAATCTTTGACACTAATGAGCCGCGGTTGATTCAGTGTGTAAAAATTGCAAAGTGCACAAGAGAAACTGAAAGATGGCAGGAGACATGAGCTGGATCCAAAGCCTCTGGCATCTCCTCTTGTGTTGCAGATTTCTCCACCAGCTCTCCCTGATCCCAAACTTCTCCAGCAGAGTCTTCTGCATCCTCTTCCAGTCCACCTTCTCAGAGTGCATGTCGTCCATCACCAGGAAGCTGGACACACTGCAGAGGGTATGCAAGGTAAGTCCAACTCTCACTTTAACCAAATCTGAAGTACTGGCGTTACGCCGAGCTCTCAGCGCTGGCTCTGAGCCAGCTGCTCTTTAGCTGAATGCAGCACACGGTGCTCTCTCTAAAAAGATTATTGCTTCATGTTAACCCTTCAACACCTGAGCAAATTGGCTTGATTCCTATTACAAAATTGTTTTCCTTTTTTTAAGAAAAAATGATTTCTTTCTTTCTTTGTTTTCTTTCTTTATTTTATTTTTCTTAGAAAAAAAATAATGTAAGTTTTTCTCTTAAAAAATATATTTTGTAAACCTGTTTGTGATGCTCAATATGTATGACAATTCTCCCTTTAGGGCATTTTATTTTGTCAAACAATGTTTTCTACAAATTGGTATCAGAAAGTCTATTTTCACTCCTTGCAATTTTCAGTTGTTAAATGATAATAATTAAGTATTTAAAAAACACTGGAGGAGAGCAATGAGCAACAAAAGAAGAACCAACTCAAAGATCTGCTTGATAAAAAAGTACAAGAAAATTACATGAAAATATGTCAAAAATAAATGAATAAAATTAATTTTAAAAATGCAAATGACATGGAAAATTATATTCATTCTGTAACATAATTTGAAATGTGTAATTATGATAACAATTATATTATATATAATATTATGATATGGATAATTACCTCTAAATGAAGTTTTTTCCCTAGCTTTTTTCCTTTTTTACCCCTGACATTTTAACCTAGCTTTAAAAAAGTTTTTCACAATGTTTTTGAAAGAAATCACACCAATTTTCTCTGAGCTCAAAGGTTTAAAATGAAAATCTAGAGAATCTAGAGATTAGGTGTATGTCAGTCTCTCTCTCTGTGTCTCTGCAGGCCCTGCAGGACAGTGAGTCAGTGAAGCAGGTTCTAGGTCTGGTTCTGGCTTTTGGTAACTTCATGAATGGCGGTAATCGAACCAGAGGCCAAGCTGATGGCTTCACCCTCGACATCCTGCCCAAACTCAAAGATGTCAAGAGCAGCGTGAGTAAAGATGCTAAAAAAAACTGCAATAAGAAGTGTTAAAATGCTGCTTTCTGGACATCGTTACTTACAGCCTTGCATGATAAAAAAATTTAAAAAATCTGTTTTTTCACCTCCTTGTTATTTTGCAAAAACACACACACACACACACACACACACACACACACACACAGACACACACACACACACACACACACACGTAGGCCTGACACGCACACATGCACACTAAGGAGCAATGTCACGGGCTGGAAAAAATGAAGCCAACACAGAAGTGCCAAAACCTGCAGTTCCATGAATGTTCCTTGAAGGGTGGTACTAAGATGAGTCAGTTGCTTAGGGACTGGATTTGCTCACATGGGACAAAACCACAAGCCCCATTCACACTGCCTGTTCAAGGTGGAAATATTCAACACATTCTCATCCTAACTTGTCACAAATTGCCACTTGCAGTGGACTTCCACGTCTACATATTACGTTTTAGGCATCCTTCTGTGTCTGTTCTTCATATTCCAGGATGCTGATCTTGATGTTGTCTGGTCTTGTCGTCTTGTCTTGTCGTCTTGTTAGATTTCCTCTTTTATAATTTTTATCGTCTTTTACTGCAATTATTTTTATATTTTCTAAAAAAGAAAAAAAATTTGCTTTACTCTTGTTGACCTTTGTATGTGTATTTTGTTCTGGCCTTTTTGCTTTCTGTGTTTGGCGTGATTGCTAATGTCTATTTTTATTATTCCCTGAGTTTATGCTTTTGCTTTGTCTATCAAAGCACTTTGTAAACAACTGTTTTTAAAGGTGCTATATAAATAAAGTTATTATAATGATTATTATTATTATTACCGTGATGTCAACACAAGTACATGGTGGGATGACGCTGCACGTGGTTATGTTTAGACAACAACAGCACATGGCAACTAATGCAAAGATGTCAACAAATGCACATGTTGGCATCGATGATTAGAATAAGGTGTGGAAAATAAACATCACATTCAGAAGGGAGGTGAACACTGGACTCCCTCATGAAAATCTAGGGTTTGTTGGACCAATCCACCGTGACTCCCACTCACCAAAAGCACTGTCAAAGCAGCAGTACTTTTCCGAGTTTGAAATGAGAATGGGCTGAAATATTGTGTAGTTATATTGCCTGGACGTTCTGTAAAAGGCACGATCATGGCTAATTCAAAGGAGAACAACAGCAGCTGTAAATGTCTGAAAATTGGGGAAAAAATGACATGCAGGAGCATCTCCAAGCAGAGGATGAGATAATTCCCCATAAATAGGGAAATAATTCTTACTGCAATGCTAATGCAATATAATTTTTTTATAAAGCATTGTAGATGTACGTGTCACATGCCATACTAGAGGCAGATGCTGTTGTGTTAACCCTTTGAAACCATAACAAATTAGCTTTATGTCTTTGAAAAATGGGAAGAAGGCAATGAGCAACTTATAAAAGCTGCATTTTACCTTTTTTCATGTTTTTGAGTCCTCAAAACACCTGTGAAAGGGAACTGAATGCAGCAAAACAAAATCCAAGTGCCAGTGTTGCTGTTTTTTTGCCACTAAGTCCCTCCTACTAACAAGCAGCTCTATAGCGCCATCTATGTATAAAAAGAACTCAAACACCTTTGTTAAACTCAGGTGATAGTCACTGTGTTATTAACTTTGTCAAACCAAAGAAACAGTGAAAAGTCCCAGAGAAACACTAGAAAAATCTGACTTCTCCACTCCTGAATATTTACAATGTTTTTTATTTTCTCTACCTGCAGGACAGCATGAAAAGTCTTCTGTCTTACATTGTTTCATACTACCTCAGACACTTTGATGAGGTAAGTGTATTATACTTTCTCCCATACTTTAACTTTCTCTTCTTTCTTTTTGCACATTGCTTTTTTTGTATGCTCTCCTATCAGAGCTGTGAGGCCCGATAAAGGAAATTATAGATTGTAAAGTTCAGGGGCGTATTCTCAAAGCCTCTGACAATACTCTGAGTTTCAACTTTAGACTAAAAATGTTTTAGCATAGAGTCCTAGTTTAGGAGCGATTTAGGAAAATTCTTAGAGCAGCTCTGAGCAGGAAGGGACAGAAACCTTTATATTAGTGAGGAGGTGTGGTCCACCATGTTGCTAGGTATGATGCATTCTTTTCACAGGTGTGACTGGTCACAGACAACATGTCCTTTTGTGAGCCTGCCCTGAACCCTACCCAGTGGAAATGAAATGAACTGAGTCATCATAGTAGACTGTGAAAGCGCTGTTTGTCTTGATCACACTGTGTTGTACCTTTGAATCACAGCAGACTCAGGGTAAACATATTTTTTAAAAATATCAATTATTTAAACTGACGGGGGGGGGGGGGGGACTATTAACATTAAAAACGTACACATACATATATAATAACATAAAAGCAGGTGGGTAAATAGAGAATAAATATCCTCTGTGCCACAGATGCACTGTAGCATTTTTCCAGAGGCCAAATATCTTTTTCCTGGCATTATAGTGTTATTGCATTGAGTGGAAAATGTGAGTGCATATTTAGTAAGATCAATCACAAACATTCTCCCTGCACCTCTAATCATCATCCAATCTGTGGCATCACATAAACTCACTGTCATTCAGCATTTGGAGAATATTTCTCCAACCGCTTTGTCCTTTAACCATTTTCTCCTCTGCTGAAGAAATTCTTAAAAGTCCTCCTCATTCCTCCTAACGGTTTTTCACCTTAGGGGCTCTCTTAATGGCTAAACTGGTTTATCAATAACTTTAACCTCCTTTACCAGGATCTAGTCTTAACTTTAAAGGGAAATTCTTAGAATTTTCTTAGCATTTAATCACTGAAGCAACTCTTTGTACAAGGAAACTTTGTGAATACAGCCCCAGATTTATTAGTTGCCAGTAAATCAAAAACAATGTATACGGTGTTTCTTAAACAGAATAACATTTATGAGTAAATGCCCCAAATGTTCATGTCACAATATTAATATGCGTGTGTGTATCTTTCTGTCTGTCTGTCCGTGCCCAGGACGCTGGTAGAGAGACGTGTGTGTACCCTCTCCCTGAGCCTCATGACCTGTTCCAGGCTTCACAGATGAAGTTTGAAGACTTTCAGAAAGACCTGGCTCGACTCAGGAAGGACCTGCGAGGTAACACATATGCGTGCACACACACACACACACACACACACACACACACACACACACACACACACACACACACACACACAGTATCCAGTCTAAGGATAGGTATGATTGGGAGATTTTATCGATACCAGTAGTTATCTATGCTGTCATTGATACCACTGTCTGTAATTTGGTACAGAAATTGAAGTGACATGATGTGTAAAGCTGTGAAAAATAAAATAGATATAAGTTATTTCATTTTTGCCATATTCTGAGCAACTCTATGTCTTGAACGACTTCTTATGTGACACTGGCTATTCAAATTTCCTTTGACAAACTATTTCCACAAACTGACATGAGCTGCAAGGATTCTCCCATCCTGCATGACAAATCATGGAGCTATTACTTTTGCTAAACCTACCTCCACAAACTGAGTGAACTACAAGGTTTCTCTTCAATATAACTTCTCATGGCAATCCTCAGTTTCCTTTGAGTGAAAAAAACAACAGTCCTTGTAAATTAATGTTTATTGTTATTTGGGCAGCTTAAATTTCATACATGTTCTGCAACTTCTCTGGTGATAACATTCCAAGAAGCATGGTGAGGGATGTTCAAAACATTAACAGCTTTATTTCTATTGCAGCCATCACATTAGCCGTCATTATTTCCAATCCAAGGACACGTAGGCATATTATGGAGCGAGTCTCTTGTACGTGGGAGCAGCCACGTTTGAGGGATTTCTGGGAGGTGATAGTTCACGATTTCATAGAGAAATTGTGGATTCAAAACCTCCAGATGATCTGCTCAACTTTTGAAGAGTTATGCGATGCAATAACATCTCTTGTAGCTCCTGCTGCATCATGAGGGAGACAGTTCCTATTGACAAGCACATAGCGATACCATCATGTGACCTAGAAAAGACAAAAGTGTTTTCATTGCAAATAGGTTTTTGCAAATGACCTGAAATAACACCTCATCCAAGCATAAAAACTTTTTTGCAATAAATAAATAAATAAATACTTTTTTTTTTTCAAAATTGCCGTGTTCCCAACAGCCGTATTTTATATAGGGCATAATGAGGGTTAATGGAAACCCGCCTACTGAAAAAAGCCTATTTTACTTTCACCGTCTAACCCGCTTGGTACCTAAGTACTAACCATACTGTTATATCTGTCTGCTTGTATTTTACATGAAATATGCTTTTGGCTCGACTGTAATTTGTGTCTGTGTCTTTTAATCAGCGTGTACTTCAGAAGTGGAGAAGGTGTGCAAGGTTTCAGACGAGGACAACCTACAGCCTTTTAAAGACAAGATGGAGGAGTTCCTGGCACAAGGTGACTGACAAAACTCTACTGTCCTGAGGAATTACTGTCAGTTTAAACACGTGTACTGACTGATATGTCAAGTGCCAGATTCAGTGCCAATGGAGGAAACTGTGTCCTTTATGTAGCAAGACAGAAAGTGAGGTTAAGGAGGTTCATGTTCCACCACAAACTTGCAATTAATATTTGCTTCTTTTTTTTAAAATCCTAAGCACAATTTTAATCCTCAGGGCCCGCCTTTATATCACACGCATTTGTATCGCTCTGCCCACAAAATGTGCTTTTAAAAATCAAGCTTTAAAAAAGTATTTTACATAGTATATTTTTTCTACTTTCGTTGAGTTTTTTTAACCAACATCAGTCCTAATCATAAATATAAAATATTCATTCATTTTCAGAACTTTAACCCTTTTTTGCCATGATGCCACAATGTTTTTAAATGAAAAATAAAAACAAAAAAAATAAATTATTTTTTAATATACTACATGCAAAGTAGAGGTTTTTTTAAGGTCACAGTCTGGGATATGTCAATAATTAGCAGCAACATTGATTGTGACAGAGTACCTAGTGGAAATAGCACGTATTTTCTCCATATACCAAATATGATGTTTACATATACATGTTTTTTTATGCTTTGATGGCTGTGGGATCAAAAATTGCAGTTTGAATGGGTTTCAATGATGCAGTTTTTGCACTTAACATGTTAATGTAAGGATTTAGTTTCCACTGTGTATTTTAGACTTACTGTAGCAGCTGAGCTGGAAATTCACAGATTAAACAAAATTACACAATCTTACCAAAATGTATTCCATATGCATGAACGCAGCCAAAATATGAAGAATGAAAAGCGCGAAATAGTCCCTAAGGGTTAAACTAACTACAACCAAGTGCTTTAGTTGCAGAAACTTAACCCAAAGTACCCTCTCAGTTTTCTTGTTTTTGTATTGACCTCTTGCATTCTTCTTTCTTTTTTAGCTAAAAGTGAACTGGAAACGTTGGAGGCTCAACTCAGCAGCACCCACAAACTGTAAGAAACACACTGAATACCATACCTGCAGCCTGTATCTGTCTCCATCACAGAGAGCACTGTGTTTGTACCGGTCAGTTAGAGCTCTGATTCTCTACCTGAACCCAACAGAGTCCAACCCACAGCAGCCACACGGATGCTGAAATTACTGACCCTGATACCCAGGGGTCTCTGACTATATATATATAAGTCCAAATGGACAAATGTCAAATGAATAAAATGATGAATTGATGACATTATCCAAAAGCTCACCCTTGCTGTGACAACATACTGTTCTGCAAAAACACTTCTCTGGCCATCATAGTTTAACAAAGAGGCCTGGGACACGATTGCATCTTTGTACTTTGACCTGAGAAGATTTATGACCAGTACCTAACCAGTAACGTTGTAGTAAAACATGTAAGACAAAGATAACAGAGAAACTCAGCTCTAATTGGCCAAAGGGTGAACAGTTTCCTGTTCACAGTGCAGCTCTGTGGCAATCTTCTCATCACTCATCTAAATGAATCCTTCCTGTTAGGGCTGGTACAGACTAGAGGATTTTCAAATCTTAACTGATTATTTTAACGTGGGAGATCACTGACATAAGGACAGAATTAAAAATCATTTAATCAATCATAACAGATTGTCAGAACGCACACACTAGATGATTCAGCCAGATCGTGAGACCACACACTTGCCGTTTGTAGTTAAGATTTCACAGTGGTGATCCAACAGAATTGGGATCTCATAGAATCTCGCGTGATCAAACATGACTTTAGAAGAAAAACAAATATGGAGGAGGATCGCCACTGTCAGCTGGCTGCAGTTTTGTACACCTTGTTTTGCAGCGAAAAACAAAACAGAAAAAAGTTATGGATCAAGTCATGGCTGAGAAGATGGAGTGAGCGTGGATTAGACTTTTTGCAGTGTGAGTTAGAGGTGAGTGGCTGGCTCGGGAGACAGAAGTCCTGTTGTTGCCCACCATGTTTTTTGTACGCAATATCCGTTTGGTGACGCTTCCTGGTCTCCTCGCTCTCATTGACTATTGCAGGTGTCTGATCAGTATTCTGTCGGAGCCAACAATCATAAATATCAAACATATTTGACATTTCTGATTCGAGATCAGAGGAGCTCGGACACAGTCGGTAACATTAAGATTAGGTAGATAACCCGTCACACTTACACTAACAGTTACTTGGGCAGATAATCAGTTCTGACCAGGCACAATTAGGATGCTCATTGCTCATAACCTTGTTTTCATGTGTTTGAAAAAAATCAAGCCAGTTTTCTCAGGTTTCAAAAAGCCAAATGAAAATGATTACAGATACATTTTTAGTGTTTTGAGAGGAATACCTTTTTGGTGGACCTGTGGCTGCAACAGATGGTTGATTTTAGGACTTACGTAAATCTCACATTAAAGATTGGAAACCACAAGTTTATCTTTAACTCTGCATTTTAAACATGTCTTTATGTAAAATCTTATTTAAAAACTAAATTAACCATCATAGTTTGTTCGTTATTGCTGATTGCATGAAAGTCTCACATTTTGACATATTTCCATGTCACATTTCCCCCATTTGATGGCATAGACTCTAAAAAAAATACCCTAATAATATCCAAAGAGCCGACTAAACATTGCGGCTATTCATTCCTGTGCATGCAAATGTATTTCTTTATGAAAAATCTTAATCTGGAAAATACTCAGTAACTCCAGCTGTCAGATAGATGACATGGACTAAAAGATATACTGTAAATCAGCATTAAATGGAAATATAAGTTCCAAAAAAATGTGCTTAAGTGCAGTACTACTTATCTATATCCACCTCTCTGTAATTAGTGTATTTTAGAACCATATCTGCAGTGGTGGCTGCTTGCCCACTTCAGTTCCATCGCTTTACTAGGACACCCTTGAAAATGAGATCTTACAGGGTTGTTCCTAATAAAGAATCTCCAAATAGATTTGAATGTTTTGGCTCCAGTAAGAGTTAAATATGCTTGCAAGTATAAACTCAGATTCCAGCCTCAAAAGTCTTTTCAGGTGTGTTTGGGACATGACAGAGGTGACACATTTCCACAGTCAGTAAAAATCATCGCTGTAAGGCTGTCAATGGTTCAAGTTGTGATGTGTCCATTCAGGTTCCTGGAGCTCACCGTGTTCTTCTCAGTGAAGGCCAAGGCAGGAGAGAAAGAGACTTCACCCAACACCTTCTTCTGCATCTGGCACGAGTTCTCCTCTGACTTTAAGGACCAGTGGAAAAAGGAGAACAAAGTAATTCTGAAGGAGAGGTACGGCAACACACGCTGCTCTACAACCTGCTCTTTGCTCTGTCTGTCTTTCAAAATTTAAATTAAAGTAGAACGTTTAAGATGTCTGAGATATACAGCTTCTTTAGGACCATTGGTGGAACTTTTCAGAGATGGTTCTTGCATATACATATGGACTGCATTAATGTTGTTTTTCTGCAGGCTAAAAGCAGCAGAGGAGTGTTTCCGACAGGCCAAGGAAAAGGCCTCCTACAGCGTCAAACCCAAACACGCCTCTGGCATTGTAAGTTCATCTGTCATCTTCAGTTTTGTTATCTCTGTTTAGAAAAAGTGCTCGTATACATGGGGCAGCCTCTAGCTCACCTGCTAGAGTGGCCTTTGCAGAGGCTTGGGTTCGATTCCAGCCTGTAGTCCTTTGCTGTATGTCATTCCCCCTCTCTCTCCCACATTGCCTGTCATTCCACAGCTGTCCTATCCATAAAGGGAAAAATCCCCAAAAAAATCTTAAAAAAGAGAAAGTTTTGATAAGTCTTTCAATGTATTTTTAGCATGCAGAACCTTTGGGGTTATTCTGGGGAATATTCTGGAGTGTAACCATCATTGTTCTGGATTGTTGCAATAATAATATATGTACATTTGCATAAAGCAAGCATGTTTGTACACTCCCATATTGGTAAGAGTACAAAAACTTCAAAGACAACCTTTTAAGGTACATTTAGAACAGATACAAAATGTGTGATTAATCACGGGTTAACTATGGACAATCTTGCCATTAATCGCGATTAAATATTTTAATTGATTGATTGATTGAAAATATTCTAAATGTAGTGTACTCTATGTATATAATGTAGTGGCTATGGTAGCATATGACGCTTGAAATTCCAGTAAAAAGTTTCTGCCCTTGTTAATACTTCTCTAATATGCAGACTTGCAGGGTAGGAGCACCAGTTGCCAACTTTAGCCTACAGAGTACCTCATATGGCCTGGAAACAAAGCAGTGCTGTGTTTTATTATTATTTTTTTAAATGTGTTTGATCAATTGATAGAGTAAAACAGATCTTCATTTTAAGTTTACTACTCTTGTTTCTACTACTTCTAGAAAGATGATGGACACTTAAGATAGTGCACCTAACCTCTATGATCCCATCTCCTCTCCACAGAAAGCCAAGCTTGGCATGAAGATTTGAGTCAGTGGACTTGGAATGCTTGTTTTCCTGACTTTGGGCACCAGCAGCGAGTCATAGAAAAAAACTATGTGAAGAAGAAAGAGGAGAAAAAGGAGGCGATGTGCAGCTGAGCCGACTCTGGACGTCTTGTTTCATTGATTTACTTCTTCCACTTGAATCCGTTCTGCGTGCTCTGTCAGCTTGATGCCTTATGTTGCTCTTCTGTCTGATAACTGAATCCAACACAGTCATGGATGGATGCTGCTGCACGGCTATCAGGCACCTGGAATCATGCATTGTTGGGATTACCACAGCTCAGAAACAATGCAGTATACATCAGCTAGAATAATAACATACTGTCTGTACAGTCCACATGTCTCACTGATTAAGATTTCTTAGTGGAATGGTTAAGATAAACAGTTCCTCACAAACCATGTTATAAATAGCACCAACAATGATTAAAATCTTTAGGATCATAACTTCACACTGCGAAGCTTTGAGATCCACTAGAAGTGAGAGCTTGTTTTTGTGAAAACAGCTTGGGAACAGTGGAACAGCACAAGGCTCAGAAGGATGTAAGGCTGCAAGGCAAAGCTCAGCAGGTACAGGAGCAGTCTTCATCTGCAATAACACTGATGGAACCGAGCATAAATATGCACTTGACTGTGTCTTTACATTACACTTGTATGTTAAATTGAGGCAACACACTTTTGATTTTACTTTTCTATTTAACATACTTTCAAAAATGATTGTTTTATGTACATCATCATGGAACATTAGTAATAAACTTGATAGATAATTCTTGGCCAACATAATGTCACAGAAATAGGTGAAATAACAGCCTGTTCTCATTCTGAACTTGTAGAATACCGCCGCTTTGACAATGCTTTTGGCATAAGATCACAATGCTAAAAGCCACATCCAGCCGCTGGATGGCTTCAGGTGAGAACAAAGACGGACAGATGTGGTTGTGGTGATATTCAGCCCGTTCTCACTCCAAACTCGTCAAATATTTCTGCTCTTTTGTGCTTTCAGTGTTTGAGCGTGGCGCCGAAAGCCACCTTTCGTGTACAACCAGAATGCGGCTGGACAGCGTCTGATGAGAATGTGCTTGGACAGAACAGGTGGCGTTATTACACACCAGGGGATGGCCAGTTGGCACTAGTTGCGTCCACATGCAACGTGCATGGGTGGCGTCACTTGAGAACACGGCCAGATGGAACAACTGTCCAGAGTTTGCTCCCTATGTGGATGTGTGGGTTTTTTTCCCCACATCTTACTATGCGCCTCTTTGCCTAAAGCTAAAAGCTAACCATCTGTGACTTTGTTGCCTAATCCTAACCATCGTGACAGTCGCGTTGGTGCAGTTGTGTTAACATAAGATCTGTGCGGCATCATCCAACCACGGTAACAGCATCCCGGAACATAAACAGCTGACGCAGAAGAATACCTAAAAAGTCATAAGTAGACACAGAAGGTCACTGGCAGAGCAGCACCATGTGACGAGTTGGGATGAGGACGTGTTATTTTATGCTGGCGGATGGCACCTGTTGCATCCAGAATGGCATCAGGTTGAAATGTCGTAATATAAGGAGCATGAGGGCGCCTATAGGGCGGGCAGGAAAGGTGGTGGATGGGTATTACAAACCCCAGACTTTCATGTGGGAGTCTGGTGTTTGCTTCTCGTTTGAATGTGATCTTTTTTTCTACACCTTATCATGTGCCTCCTTCCCTAATCCTAACCATCTGTGCCAGCTTGTGTATTTGTTGACATCTCAGTGTTGGTTATCATGTGCCTGTGTTGTCCAAATATAACCAAATGCAGCGTCATCCCAACATGTGCTTGTGTTGACATCACTGCAGCAGCGTTCCGGGATGTAAAAGATGCAGAATGATGCCTAGAGTGTAATGTGTAGACACAGAGATCCACTGCAAAGTGGCAACATGTGACGAGTTAGAATGAGAATGGACTAGAACAATCAAAAGTGGGCATTACAGTAGCATATATCTCAATTGCCATGATACTGACGCATGTTAAATTGTCAAATGAAGTCCTAATAATTAGCTGCTCCCCAAGATATTAGGTCAGCATCAGATAACAGCATGATGTTTATTACTGTTTTTTTGGCTGTCACATTTTGAAAAACTAAACATTTCTGCACACATTTTTATTACTAAAATCTATTTTAGAAGATTTTGCAGCTTTGGTGAAATCATGACGGTAAAAGGTTTAAGTATTTTTTCTTTGGAGCTTGACCTGGGAGTGTGATACAATCCCAGCAAATCCACAGAGCCGGGCCTCAGCAGCAACTGAAGTGAGAGAGGACGAGAGTGACTGTTAGTGTGACACATTGATGAGCAGCACTTGTAGACACTCGCTGATATCTGGTTATGTTGTGCGACTATTACTGAAAACTTCAAAATACTATGTTGAAAAGTGACACAAATCTTGATTATCCCAGACAACAGCCATGAACTAACACATCCTTTTAAATTCAGTTGTCCGCCTCACCTCGATTTCACTACCCGCCACATAGACTTTTACAAACTACCACAATGCTGTTTTTGATTCAACATCCTGATTGTCCAATCAGATTTAGCCTCTCGGTAGAAAATCAGTCTCAGTATTTGTTTGTACAGCAGTGTTGATGTGCAGGAGAAGAATGTCACTGTAAACTTACATGTGTAATTTTAATGTATCTTCAATGATATACCATATCATATCAGATATACCATAGAAAGTGTGTGTGTGTGTGTGTGTGTGTGTGTGTGTGTGTGTGTGTGTGTGTGTGCGGGCGTGCATGCGTTTGTGTGTATGACTGTTCTCATCCACTGGCTGATTACATCTCTGTGGTTGAAAGCTGTGATGAAGGATGTGTATAGTGCATTAAATTACAGCTATTGAATTTTGTTGCAGAATTAATGACTTTATCAATGTAAGGTAATAAATTGTTCAACAAAAAAAGTACAGTCAGACATGTTTTGTGTTTCTTTCATTGATGTCCTTCTATGCTGGCCAGCATGATACTGGACTCAACTGGAACTTGACCGAGTTTGGACAGTTTCATGTGCAATAAATGTTCATGTGTAAACATATGTATGAGGAGGATGCATGGGGTCTGGGAGCGGTGTAATTTATGTAAAATAAAGAGAATGAATTCTGCATTAGTATGTTTTTATGCAGTATTTCATTTTGAAGCAGTTAGGGATGTGACTAAGGCCATCTTTAGATGGGAATGGTCCTGCTCGTGTATGTTGATGAAGGTTCTCAGTCACCCAGGTCATAGTATCCATGAGTGCTATTTCTTTTGCAACTTAACTTGTTTCAGCTCATGGAAGACGTTTTACCTCTCATCCAAGAAGCTTCTTCGGTCCTAACAAACTGGAAGGGAGTTATAGGCATTAAACCCTGTGTAGAGCCTCATTCCTACTGCACAAAAAAACTGCTAGCACCCACTAACAACTGGCTTTTAGTGCAATGAGAATACATACGATTGGCATTGACACCCGAGTCACATGACTCTACAGTAGACACGGGTTTTTATCATCTCCGGCTCTGATCGGCATTGATGGTAATACAACACCCGGGTTACCATACGTTTCCTCCTAAGCAGCCAAAACACTGATCCAAAAACACCTGCATCGAGTTTGCCAATTGTTTTTATTCATGAAAGCAGGACAAGTACATCATTTTCAAGTAATTACAAATAACAGACATTTTCCTTTACAATTACCCCCCACCCCCCAAAAAAAGAAAGAAAGAAGAAAGAAGAAAAAAAACAAAAGGGAAAACAAAAAAAGAGACGTGTTAGTGAATTATACAGTGTTGGAGTAAATTGAAATTACAGATTACAGTTTTCATAGGCACCAGAGTGCAACAAGTTTGAAAGGGAAACTAAATAAGCAAGAGATATTTAAAAAGAAGAAACAACTGAAAAGTTTTCACAGACCTCTGATCCTGCTACCATCTACTGTTTACCTGTTCTCCTAACTGTCTGTGACGTCACATGGACACACCAACAAAATAACACCTAACACACACACCCCAGCTGACAGAAAGCCAGACTTACTCTCCAGCGGTGAGTTCAGTGGCGGTGGGAATTGAGTAAATCGCTCATATTTAGCAGGTTAACCCACATTTAAAAAAAAAACGTGCAGATACTAATTTTGATGGGAAAGGGGTACAGGTCTGTGCAACAGTCATTAAGGTCACATGTGGACTCTGGGTTTCAGAATCATTAAGGCCAACTGTGAGCCGTTGACCTACACAGCATTCATGTGGGTTGCTGGGGCTAGATGTACCCATCTTAAAATCTGAAAAAAAGAATGCATATGCATATTTCTGTCTGTGGGTTTACAGTTTTAGTCGTGAGTTTACACAGAGTTTCATGTATCTGGCTCCTGGTGTATCCATATAACCTCCATTTGAGCCTTTCTTTCATCTGTCTTTATGAGACAGTTAGTTGTGTTCCTGGGATTTACCTTCTATTGTCTGAGATAAATGTCAGTCAACCACAGCCCCTGCCACTAATATCAAACCCCTCGTGTTTTTACCATCTTTAATAGAAAAAAATACCCATGAATTCTGGATAAATAATGACTTTTTTTTGTCCAAAGGATACATCTGACTGAGCAACCATGTCAAACAGAGCATCCAGTTGTGACATTTTGAACATTTGCAAGTAGAAATGTTTTCTGCAACCACAGATATGTTACATCTTTATGTTTCATATGTACCATATCAGCATTTCCAGATTGAAGCATTATATGAGCTGACTTTGTCATCAAAATGTGGAATGGATGGTGGATGACATGACATGTATGTGAGCCGCCTGCCAAACTGCAGACCACTGTTCAAGACCAGCAAACAAAAAATGGTGGTTCTAGCTTGTCCGTGCTGTTTTTCCAGCCAGGAGACATGGGTGTTTTGTAGCAACCCAATGCTGTGTTTCCATCAGGGATACAGCCATGAAAAGCTATTGTTTTTTACTGAGACATTTCTGCTTTTCAGCTGTGATTGTGCCTCTCAAATTGGATATTTAATCTAAAAATGTAATCATTACCTAATGATAACCATATGGTTTTGTACCTAAACCAAACGACATGTTTGCCACCACAGTTTTGAATCGTTAAGTTTCAATCTGTCTGCTACATAATAATGTCCAAATAATAAAAATAATAAGCTTTATTGTAATGTATCCATGGTTTGCAGAAATATAGCTATAGAAATGTAGATACCGGTTTGATATGCATCTGCACAGGCGCCATATTGGGGAGGTCAAGATCTGCCAGTACACATGTATTTATGTGTAGAGATGCAGATTTCCCTTCAAAATCGACTGTAACTCAATGAACTGATTTTCATACTTGTTATGATATAAACGTGTATAAGTGAACATGATAATGGTTACTTCAGATGAGGTGAGGTGAGGTGAGGTGAGGTGAGGTGAGGTGAGGTGAGGTGAGGTGAGGTGAGGTGAGGTGAGGTGAGATGAGATGAGATGAGGTGAGATGAGATGAGATGAGATGAGATGAGATGAGATGAGATGAGATGAGATGAGATGAGATGAGATGAGATGAGATGAGATGAGATGAGATGAGATGAGATATATAAACTTTATTGTCCCTGGAGGAAAATTTGTCTTGGGCAAAAATGCCACACAAAAACTGCAATCACAGCTCACTCAAGACAGCAATGCATATCAACAGACACAATGGAGAAACTGAAAAAACAACAAACAAACAAAAAACTTGTTTGAATTTATTTCAGTTACTGGAGGCAATCTAATCACCTCTATGACAAAACAGTAATCTTCTGAATTGCCACAACACTGGGACATGCATGCTCAGACTTTTGAATGAACAACATTCAGTGATGGAGTGTAACACAGTACATTTATTCAAGTACAGTACTCTAGTATGATTTTGAGGTACTGGCACTTGAGTGTTTGAATTCTCTGCCACTTTAAATTTCATACAAGTTCATTTAATTCAAGTTCATACTTCCACTACAGCGTTAGCCTTCTGGAAAAATTCAACACTTACATGGATGTTTAAAATACAGAGATAAGTGTAACAATGCAAAATTACCATGCTGATGCCCAGCAGGGCTGAGATTCTGTGGCTTGTTAATGTAGCAGGGAAGTTCTGCTAACTTAATCAGTCAGGATAGAAAGAAAAGGAAAAAGACTATACAGAATGTTCCTTGTTGCTGTATATTTCCAACTGGTTGCTGCACTCTCTGAGAACTTTCCCTTCTCATTAGTGGCTCTACACAATCATTAGCTGATCACAATCTATGAGCCCGATTCTAGGAATGCAAAAATGAAAACATTAACATGACCACCAGTCAGTGATGTTGAGATTAGCACAGCGAGGGCACTGAAGGACTTAGACACAGTAGAAAGTTCAGTAATCTCTGATAAAAACATTATCTTTATCATTTATCAGAAGTGCCTGTGAGTGTGATTTTCAACTGTGATTTAGGTATGAAAAAAACTGATGACACATGCAAAAGGTAATGTTGTCTTTGAAATTGATTCAAGGGCTTCCAGACATTTTTAAAACTTTTCCATGATTTTTCAAGGAGTCATAATAACATATCCCTTTTGGAAAAGCATGCACTTCATTGTGTCTGAAGCACAACACACACACACACACACACACACACACACACACACACACACCATACACATACACACACACACACATACACACAGAGAGTCCTGCTTGCCAAAACAAAAACTGCCACACTACGTCACTTTTACATGTAACCTGTCTCAAAGGGGAAGCAGGTGTTAGATATGGAAAATGATAACTGTGTGTGTTTTCCATTGTATCAAGCAACAAATAAATTGCTTGAGTTGCTTTGCCACACTTGACATATCATGTCCTTAAGCGTGACTATTGTGCATTGAAATCATGATGCTGAAACGCTTTTAACAATTTTTAATAATTCCATCCTTTTCTAGGCCTGGAAAATGAGACTTTTCCAGGTTTTCCATGACCGGGGGAACCCTGCAATTCACAACTGGTGAATGTTTTGGGATTGTTGTTTTTTTCCCAATGTTACTTACTGTTTAACAGTATGACACTTAGAGGATAATCACATGGCACATACTGACCATCAATAACAAATGTATTACAAATGTATTATAAGTATCTCATTGTTATTGTCCAGTATCTTTATAACTTTCAGGGTGCACTGCTTTTTAACGTTCAAAGAGGTAACACATGTTGCTGCTATGTGGCACTTTCATGTCACAAATAGTGCATCTTTTTTATCTACAGTAATGTAGGCTATGTAATGTAAACACCTGCAGTAGCATGCCTGGTGCAGATGACCATATTAAGGAATCTGGCACACTCAATGGGGCTGCCCCCTGAAAGTCAGAAATTTGAATCATCATTCAGAGACCCCTAAGGCGACTGAGACTGCTTTAAGTTGAGAAGTCTGTTTTGGTTTTTTTTTTTTTGTTTGTTTGTTTGTTTGTTTTTGTTTTTGTTTTGCTTGTCAGTGTCCTGTGCAGTGAATTATGGGGACATTCTGGTCCCCAAATTTCAGGCAGCAGCAGACACAATGCAGCAGCATAGAGGAAGAGAGAAATAACATTATCGTCTCTCTTCTGCTTAGAAGTGGTGAATTTACAGCTCATAGCACAGTTAGCATACACAGAAATAAAAACCCCACAAATCACTGATATGCATATTGAACAACCGAATCTGATTCGACTGACATAATTCTGTTTTGGGTACAGTCCTACTTGTCATACTGTAAAGTCAAGAAAACAGTTGAAAACTGTATTCAGACTAATTTGAAGCCATAGGTTTTGCACACAGGGATTACTTTTATAAACATTTGGCTCATTATTTGAAACTCTGACCACATTCAATATGAACGTTTTTTATTTTAACACAATATAAAACATCAAAAATGGAAAGCAGAAATTAATTCCTGATAAGGTACAAGCCCCTGTACTAAGCTGCATGATGACATTTTACTCTGTAAATATTGGCAGTCTGTGATGTACAGCCTTAACATGTAAATTGACACTTCAGGTCCATTCAGTCCTTTCACTCTGAAAACTTCTTACAACACTTCAATTTTAACTGCAATCTTGGCTTCTTTTAGTGTTTATCATCCTATGCCCATTCACACCTCTGCTGGGGACTCTCCTTCTGTCAGTGGAAAACATCAAGAACTAAGCCCCCCCAAAACTTTAAGGAAAGTACCCCCTCAACCCCAGCTCTCCCAAATAGAACATTTCCATGACACTGGATAGTGTTGCACCACAACCCAAACAGTTCTCTCAACTTACTGCTTTAAGGGAGTAATTAACAACAAATGCACCCCTCCAGGAGCTGTACTAGTCTCTTGTCAACATACACCTCAGACCTCTAGATCAACTTAGGTTTTTGTCACCTGTTGAAAGTGTGAGTACAGAAGACTGAAGGATCCTGTTAATACTTGGTATTGACATGTATCTTGGGTGATCCAATCACAAGTGGACGGTGCTAGTACAAGTGTAAATGACCACCAATACCCTATTTTCACCAAAATGAGTGCATGCACGAGGGTTATTTAAACACAGGTAAGCCAGCTAACAATAGGCGAGAGACTGCTTTCTCATTGCCAGTAGAGCCAAGCATGCACAGCTCTGCAGCAGACGAGTCTGCGTGTGTGTGCATTGTTTTAGTGAGTCTGCTCGACCTCAGGACAGGCTGAGGAACAAGTAAACTGCAGAAAACAGCATGGACAAAGTTTTGTAAAGCCTTTATGGTGGTGACTTCTCTTTATATTTCTCCCACTTATTCAGTCTCTCTTTCAAACTCGGTGCAGACAAATTTGGATCAGTGTTTTAGAGTCAGTCTGAAAACATATAGAAAGACCCTCCACCATGCCATGCAAACAGACGCCGAAAAATTAGTACATGCATTTGTTACTTCTAGGCTGGATTACTGTAACTCCCCATTACAGTAATCCAACAAATCTCGGAAGTCTCTCCAACTGGTACAGCATGCTGCTGCACGTGTTCTAATGGGAACCAAGAAAAGGGATCATATTTCTCCTGTTTTAACTTCTCTGCACTGGCTCCCTGTAAAATCCAGAATTGAATTTAAAGTCCTCCTCCTTACTTACAAAGCTCTAAATGGTTACACTCCATCTTATCTGTCCCAGCTCATAGTTCCCTACCAACCCTCAAGTTCACTGCACTCGAAAACGCAGGGTTATATGTGATTCCCAAAGAACAGGAGGCAGACACCGTTTCCACTTTTAAGGGTAGACTTGAGACCTTCCTCTATGATAAAGCGTATAATTACGGCTGGCTCAGGTTGCCTGGACCAGCCCATAGTTAGGCTGACACAGGTTTAATCTGTTGGGAGACTTTCTAAGATACACTGATCTCCTTTTTCCTTCTTTTGCTCCCTCCATCTGCAAACACTGTTAACTGCATTTCGCTAACTCTGTTGCCTCTCCAGAGCATGTGTGCTCCCTTGTTTCATAGTTTTCCCAGATCCTGGCTACAATCTTGGCTGCGCCTGATCGTGGTGATGGCTGCTCTGATGCTGTGATCCTGCCTTTGGTCGTGCTCGTGCTGTGGCTGCACTGATACTATACCTCCGGCTCACTTTGATGGAGGTCTTGGTTTTGCCATTGCTGTGGTCCTGTCTGAAGCTGTGACTGTGTTGTGGGTCCTGGTTGCGCCGATGCCATGATCTTGCTTGACGCAACCTTCTACTGCAAGTGTTATGCGTCATGCCTCTACTATTAATATACACATGGGACTCTTATCAACAGACACAATACTTGCACGTATCATCACATGCTATCATAGAGTGCATTTAGAAATTTTACACAAATCGCTATTGTAATATGACATGCTATTGTTACCATTATTGCTGTGCATATCTCCCCTTCTCTCTTCCTCTCTCTCTTCCTGCCTCTCTTTCTCTTTCTGTTTTGTCATTATTGTAATTTAATTGTTATTTACAACATCTATTTCACGTCTGTCTGTCCTGTAAGAGGATCCCTCTTACAGGACAGACTCCTCCTCCTCCTCCTGCTCTTCCTGAGGTTTCTTCCAATTTTTTACCCCCGTTACGGGTTTTTTTGGGGGCAGTTTTTCTTTAGGCAATGTGAGGGTCTAAGGACAGAGAGATGTCTTATGCTGTAAAGCCCTCTGAGGCAAACTGTGTTTTGTGGTAATGGGCTTTATAAATAAAACTAACTTTACTTGATTCAACTAGAGCTGCTAAGGTGGAGATTATTTAATGACAGAGTAATAAATACTCATGTCTGCCACAGAGTCATTTGACCAAGTACTGATTGTAAATATTTCAATTGTATTAGAAAGCCAGATGTTAGCAGATATTAGCATGTTTTTTTGTTGTTGTTGTTTTTTGTTGTGTTGTCTTTCTTATTGTTGTTTGTTTTCGTGCAGTGGAATTGAGGCTCAAGACACATTGTTATCCAATCACTCAAACCTATGGTCAAAGTGGTCAGGATTGCATTTTTACACTTTCGTAGTGTAAATGCTAGTACATCTTGATGCATCCTCAAGAGGGACTGTGCCATCAGTGCGGGACCGGCTGGTCTATTTTTTTGCCCTGACAGGAGTTGTTCTGTAGATCTGTCTCGTAGTCTACTTGTGTTTGGATCACTAAAATGCATGTTAATACCAGGTGCAAACAGGCTCATAAAGAGCTTTGTCGCATAGTGCAAAACAATCACCTGAAATTCAAAATCAGCAAGACCAAAGAGCGAGTGGTGGAGCACTGGAGGAAGAGGAAGCTCTCTCCTGCTTATCATCCAGCGAGAGGAAATGGATAGGTTGGACATATACAAGGACTTTGGGGTCCGATTTAAATTAAAAAAAGTGGACTGAGCACACAACACTGACACATTCTACAGGAAGGTAGTGAACAGACTGTTCTTCCTGAGGCGACTCAGATCCTTAGGTGTGTGCAACAGCAACTCAGCAATTCAACATGACAGGAATCTTTGCTGTGCATTCCAGTCAATGACTGCTGTTGCTGATCATAAACTATGTTGAACTTTCGCTGCATGTATAGTGTGTGATACAGGTCACAGATCACAATGTTCTGCAATGAAGAGAGGTGCAAAAGTTTCAAATCTTTGGTATGTGTGGACCAAAAAAACATCTCTAAAATAGTATTAATATCATGAAATGACAATCCAAATAATAATAATAATTATAAAGGACGTTAGTGTCTGGTCAAATTTTCCTTTAAAGAGGTATTATTGGGAGGACCTGAATTTCAGTCCTCAGTATTCCCACATTTCTGGCATAGTCATGCCGCTACCCCAGTACAACAGGTGTGAATGCGATTTTTCTCTTCTGCTTAAAGTTCTGAAGAATTCAACATAAGCATGAATTTTCAGAAGCATTGTCCCTGGTATTTTGGGTAATCATATACCAAGTATGGTGTCAACACAATGTATAGGAACCATCTAAATCTCTCGAAGTGGGAAAACAGAAAAGGACTGCTTACTCCTGTACTGCTTAAGTTGTTCTGGGGAACACAGAACAGAATTTCAGCGTAATCCCTGTATTATGTGGAAGTTGCTTCATATGTGCCACGCCTTAAACTCATCTACAGGCTGTATGAGTCATCCACTGGCAAGTATGTTTCCAACCATTCATATTTAGAGGTTCAAAGTTTTTTCTTGACTTTGGAAACAGCTATTGAGAAAATACTGCTACCACTGGTGTAATGGTAGTGGATGAGGTGGGTGTACTTCTAGGTCGATGATAGGTTACTGAGGAGGGATGTAGGTGAACTTTGCTACATATTTCAGTGGCTTTTTGATTGATAGGTGGGTATACTGTAAACAGCCAGAAGAAGAAGTGAGTATTCGGTATATCTGAGTATACTGTCCACCACACCACTGACCACATGGTCTTCATCAGCACAAGGGATTGTACAATGCTAATTGTCTTCCAGCTTTTAAACCAATGTGGCAGATTTCCTTATAGTTCCCAAACTTACAATTGGAAATTAGTATCTGCAATTCCACAACACTTGAACAAAGTCCATCTGCTGATGAAGATTACGTGGCATTATCAAGACTAGAATGACTATAAAATGGACCTTGTGGTCAGTGATGATAGTCACATGTAACTAAATTATGTATTATTTGTTAACATTATTATCTAATTATGTAAATCAGTTAACTGTGATCAGTTATAGTGACTAGTACTAATCAAAATGTTGGTGATTACAAGGGGGTTACATCTGAATATCTTCTTTTGTAACTGCAACTGATTACAATTACATTTATCTTGTAACATAATAAGCTGCTGTATTAAGTTAAATTTAAGTTACTCACTAGATAGCAGAGAATGTTTCCACGGCAAAACATTTCAATCTAATCTTCAAAGAACCTTTTAAGGATGTTTATCATTTCAAATAGTGTTCCTATAAGGTTAAATGCTTACATCATTTCAACATTCTGAGGATGTTTTGGTGATGTTGAGAGGTTAGAGATCATAGAATGTTCTTTTATAAAACATTCCCACAATGTTACATGACAACAAAGTAAAAACATTTTCGAAGCTTTCAAACCTTTTCGGAAAATATAATGTGATTTTATCTGTTAACTAAAAGAGTTTTTAAGATTTTTTGATGTTTATAGAGAATGTTACCCTAACTTTAAGGAGAACTAAAAGAGAACTTGCCACTGACAACATTACTAAAGCATTGCACTGTACATTCTCAGAATGTTTTTAGAACCAAAAAATGGTAGCTGTCACCTATTTCATCATTTCAAAAATAACCTTTCCTACATTGCTTGTGGTAAGAAGTGTTTTTCGAAATGTAAATGTAGGTTTTATCAAGCTTACACACACACACACACACACACACACATATATATATATATACGCAAAGTGTTTCCTTGAATTATGTCTAACATGTTATATGCATGAATGTACACTAATAATCAATTAAATAGTGTAAACTATGTGGTAGTGTTGGCTTCAAATGTGTAATGGCAGTCATAATATACATAATGCTCAACAAATACAAAAAGGGGCAGAGAGTAAGAGGGAGAAATGCACAAGCTCATCCAACTGAAGTGTTCTAATAAAGCTGCTGTGGAACCCTGTCAGTGCACCCTGCTACAGTGTTACAATGTAGGCTGATGAGGTAACAATGTGTCAGCTTCACATCCGCCATTATTGTAAGTTTGCGTGTGTATGTGTGTGTGTGTGTGTGTGTGTGTGCGTGAGTGTGTATGAGACAAAGACAGGGGGAGAGAGCTGATAAATTAGCTTTTACACATTTAGAGTTGACTAGTGAATGATTAATTGACGGGGACCAAAAAAGGCATATTTAACATATAACGGATTCAATACGAAATGGCGTATATCCGCCATTGCTGCTCATTGCTTCTTCTTCCACCTAGTAGCCTACACACACACACACACACACACACACACACACAGGCACGAATGACGTAGGGCTCATGCTGCGATACACTGTCAGCTTCTCATGGGCGTCTCGTTCAATAGAATATATCTCCACTTCAGTCAAAGTTGCTTTAACTGTGTTTTCTACGACAAAAATGCCCTTCGCGGCACTAGTTTGGTGTTTGACAAGCAATACATATTCATCCGCTTCTCCATGAGTGTCAAGAGCACAGCAGTACCCGGATGGACTGTCATGGCCGCCGTCGCTGTGGATCCATAGAGAGGAGAGGAGGAAGGCAAATGTTTCTGCTGTGTGTTTTTTCCACCTTTACCTCCTTTTTCACAATGTTGGACGCTGACGGGACGCCGCCTGAACTTCCATCGAGTTCATAGTAAGAAACAACACATTTTCTGTAACTTTAAATGTCTTCGCGTGGGTGGGGACTTTATTTTGGTGTAAAATAACTGCTTATTAAACTCCACACACACTAACATTATCGCGAACTTAAGTGGCTTACATATTTTTCATGTATCGGTGTATAAATTGGCATAGTGCACTAAAATAAGGCAGCTTCCAGTGTGGAGTCCTTTGTTGCTGTGTGTGTTCAGCCTTTAATTCTCCCACTGATGCAGCCTTCCCTCGCGTTTCCTAAACTTAAGCGACCATGGAGCAAGTCACGCGAAGAAGTAAACAAATTATTTTTTAAAAAGATGTCGAATAGCGAGCTTAAATCTGAGATTCACGTTTTTGCAACACGTTGTACTTGTCTCCGTGTTGTGCTGCCGAGGAAGAGTGGAAGTGCAGTTATGAGACGATGCAACTTTTCCTCTCATCTCCAAGCTTCATTTCGGTGTACCCCATCGAGATGGTGTGGGCCAACACAGTACCTGCCCGCGGGCCAGGTGTGCACTAAACTCCTGCTTAGTTTCATTTCAACATTACTTTCATATATTCAGTTGTATTTGGAAGGATTAAAGCTAACTATCTGTATAGTTAGTTTTCATTTGGATAGTGTAATTTTCATGTTGTCAAGCATTTCATAAATGATTTCAGTAAGCCAAAGTGTTATGTGAAGACATTTATGGCAGAAATCACCTTTCCACAGACTGAAGTAGCTGGTGCAGATAAGTCATAAAATCGTGGCAGCCATTTTTTTCCTCCAACATGGCTTCCTCATATCCACAAGGTTGACAGCTGACTGAGACATATGGAGTTGAAGGCTTATACATTACTATTTAATGAGTGCAGTGTTAAATTGAAGTGATATTACCTGTAATTAACACTCTGCCATATTCAACATAAGGCTCACAGGCCAAAGCTGGCCCCCAACAGGTTGTCAGGTGCCATGCCATGCCACCCCCGCCCCTAAATAACAACAATCGGAAAAAAAAAGATTTAAACTGGGAATTGTTTTTGTATTTTTGGAAAAGAAAATGTGCCTGAGTGCATAAAACAGCATCAAAATATAGTTTGTTTATTAAGAAAACAAGTGTCAGTGGAGGAAACCCCTGCATCCTCTCTTAGTCCCAAATGTCCTAAAATCCTAGAAACATCCTGAAATCCTAGAAACACCCTGAAATGCTAGAAGTGTTCTAAAATCCCAGAAATTTCCCCAAATCCTGAAATCCAAGAAATGCTCTAAAATCTGGGAAATGTCTTAAAATCTAAGAAGTGTCCTTAAATCAAAGGAACTTCCAAAATCTAGAAATGTCCTATAATCCTTGAAATGTCCTAAAATCCTAGAAATGTCCCATAATCCTAGAAATTCACAAAAATCCTAGAAACATGTATAGGGCTACTGTGTCTGGACCCTGGCCTCTTGTCATTTGCCAAAATGGCTCCTAAACGAAGCAAGTTGAGCTCTACATTTTTAGAGAGCACCCTGTTGCATTTAGCCTCTGAGGCCTGCTTGCCTCTGTGTCTGGTACACAATGGCACACACAGGAAATATCTTGCATGTAAATGCATTTCCTTGTGTTGATTTATAGTTATCTTTAGGCTGCCAGTCACTCTGTCATTGTCAGTTTAATGGAATTTATGCCTGCTCATTAAGAAAGGTGTGAAAGTTATTCTGTTGGGTTCAAAAATATGAAAACAACACTGCATACTTAACCCATTGAAACCTGGAGCAACATCATTTTTCTGGTGCTACCATGCTTTTTTACAAGTACTTCAACCTTTGAACCCTGAGCTAATTGGTGTTTTGTTTTCCAAAATACGCGAATTGGTAAAACATGGCAACTCGGTAAGAAATGTTCCAAGACTTGAGAAAAAGTGTTAGATTTCTGAAATTATTTTAAGAGAGCTAGGGAAAAATGTCTAGGGGAAAAAAGGGGAAAAGCCAGGGGGAAACTATAGTTATAACTACCATTGTTACATATTTGAAATTAGCTTAAAGAATAATCATTTCCTTGCTTTTTTAAAACATTTAAAAATAGCAATAAGAATAGTTTTCAGGTGATTTTCTTGTACTTTTTAAAATAAAATTCCTACTAATTTTTAGTTCTTTGCTTCTTTTGTTGCTTATTGCCTTCTTACCACATTTTTGAAAGAAATCAAGCCAATTTGCTCAGGTTTCAAAGGGTTTAATCACTGCTCGACAAATATCATATTTCTGAAACTGCTATTTAACTCATCTGATTGACAATATTTTAATTGTTTGGTCAAAAAATGACTGTTCTAATTTCCCAAAGACAATGTGATGTTATCACTCGGCTTGTTTTGCTTGAGCAACACTCCAGAAGACCAAGATATTAAAGGGAAACACCACCATTTTTTCCACATCAAAGTGTGTTTCCAGGTGTTTGGGAGTACTACTGCATATGTGGAAAAAGTAGTATAAAGCCTGTAGTGTCTCCAGAGGGAGCTCCTCCTCAGGGAGACTGTAGCTTTTCATCTCTGCTGCAGGCTACAGGCTCTATGTTACCTGCCGCTTGTATAATACACCAGAATCTTGAATCAGTCTTTCAGCAGTCAGTTGCATTGTGGGATAGTGTAGGTACAGTTTTGACAAGGAAGAGGAATAAAAAAGACTAATATCTCTGGTACTGCCGCATCGATTGTGATCCATACAAAACTTAACATTCTGAGTCTGACAGTCTGATAGAAGTGAGTTTCTCCTGGAGTTCCCTGGTGATTGTAGTGTGCTTAAGTTATCACATTAAAAACCAATCTGCACAACTGAGAAGATTTAGCTCAGAAATGCTTTCTAGAAAATACTGAATATCATTAATCTGATCAGTTGCTTATTAATTGTCAGTTGACATTGCAATTTATCATTTCAGCCCCACTTTTAACAAATTAGTGCCGTCATTAAACCCTAAAGGCAGTAATGGATGAAGTACCTGGAAGCTACACTTGAGTAAAGCTCAGATATGTTAACAGAAAATAACCTATGAGTATGTTAATTGAGCAAAAGTCTGAAACTACTGATGTTTACTATACATAAGTATTCGAACTTATTCTGTTATATTAAATGTACTAACATATTAGGAAAAGTTAAAAAATATATGTTGTTAATAAAAGAACAAGCAGTCAGACTTTGAAGAATTACAATGTTTACTTCTTTTCTTACATACACCACCTTAAAAATGGAGAGCACATCACACTTCAAGATAAAACAAGGTCTTTTTTTTTTTGCAACTTAAAGGATTTCAGGAACAATACCCAGTTTTTCCTTCCTTCTCATTCCTTCAGGCATCTGTCTGTCCCTTCCTCCCTTCCTGTCTGATTTTGTAGTAAGTAGCTACAATGCCTAGGGGAAATGTAGTTGAGTAAAAATATCTTAATTATGAAATGTAGTGGAGTAAACGTGAAGCTTGACAGAAATATAAAATCTCAAGTAAAGTACAAATACTCCCCAAAAAGTAGTTAAGCATTGTAACAAAGCATTATTACTTTGTTACATTACAACAATGCTTAAAGCATTGGTTCAGTTTTCAGGCTGCTGCAGCTAAGAGTGCACATTTTAAGCACTTCCCTGTATCAATTAATCAGTAAAATAAATGATCCATTAATCGTAATTTGAAAAACTAACAAACATAAAAGCATTGTTTATTTTAAACAAAACCAAATGCATTCTACCCTCAGTCAAAGCCTACAGTAACACATTGCATATGTGTTGACAGCATTTCATCATTTTCACATGTTCAATTAAATTCTTTATGACTGATTAATCGATCAACGATTAATTGTTATCATCCTTGTTGTCCGAGGAAGGGCTAATGCCTGAAACATCACACATGTGGAGGTAATCGAATACATTTTCATGGGAGCATGCACTAGTGTGCAGACTTTGTTTATTCTTTCATATCTAGTTTTGCTTGGTCCAGCACCTAGTTTTTATCACTTTTGGATGTGCACGCTGCTTGAACTTTTCTCTGTCATCCTTAGTTGCAACCATCCAGCATTTCTCACTTGTAAAAATGATCTTGAACAAGCTGTATTCCTATTTATGCTCTAATACTGCTGCAGTAGGTTTGCAGTGGTATACTTGTTTCAAGGTATGGTATGAAAATGTATGGCTATCACACTGTATACATTTGCTTATATACGGTATTGAAAAAACAAACAAACATTGCAAACAATGGAGAATCTTGCCTTTGTTTTAGTTTTTTTCCAAAGTGATAATTTTTATAAATACTTATATTTAAAAAATGTTTTCAAGTTTCAGTTGTTTAAAATGTGTTTGTTCAACACGCAAACCTTTTTGTTTTCATTCTTGTCCTTGTAACTAATATTATAATAATTATTTTTGTAATACCCAATACAGTCATACCCTCAGGCTATGGTACTTTCTGAGGTGGTTATCATATAGTAAAAATCCCATGCTGTTGCAACCCTATTCTGTGGTAAGAAATATAATTGATGCAGAGGAGACTAAACTGATCTTGTTAACAGAGCAAAGCCATTCAAGAACTTTAACATTTTAAAATAACTTATTAATGTATCTTTATATACACAGCACAAACACATGCAGACAAAAAAGCTAAACACTTATGGAAAAAGACTGCACCTTTGAATCAGCAAGGCCTGCAAGTGAGGATGGACTCATTACTGTTGCTGATTGAGAAAATTATAAAATAAATAAAGCATTTAGCTTGAAAATTATAAGATATAGCATTAAAATGTTTGTGTGCAATGTTAAAAATATGTGGAGATATAAAATATTGGTTCCAAAGAGAGAGAAGCAGTTGACCCTGATATTGGAGATGAGGAATTCGGCAGATGTTATTTCTTAGTAGAATTGAAATGGACAGTTAATCCATTGTTATGAATATTCTGGTAGGTTATTATTTTTTATTTTTTTTTAATTGATATTTTAGGGATCAACAAATGACAACATTACAGCATTACAAGTGTTGTTCCCCTCTTTTCTTTTTACACAAAACAGGAACAATAAACATTGTTTCTGCATTGAAAAACAATAGTCTTAAATCATATAAATATTGTTAAATATTTTTCCTAACAAGACAATAAAATAAAACATGTAGGCAGGTTATTTTTAGATGATTATATATTAAATACTTAATGCTGTTTCACTCACTTCCCAGCCACAGTTGTGGTCAGATAATTCTGTGAAATTTAAAGAGGCCCTTTGAGGTGTACTTGTGAACAAACAGAGGTTATGTTTCCATGTAGTGTTACTCACCACAATGAATCATGTGTCTCTTTGAGCCCTAACAAGCATGTTGAATTCATTTCCTTCCTCAATAAATATTAGCAAAGGCAATTTTAATCGTTTATGAAATCCTGCATTGTTTACATGCATGTCTACTAGCTTGCATTCTTCTTCATCTTCCTTGTGTTTGCTCACACGATGCTGAGTGTCTCGGCTGTGACTGCCACCTGTGGATCAGTGGAATAGTGCAAAAGAGTGAGAAAAAGAGTGTGTATTGTGTCACCCACATGAAAATAATGCAACAACAGACAGTCTCTTTCATAAAAGGCTACTATTAATGCTCAAAGGCTCCACATGTTTCCTTTATATCATGTTTATGAGATGTTTTAACAGCCAATATCCGGCCGTCAATTTTTTGTCTAAATTTAATAATAATAATGATTATTAATTTTATTAATGGGCACCTTTCAGGACACTCGAGGTTACCTTCTAAAAACAACAACAATTAGACATATGTCACCAGACAAAGTATACGGACGATACATGGTAAAAAAAAAAGCTAAAAATAAACATTCAACAACAGTGGTTACATGGAATAAGCAAGCCTTTTAAAATGTGAGTTTTAGGATTTGAAAATGTTGTTTTGATTACAAAACAAAAATACATTGTCTGTGCACATGCAGTCTGCAGTCAAATCTGGAGCACAACTTGGATGGAAATATGTAAAGGTGAAACATGTCACCAAAATCCTAAATCACTTGTCTATTTAGTAATGTGTAGGTGGACTTTATGTCACATGTCATGGTGTTCAGCAGAGCCAGTGTTGAGTTTCTGTTGATAGGAGAAGTGTGTCAAACTGAGGGGTTATTCGCTCTTTTTTTTCTTTGTTGAACGATATGCTCCTGCAGTATTTCCATATTTTAATTGCACACAGTTAACTCAAACATGAATCATGACAGCCTCAGTCAAGAGTATTTTTTTACTCTTTAAGCATGAAAAAAATTAGAGGTTCAATTTCTGTAAACACATGTGACATTGTTCACATGTCACTCAGGTAGACAGCATGCTTAGAGTTTTTAACTGTGCTCCCCTCCCTCATTCAGCTCCTTCCTCTGTACTTCTCAGAACCACACACACACACACACACACACACACACACACACACACATCTACCTCCCCTGCTGAGCTATTCATAATTTTTCAGCCAACATTTTTTAAGAATAATGTTTTTGTTACAAAAACTGTTAGTACCATTCTGATAACATATATCAATTGTTTGAAAGCCAAAAAAAAAAGTCCCTTCAGATTAAGAATTTTCTAGAGCAGCAAAGTTTCAGGAATAATATTAATTGTAATTGAAATATAGCCAGTTATGCATGGTGTCCAGTTTAGTGCACAGATGATTAGTTGTTATTTCCTCATGACATAAAGTCAATACTTGGACATTTTAACAACTTTAACACTCCTCAGATGTTATTTGATGGTACCTAATATTATATATCTGCAATGCTCTCCTGTTACAAAAGGACTAGAAAAATAATCCTTAGCTGCACAACATTTCTTAATTGTGTCGGCCATCTTGGTTTTGAGAGATTTGTGATGTATTTAAACCACCTGGCCAGTGGGTGGCAGTGTGCAGCATGATGCGTCCAGCTCCACTGTAGTGGCTGATCCGTAAGTAAATCATCAAATCCCCACATAAACCAGAAAATGCCTTTAAGTAGCTGTCCTCTGAAATGAGAATTATGTGTGAAACAGCAGAAAGTTATTTAAAAACTGAAAGAAGTAATTTTCTGCTTCTGTCTTACAGGTGCCGTGGCCACACTACAAGCTCTTCTGCAGACACGACATGCATTAATGTTTGAGTTTGTCCTAAAGGAGTCCAGGTAATAACTGCTTATTAAATGTATTTTTACCACATATTCATACTGCAGCATTAAAGCTATAAGTTAAGTGTGGGTTTTGAAATTGTCAAAAAAAATGTGTTTTAAGTAACTGGCTCAATTGGGTGGTGTTTGGAGCTTATTTAAATTTTATACAAGAATAGTAGTAGTATCTAGCCTTGTCGATAGTTTTGGTGGTTCTGTGAAAGCAGTTTTAGATATCTGCTGACACCTTGCACACAATGGGGCTCGCGGGGGGGTGGGGGGGGGGTGATACGTTCTATGGATTATCCAGAGTAGTGTCTTTGTTTTTGGATTTCTTTTTTATTTGGGTGGAAACATCAAAAGCGGAATATCTCAACACCTCTTTGGCCAGATAACACAAGATATATTTAGAATGTTGTTGTTTTTTTCTAATTTTGTCAAAGTGACCCTAAAACATATGTAGAACAGAAGACATTGTGGTTGTGTCATAGCACTTAACAATTCATTATGATCTCTTAGAGCCTTTTGGTGGAGTTATATGAATTTTAGTTTTGTTTATGCAAATCAATCACGTCTAATCAAGTCTAAATTACAGCATACACATAATGGTAGAATAGGTAAGGCTGAATGACAAAAACAGCTCTTTGTATAACGCAGTATAGATCACAAGCACCACTAACTATAAATGATCATACAGTAACATACTCACTTCTGTAGCAGTTTGAAGAACCACTGAACATAGACTGGGTTAGTTTAAGCAGCCTAATAAACTGAGTAGCCAGTTTATTGTTTCAAATTATCAGGAGTAATGAAATTATTGTTGTTATGTGAATGAAAGTTAAACTGAGAGACAAAAACTCCTGAGGGTGATGTGAGGTAATCAACCAGGAGAGGATGTATCGCTCCTAAGGACCATCTAGACCCGTTGCCATTGAAACATCGCCTTCTGGCAGTTTTTGGGCGCACTTAAAGTCAATATTTTCAACTTTCCAGCTCTAGGCATGGAGTCACACCGCTGGTCAATGTCATTTTTGGTCATGTGCATGCAGTATGCGCACACAGCCATGCACCAGGCGCTTTCTGCTGTTTTTACATAGGGCTGGGTATTGTCAAGAACCTCACAATTCAATTCAATTTCGATTCTTTGGGTCACGATTCGATTTCGATTGGATTCGATATTGATCCAGTTGCTTTGATATAGATTCAGTTATGTTGTTGATGTCAGAAATACCCAGATAATTCATTTGAATACCTTCTGATATGTGTTCAATAAAGCGTGCATTATTTGTATTGATTTAAAACAAACTGACACCAAAACTTATTTTACCATTACGGTATTCTTTATTAAATAAAAATTAAAACTAAAATAAATTAAAGTACAGAAAAGTGCACATTTTTGCCTGAGCTGAACTTAATAAAAGTAATAAACATTTAAGCAGGATTTGTCAACCTGCATTTGTGTGTGATCCACAGCTTTAGCATTAGCAACAGGTTCCAAAACATCTGGGTGGTGTCGGCTCAAATGGTTAGGTAGGTTCGTCGTATTGTTGCAGTGTTTAAACACTGACTCACAAGGCTCACACACCACGTAACTACTATCAACTTCGTGTATCCAAACGTTGGCTTTTAATGTTGTCTGCGCTGATTTTAACACACCGCTACCTCGCACCACTGTTGCCATTTTAATGAATAAACAGACGTTGTTTGGGGGTCAAGAGGGGCCTCTGAACAATGTCAATCACACTCCAGCGGCACTCACACTGCCCCACAGGAGTGCGGCGTCATTACAACGGAAATAATCGATTTCAGGATTTATTTATTTATGAATCAATATTGAATTGGCAAAAAACATACTGCAATGCACTGATGAATCACTTTTTTTTACCCAGCCTTATTTTTACATGTGCGCTTCCAAGGTGTTGATGCGTCTCAATGTGGTTGCCCGTTTGCACTTTGCCCACTAGTGTACCTAATTTTTTTTTTTTATCATGTGAAGCATTTTGGCCAAAGACAAGTTGTTTAAGATCTAGGTTTAAAGTTCCAGCTAGAACCAAAAATTACCAATCTTGACCTGAAGTCCGAACCATGAAGACATCAGTGGTTCTCATATTCTACAGCTTGGACAGAGTGGATGGCGTCTTTGAAGCAATAAGTCTCCTACATCTAGTTGGTCCATGCTTGTTTTTGGAATAAAACAAATATCGGTAATATCAGAATATAAGCCGCAGGTAATCAGAGCAAACTGCCATCTTGCTGCTACGGATCACATCCAGTTGTACACTCATGCATTATCACTAAAACTGTAAAACTATTTTATCATCTAAAACGCTTTGACATAGACAGTCTCAAGCATGGATGAGTAGCACCTGGGCAAATGTATATGTTTGAACCAAAGAGCAGAATTCAAACATGTGCTTGCCCTTACATGTATACGGCAGTGTTTAAAATTCTAAGGTCTTTGTAAAAAAACATGATTTATTAACTGATCAACAAATGATATTATGAGTGAAGTATTCCTTTAAACATCCCCTTGTATATCATGGTGGTTCTTCATAGTCACGGTTTTCTTTATTTCTACATATATTTCTTATAACTTTTAATGCTCTTTTTCATTAATCAAGACAGAAAGTGTAACATCTATCTTTCAGCTGTAGCTGAGCACGTTTACTGCAAAGTTACCAGCTCAAAATAAAGGACAGAGATTGTGGTGAAGGTCAGAGACGCAGTAATAAGCTGTCAATGTAGTGTCATGGGAAGCTGGAGGCATTTATCAAGGCAAATGCATATGCAGTGTCCAGACTTTTCTTTTGAAAAGCTTAGTATGAGAGCAAGAACAATTCTGTAAGAAGTTAATTTGCATGCAAGTAGGGAGGAGAGACTTGAGTAATCTGATTGGTGGGATTTGTTTCCTTTAACCACTCTGAGCTTTCAGTGACCAGGCAGCATACTTGCCAAGCTATGTGTGTCATTTCTGTCTCCACTGAAAACACTAGTATGCAAACAAGAGCCATTCTGTTTTGACTAAATGTCTCTCAGTATCATACTTTATCTTATTTTGGCTTTTTTGGTGAGCTACAGTGTTTTCCTCTAAATGTGAGGGTCATTAGTGGGGGAAGAGTGGGTTCTTTACATTTATACATACATGCATATATACATACCTTTATACGTGTGTGTGTATATATATATACATATATATATATATGCAAAGGGAAGGAAAACACATTTAGTGTTTATAAACTATAAAACTGTAAACTATTTAGCATAGTTTAACTCATGGGTAAGAGATTCAATGCTATTTTAATATTAAATTTAACTTAAGTCCTAATTGGTGCACACTTGAAGTTTCCCCTCTGCCTTCTCTGTATTACAACCCAATTTTGACCCATTTTTTAAATGTTAGAATTTAATCTTCAGTGATTTTGAGAATAAAGAAATGAATGTGTCATTTACTAGAAAGGGGGCAGAAATGGGATTTCTTACCCATGTTGTAATCTCCAGTCGTGAAAAAAAACCTCTACCAAGCACATTATTGTTGTGTGGGATGGACTGTCAGGCCCCCAATAAATATAATGTGGAAATTTGTGCCCAACCCCTATTTAATTAGTAATGAATTGCCTCCAAAAAATAAAGGAAAGCTCATTTCTCTGCTCAATATTTAGTGTTGAACTTACTCCAAAACACAGATTGGTTTACATGTCAAGCAGCACAAACACAACAGCTGTCTGTCGTAAATGAGTGCCAAAGTGTTTTGGTTTATCTGTATTCTCCTTGCACCATGCACAGTTGATGACTCAAAAGTATACTACACAGGTTAAACAGTCTGTTTGAATGGCAGCATCACTGATGCACATGTTAATATAAACCAGTGTTGTGCTGCTGCCGCTGATGATCACATCTGGTCAGATGTTTATCGGTGCAACAGGCTGGAGGATGATCTGAGTTTGGAAAAACTGCCTGCAGTTGATTTGTCAGGATTCTGTGTTGCTGATAATTATTGTGTTGTTGATCAAAATGCATCACTCGTTGCAATTCTGTGCACCAGAGCATGTATTATCTGTGGATCACAGTACTTAGACACAGTTACGCTTCAGTTAATGTTGAAAGTACAGAGAGATACTTTCTTTTTTTTTTAATTGTGAGCTCCTGTAAAGCCTCCTACTTGTCATCATGAAAATTCTCAGTGGGATACCTATAATTTAGCTTGGTTTGTGTCTCAAACTGTGCCGGGTGAGGTTCTCAAATTTCAGGGAACTGAGCCTTGAAAGTGCATAAAAAATTCTTGAATTTTATAAGAAGTTTTGGGAACACTGACTTTTCCATTATTTTTCAGGTCCCTCAAATTAAAGCCCATGAGTTGGTAAATGTGAAATGTGCTTTTTAGATTGTGGTTTATATTTTTTTTTTTCTTTTTTGTGGTATTCATGGTTCCCCCCAGTGCAATATTAAGTGGAGGTGTAAGCCACTCAGGTCTTGCTGTATTTCACATCATGAGCAAATTAGTTAATTATGGCAGAAAAATGGGTCACACTCATTAAATAAAGGCGTCAAGTATTTGATCTCCTAAATAGCACATTCTGTTTTTTCTTAATGTTGATGTTTATTTTATAAAAGTGTATTAATTTGTTATAATCTTAGGAGAGGTCCATGTCCAATGTCAAAACCTTTGTGGTATGTTTAAGTAGGAATGAAATCATGATCAATGTTATCACCAAATATCTTTTGGATTATCATGCATGTTTGGGTAGGTGTACTGTGAAGCCATATTTCCATCAAAAACTTTCGGTGTAGTACCTTTGGAACCAAAACTAACACTTATGAACGTAAACTTGACCCAAGATCTGTGTAGTGTTTACACTGCAGTCAGTTCTCTTATATGTGGGTGGGATTGTTGTCCCTCCTTGCTCATTCCAGCTTCACTCGCTGTATTTCCATGTTTACCAGTTATACAGAGTGAAGACTGCACTCCATTTATCGTACACAGAACAGGGCTACTCAGCAACATTTTCCAGAACAAAAAAGAGCAGGCTGGAATGAGAGTCTCTCTCAATGGGATATTTTAAATAGCGGGTTTGTGAAGCGACTCCTTGTCAGGCAAGAGTAGGGGTTTATTGCTGCCAGAGCGCACCAGAATGACATTTCACCAAGTGAGAAGTAGAATATATGCAGTTCACTTAATCCGGCCACAATAAATATACATTTTTGAAATTCTTTAACATCCTCTCATTGCTAAAAGTTTGTCATTCAAGAGAGACAATAAAAAGAGCTGGAATTATCATCAAGTAACACTACATGTGAACGTTAAACCTTAAAAGTTGCTGTCAATCGGCCCAGTGAGATGCTGATAGAGGCTGCAAACATCCTTTCATTTTTATAGTTATAGTTTATTAATGTTTCTACTGACCAATCAATCAACTACAGTGTTTCTAGCTCCACCTTTTTGTTCAGATCAGTGTGTAAAGTACCCCAAACAGACAGGTGACAAAAAATGGGGACAGTGAGGAATGGTTCTATTGGCATCAACTTTTCACAATCAAAACACAAAAAATACCTACCAAACTGAATTGAACTGAACCAACCTGCTTGGTGGAAACACAGCTTAATACATACAAAACACAATGTGTTTTTTCTACTCTACAGACATGTTAAGTGCATTTTGTGTGTGATATCCTGCTTCTTGTACTAATGAAAAACACATTTGTGTCCTTCTCTTACAGATATCTACAGATTTAGAACTATGGAAGAAGACCTCACAGTACCTCATGATTCTGCCAAAAACTGCAACATTTCAGTTATAGGGGATGAAAAAGAAAAGGTAAAAGACTTTGTGTATAAGCATTTCAGAGAAGTGGCAGATGGGTCACTCTTCAATAATGCAGAAGAATCTTCCATCAAGGAACATGGGAGCTCCACCAAGAAAGAAAAACTCAATAAGGCCCATTGTAAAAATCAGCAGGGGGCTGTTTTCTCTGGAAAGATATTAAGTTTTGGATGCTCGGTGTGTAAAGATGATTCCACATATAGCCCCAATGATCTCCTTAAACATTTTCGAGCCGCCCATAAAGGAACCCTTCCTACATACCCTTGTGACTTGTGCGGTTTTGTCACAAATGAGTTCCCTGCTCTTCAACGCCATCGAATTGAACACAGGAATACCCTGGTTACATGTGAGCTCTGTGACAACGATGTTCAGTACTCTCTGCTTTTGCTTACCAGACACTACATCATGTGTCACAGTCTAAATGGACAGTTTAACTGTGACTGGTGTGAGTTTACAACTGTGGATGCAGGTACATTCGTCCAGCACATCCATCATCACAATGAGAGTCCTTGGAAGTGTTCAAAATGCAGACATATCAGCTTGAATGAAGAGGATCACCAGAAGCACATGAAAGCTCATTCAGATACATTCCCCTTCAATTGTCAGCTCTGTGGATACGGTGCAACAAGAAGCGAGAATCTTAAAAAACACACGGCAGCTGTTCACAAAGAGGAGGCTGAGAGAAGGTGGAAAACTATAGAAGACAGTGGGAATTCAGCATCTGCAACCTTAAAACTTTTGCTGAAAAAGAGTGCTGAAGCACAGGAGGCTCAAAGGATATCCAAACTGAACTGTCTTTCTGGGAGTTTACCAAACCAAAATGGCAGGCTAATCAAACCAGAGATATGCCTTGAGGATGCCCACCACTTTGTGGATGGGACTGTAGCAAAAAAAGACAATAAAAATTGGAGTAAAGGCTCTCAAAATACAGAGCAGTCATTGCCAGTAATGTTACAGGAATGTGACAACTCTGCAAGTTCTGATGCTGCAAGTCACACCAATCCTAATGGTCTGACCGTTCTGATGGTTAAGAACAAAATCTCTCTTCCCCCCAACTGTACAACCAAAGTGATGGGTTTCAAGATGGTTGACGGCAAAAAACATCTAGTTCTCAAAGTAATACCAACAGCAAAGCAAGAGTCATCTGCTCAGAATCATTCTGTGGTCGAAGATGTGGGCTCCTCGCCACCAAATCCTGTGTTGTGTAAAAGCAGGGTCTCTAATGAGAATGGGGAATGCTCTGATGGCAAGAACTCAACATCACATTGCTTTGCTCTTTCACCAAGAAGTGGATCATGCATACAGGTGGATCAAGATGATATAATGGCAGTAAAAGTAAAGATTGAGGAGGAAGAAACCTCTGTTTGCAACCTTGATTCCACCCCACCAAGAGATGATATTGGGGGACAAACTAATCCTTTACTAAGTAGGTCTTCAACTTGTGCAGACACGTTATATCCCTTAACTAATGAGTCTGATCACCCAAGTCAAACAACCTGTTTAGATAAAAGTAAGTTTAACAACTCAGTTTCTGTAATATTTAACCCCGATTCAACCCCCCATGGTGGTTCTCAAATCAGTAATACTGCTAGTACGCTCACTGGTTTATCTTCACCTTCAAAAGTTGCTCGGGAAACATTGCTTTCCAAACAATTCTGTAAAGATACTATTGAAAACTGTGGGGCTGCAGATGAATTATTAATGACTGAAGAAGAAGCAGGCAAACTCATTGATGAACACAAAGGGAACTCCTCCTCTAACACTAAAGAAGACGATGACCAAGATTTTCAGTGCACTCCTGTAAAGACTGATAGGGTTAGAACTGAGACTAACCAGAAAAACAGCCAGCATTTTAAGAGGCTTTCAACTTATCCAGTATCTCCATCAGAGTCATCCCCACCCACTTCAGTTAGCTGCAGAGAAAGTGCCATGGGCTCAGAAAATTGCAGACAAAATTCACCAATTCAAGGTGTATTTACTTTTCACAATTATTCCAAAGAAACATTTGGCACACCTAACACTACCCAAAACTTTGACAATATGTCTGAACATTCGGCAGACAAAGACAGTAATTGTGAGTCATCACAGTTTAGCTTGACATTGGCAGAGTCTCCAGAACCATTCACAGAAAGTGGTAATGGAGAAGACTCAACTCAAGAAAAGCTGTCAGATACTGACATTGAGGTTGATGGATGCATCAATAGTGTTGACGATCCTGCCACTGAGGATGAAAATCCTGATTCAGTGCTCCAAGACTTCAATATTATCAAAATTGAGGAGGATAGCATTCCTATATCTAACAAACAATCTGAAACAAAGAGTCATTCAACTCTCTCGGGCAGTTTTGTGGAGGAACATTCAGATGCAATCATTACCCAACAACTTAATAAGGAAAGAGTTGAGTCTTCAAGTGCAAGTAATGATTCATTGAAACAAACAAAAACAACTTTACGAATTCTGCATTTGCCAGAGGGAAAGCAGTCAGTGCTTCTGAGAACTTCTGAAAATCGATTTGCCATGCCGATGCACGTCAAGGCCTCTCCAGGTTTCAAACTAATAACCAATTCTACAAATCCCCAGATCAATGTATCTTATATGAAGCCAGGGTCAGAAAGATCAAGTAACCCTACTGGAGTAACCCTCACTCCAAACAGCAGGAGGATAGGTGACAGCAGGAGGATAGGTGTAACAGCACCAGTTTCAAGAACTGCTGAAAAAGGGAAAACACTCCTCTCTGCTGTTCAACCGGGTGTTAGCACCTCCTCAAATCACTACCTTATCAACAGCCCAGGATTTAAGGGTCCCGTACTCCTTTCAAGCACACCACATAACACACCTACAGACAAAACGGCAAAGGCACAGCCAACTTGCTACTTGGTGCAGAGGTCTGTTCCATTTGTTCAGAACCCCAGTGTTCCTGGCCTTAGACTGGCAAGTACACAACTCCCACTCAGCTCACGGCCAGTTGTGGCCATGCCTGTGAGCTCTGCAGACAAACCCAACAGTCTGCAGTCTGGTCGCCAGGCATTTTTGCTCCGATACATTTCTCCACCCAAGTCTCGCTTACTATTGAACAATCAAGAGGCAAAGACTGGAACTCAGTGTAGCCAAACCAGTGAAAGTACTGCAAACAAAGTCATATTTAAAATAGTCACTCCAACTGGTAGCCTTCTTACAAGTGGAGCCTCCACCTCAAGCAGCCAGCCTTTGTTTTTGGCCACCAGACCTCAGACCCAGTGTTTTCTGGTGTCATCAAACAAAACAAATCCAAATGCCTCAAATGGAGTAAAGAAATTCATCACCATCCAAAATACAGCACAGAAAGATGTCATTGAATCTTGCATTTCACCCTCTCAGATGAATGTAAAGGTCCAGCTGTGTGAAGCAGAGAAACCTATCCTAGCCCCAAGGCCAATTCGGCCTCCAAGCCAAAGGAAAAGGCGCAGGAAACCGTTGTTTGATGAGCTGCCAACCACGGTGCATAAAGCTAGAAGACTGTCAAATAAAGTACTGACTGAGAAAGAGACTACTGTGTTATGGAAGCCTGTAGCCAAAGAAGTTGAAAGGACATTAAGGCTTGCCCCATTCAGTTCTCTACAGCAGGTCAAATGCCCTCGTAGGTACCAACCTGTAGTGGTGCTCAATCATCCAGATGCTGACATTCCCGAAGTGGCCAATATCATGAAGGTAGTTAACAGACACAAAGGTGCTGTCTCAAAGGTCTCTCTGTCTCAGAAAACAATCCAAGCTCTCTCTGAGCTTGGTGCTCTCTGGAAGAATTCCTCGACCAAAGGTGCATCATCTCGCAGCGGTGATCCAAGACCCCGGCCAGTTCAGAGTTCTGTCCGAGAGCGGTTCCTCCTGAAAATGAAACTTAAGAAAAAAAGCAAAAAAAAGTATGAGGTCGTGAAAACTCTATCAGGTTGTAGACAAGAGCCTGTGGTGTTTGACTGCTGGTTTTGTGGTCGACTCTTCAACAGCCAAGAAGATTGGATCGGCCACGGTCAGCGGCACCTCATGGAGGCCACTAGAGACTGGAATAAACTGTTCTAAAAATTTTCCATCATCTTAAAATGAGATGATATTCTGTCCTTTTAGAGGTGGAACAAATGGTTGAAGTTGTATATTTTTTAATGACCTTCCACTCTACGTTTGTTCAGTTTCTGTCCTTGTAAATACATCTTAAGTAAATCATAGTTTATCTTTTCATAGGTGCATATTCTGGTAAATTATGTACTGCAAGCATGATTGATATCATGCATGCACAGGTCAAATTGAACTGTGAAAATGGTACACTGTAATTAAGAGTTGTGGTAGGAGCACAAGCTTAAAGAAAGGGGACAGTATCAGCAAAGGTTGTATGTAGAGTTGGATTAAATTACTCAGGTGATTTCATATTGATCTGGTTTGTCATTTTTGCTCATAAATTTCAAAACAGCAGAGGCCTAGTTTAAGGGACTTTTATATCTTTTACTATCCTGCACATGAGGACAGGGAACTATTTGTATAGCTTAACTCTAAAGCTTGTACACAAATTCCTTTGTTTTGCGCTTGTGATGAAGAAATGTTCTGGTCCAAATGGTTCTTTTTTGTATGTTTTAATTGAAAGGGTATATAATTTTACTCTATTCTATCTTCAGGATTAGTTTACAGTTTCCGTGTCAGGATTTTGTCAACCTGTAGCATGCGCTTGTCATAATGAGAGCGGAGATTTTTCAAGGTAATCCCTTAAGTTTAACAGGTGTTGCAAAGAGACAGATGGTTTTATAAAATACTTTTGCAGAGAAATCCTGTAAAACACGGCTCTCTGTCAGGACTTCAGAAATACAGATCAGCCCATTTTACACCCTATGCAGTTTCCATGCAACAATATATTTGCTGTCAGCAGCTCAGACTGTTTACTTGTGCTCATTGTGAATCCACTTTTTATTTCCGAGTTTACAGATAAATCTTTTAAGGTCCCATTCATTTGCTTTACGATTATTTTTATGTGGGTTGTTCATTTAAGAAGATCATGGTGCAGGATATTGGCTTTGAGAGTTAAAAATAAAATCTGTCAGAAACAACAGAAATGTTAGTCAAGTGTTGTCACAGGTCTGGAGAGTGAGATTTGGCATATCCACTTCAATTAGTGATATTAAAAGGGCTGCAACTCACAATATTCTTTATTATAGATTCATTTGATTTATCTTCTTGTTAAATCAATAATTTGGTGTATTAAATATTAGAATACAGCAAACATTGTCTATTTTCTGAAGATCAATATGGCATCATTAGATGCCCTTTTTTAGTCCAAAAGACAGTGCAATACCCAAAGATATTCATTTTATTTTTTACATAATACTGGGGAAAGTGGAACATCATCACCATTAAAAATCTGGAAAAAGGCACTGTCATGCATTTTTGTTTGAAAAATTACTATTTTCTCACCAATACTTACACTAATCAATAAATTGACTTCTGAAATTTCTTAAGTAAAAGTGGGTATTAAAATGAGTCTCAGACAATGTAACATATTTCAAATTGCTTTTTGTTGACCTTTTCCCCTTTTTTATCTATAGAACAAATGTTAAGCTACTACTACCAAGTCACTCAACACTTCCTGCAGATATTTCTCATTAAATGCCTACGTTAAGAAACAAATTTTGCACTTAAAGCCAATGGAAGGCTGGCTGGGCAGCCAATGTCGAGCCCTGTGTTACTGCACCAGCCTCCACACAACAACAACTCATTTTTATACACTTGGAACGCAGCAGCAATGGAAATTGGACCAGTGATAATGTTCATAATGCAGATTAAAATAAGGACACAGATAGTTTTTATGATGGGAGTGGTTTGCTGGATCACCCCCAAAAGTACAAAATGGAAATGGCAGACAAATTTTGAACTTTACAGATTTAGATGAGGGTATACAAAAAAATGTGAAACGGCATGTTTGACATCAATTTGCTGAACAAAGAGCACCCAGAGACCCAAAAAACACAGATGAAGGCATTTACGTACCTTTAACCCATTAATGGTTCAATAAATAGTTTCTTATTTTCATCAAATTATTTCAGAGGTGTTTTGAAAGTGACTGTCATGTTTGTTTTTTATGCTCTGTAGTAATTTTAAGTGTAGTAGGAGCCCTAAACGTAACCCATGTGTTTGGACTTTCACTGCCACTTGTTATTACATTGATGTTGTACTGTAAATCTGCTCACTGGCAACATGGAGTATTTTGTACATACATTTGTTTTAATGTAACATTTGACACTTATTTTCACAGCAACAGGACATTAACTTTGCTTTTCTTCATGGGTTTTAATGATTGTATTACATGATGATGGAACTGTGGAATGAATGTTTTATTCCGTTCTATATGCAAACATGACTGAACAATGCAAGCCATGCTAATGTTTTTTATACTTTCAAAATGGTTCTAAACAGCCAGCCTCCAATTACTGAAGTTGTGACCTCAGCAGGGGGCCCCTTTTCACCAGCATTCGCTAAATGTTCGTTTTAATCAAATGCTCCAGTCAATAACAGGGCTTTTTTTCCCCACACTTTGTGAATTCCCTGAAATTATCTCCTGTAAAACTAAAAATGTAGCATGACTAGTAGCTACATTCCACTCATATTTGTGATTTGTCAGTGAAACCAAACAAGCATTCAACTTCCACTTGCTTAATGGGATGTTTTCACAGGCTCTTCATAAAGGAATTGTAAAACATTTTAGGAAGGATGTTTACTCCCTTTTTTCCAGAGAGTGAGATGAAAAGATTTGCTTGTGTTAAGTACGCAGCTGGAGTTAGGAGGTTAGCATGAAGACTGGAAGCTAAGCAGAAGCTGTCCAAAATCAAAAATAGACCTTCCGACACCTCTAAAGCTTACTGATGAACGCTGTATCTTTGGACAAACCCAGGCTAGCCTTTTACCCTGCCTTCAGTCTTCATGCTAAGCTAGGCTAATCACATGCTTACTCAAGCTCTGTACATATCCGTCCTCTACCCTTACTCACGTAAAGAAAGCATAAAGCTTATTTTACAAAATGTTGACCTGTTTCTTTCATCAAACTAGCCTAACCAGCTGCAGAAAGCAAGGTTATAATGTCCAACACGATCTTGTAAAAAAAATGTGAAATGAGCGCAACCTCTTGATAACGTGTTATGTGGTGTTAAGAATGAAATGTGTTAAAGTATTTGCTGGCAACAAAAAACCAAAGCCAATGCAAAGTCTTTTACAAATGGTTGCAGTTTCAAACAGGTCAATAACAGTTAACGTTGTGAAAATAAAGCAAAAACCACTTGTAAACAAAATTTCTTGGTTAACCATTTGAAACCTGAGCAAATTGTCTTTCTTTCTTTCAAAAACATGGGACGAAGACCAAAAAATTAGAAAGATTTTTTTTAAGTACATGGAAATAACCTGAAAATTAGTAAACAAAGCAAACAAAAATGAAAAAGAAAGTTAAAAAAAAAACAAGCCAAAAAAACCTTAGAAAAAGTGCTTAAAATACTTCTACTAATTCTGTAACATAATTTTAAATATGTAAATATGATTTTTTTTTTTTACCTAGCTTTTTTTTCCTCAGACAATTTTCTCTAGCTTTTTAAAAATAATTTTCTAAATTTCTGTATTGCTTGCAATCTGTGGAACATTTCTTACCAAGTCTCTCATTGCCTTCCTTCTCGTGTTTTTTTAAAGAATTCAAACCAATTTGTAGAGGGTTCAAAGGTTTAAATATTAACTATGCGGGATGTGTCGTAAACCTACGTAATTTGGGTAATTACATTAAAGTTACTATGTAAAGTACTTTGTGTAGTTTCGTTAAGTCATGCAACCTTGTTGACCTTTGGTTTTACACGGTACACAGACAGCGGTCTCATGGTTAGAAGTCCATGTTTGCTTGACCCACCACCCCTCCCACTCACCCTAGACGGACTGTCTCAGTCTTTATGCTCAATTTGTTGTTGTTTCGTGTTGCCAGCCTTTACACATTTTGTGCACACCACCATGTGTTACGAGTTTGTGTCAGTGTCACTTCTATTAGACAGGGCAAAACCTTTTATTTTGTTCCCATTGAGATATTTTTGTATAGTTCCTGTGCATGAGGGAAAAATAATCGTCCTGCAAAATGTCCAACATCACAAGGTCCATTGTTGTAACTTTGTCTCAAGAATTGAAGTTGACTCATATCCCAAAATACTACATCAAATGGTTGGTATTGCTGTCACTAAGAGTTTGTTTTGGCAACAATTTAAAATATTGCTTACATATACAGTACTGTAAGGTAAAAACAAAAACAGGTTGTAAAGTAACTAAAAGTTTTTAAGTTTAGTTTTGTCATAGCAATCTTTATGTAGGGGATATTCTAATTTATTTTATTTTTTTTTTTTAACTGGAATTTTACTCGTGTCTGTATTTTGATCTCTAACAATATTGAGTTTGGGGATGGAATAAATAACAGGGGCTGAGATTTAACATCCCGCTTTCTCTTTTATTTGATTTTGTGACTCAGCCCCCCTCACAGCTGGCTTGAACTGATCCCAACCAAGTGGATGCAAACACCAAATGAACTCCAGGTCTTACTTCAGTTTCTTATAGATGGCTTTATGTTTGACTGCTTTTGTATATATGATGGAAATGCACAGTCTGACAACAGCCCTGTTTTTCCCTCCATCTTGTCTTTTTTTTCACTGCTCTCAGGCCAAAGAACCATGCAATTATATCATAACATTTTTATGGGATTTCTGTGTATACACAAGTTCTCCACTGTGATAACTACAAACCACTCATTATATCGGGATACACTACTAAATCGGCTTATTTTGTCACTTGTATGAACCTAAAGTGAAAAATCCATTTAAGACATCTTGTACAGTTCAGCCTCCCCCTGCTCCCCCCTAACTGTCAGGAAGATGATGATGATGATGTTGTTGTTGATGATGCCCTACTTGACCACAAAATAGATATTTAGGTTTCGACCCTTATATGCTGAACTCATCATGTACAGTAAAGCGTTCCAATCCAACGGGCTGTTCAAATCTTCACTGAATCTTTCCTCATGCTAAGTGCCTCAAATGTCCTTTGGCAGGTTGACAATGTGTACTGTACTCTTTTCTTCAATTTAGTGGTTCACTCTCCTCTAATAAATGTACATACCTTATGTATACATTGTGATGGGTTTTTGTCGTTTTCAGAAATAATAGCACACCAGTCGGTGATAACACAGCCCAAATGGAATCTGCAGATTTTTTTTTCCCTCAAACTTTTCAGCATTTATCAAGGCTGAAAATATGTGAGGTGTGAATTCTGTTGGTGCGGATTCCATTTGGGCCTACTGATAATACAGCTGATTAATATGTATTTCCTTTATATAACACAGAGGTGAAATAGTGAAGTGTCCTGTCCCTTCATTGCATATCTAATGCTGATGATGCTTAAAAGATCCACATGAGGGCAGCACAAGGTAAAATGTTACAGGACATCCCTCCAGAGTTGGATCCAGCTGAATAATCATCCCCCTTATAAAATAAGTTATGTTTTATGTGGACCTTAACCCTTCAAAACTTCAAGAGCAAATTGGCTTGGCTTTCAAAAACATGGGAAGAAAGCAATGAGCAATGAAAGAAGAAATTACCCCCTCCCCAAAAATATTGAGAAATTATTTACATATTTTTCCTAGCTTTTTTCTTTTCGTCCCTTGACATTTTTGCCTAGATTTATGAAATTAATTTTTCAAATCTACTAGAATAATTTATTATAAAGAAATTGAACATTATTTGTAAGATCATAGACTTTTTATATTTGCCTAACCCTTTTACATATTACTGTAATTTTGCTGGGGTTAGTGGATTACTTTAAAAAACAAAGCTATACACACTTAGTTGCCTGTTTATTAAGTACACATTTCAAACTAAAACTAATGCATAATGTCTTACCAAAATCTATTATTACTGCAATAAACCTGTGTAAGCAGGTCAAACAAAATCAAACATTTGAATATACATAAAGAAAGACTGAATTAGTTTGTGTGATATGGACTTCATAAAACTGCTACTGAGTGTAAAGTGTTCTTTCTAGAGGACTTTTCTCACAGTCTAATGCAGGGAGCACACAGATGCCATTCACATATGTATTTTCTGCATCTTGTTGATTATAAACTACTGATCATGACAAAATTGAGTTTATTTGTCATTTATTGAACGGAAAAAACCTGGAGCAACATCAGTTTTCTTGTGCTACATTCAAATGCCTTTCAAAAGTAATTAAACCTTTGAGCTTTTTTTTCTTTCCAAAAACATGGGGGAAAAAACCATGAGCCAGTTGGTAGGCATGTTCTACAAACTGCAAGAAATTATTAGATCTAAAAAAATATTTTTTTAAAAAAAAGCTGGGGAAACATTTCTATATTTAAAAACATATATATATATAATATGAAATTATTTTTAATAGAATCGTTATTATTATTATNGTCGCACCATCAGTTCTCTTGTGCTACATTCAAATGCCTTTCAAAAGTAATTAAACCTTTGAGCTTTTTTTTCTTTCCAAAAACATGGGGGAAAAAACCATGAGCCAGTTGGTAGGCATGTTCTACAA